>NW_026693639.1:0-366931 GCF_021218885.2 Marmota monax
AGTCACAAACAACACATATGATATGACTTCTTTCACATGAAATGTTCAAAATAGGCAAATCCATAGAGAAGAAATTAGTGTTTACCTAGGGCTGGGAGTAATGGTAGAAGATAGGTTTGAACAGTTAAGGGATGTAGAGTTTGGGGAATAATAAAAATATTCCAAAATCAATTGCATCCATGATTGCACAATTCTGTGAATACACTAGAAGACATCGGATGATATACTTTAAATTTGTGAATTGTATGGCATATATATTTTAGCTCAATAAAACAGGTTGAAATGAATCTGTAGTGTTAGAAGTCAAGAGTGTAGTTGCTCTTTGGGGACACCAGATATGACTTGAAAGGACTCTTAAGAAAACCTTCCAGAAGGACAGGAAGGTTCTGTTTCTTTATCTGCAACCTTATTAAAAAGGCACATGAGTGTGTTCCCTTTGTGAGAATTCACTGACCTGTTTACCAGTTATGCACCTTTTGGGGTCTATGTTTTTATTCAATACATTTTCAAATCTGAAAAACTCTACCAGATGTGGCAAGTGGATAAAATGGTCTCTAAAAGGGTCCACAAACCAATTTTAAGATTCTGTGACTATTTTACCTTATATGCCAAAGGCAAATTAAGGTTTCAGATGGAATTGAGGTTGTTAATGAGTTCATCTTAAAGTACCATGTTAATCCTGGATTACTTGTACTGCCTCCGTGAAATCCTTAAAGATCCTTAAAAGAAAGAGGAGGAGGAAGAAGAGAGATCATCGTGATATGAAGTGATGTTGAAAGGACTCCATGGGCCACTTCTGGCTTTAAAGATGGAGGTAGGGGTATAAGTCATGCCATATGGAGCCTCTGGAATCAGGAAAAGGCAGGGAAACAATTCTACCTAGAGCCTGCAGAAAGGAACCCAGCCTCACGACCAGTGGAAATATAAGAGGACAAAACTGTGTTGTTAAAGCCACTAAGTTTGAGGTGATCTTAGTGGCAGACAGAGAAAACTAATATACTGGGAGGCATCCATTTCTGTATATTAAATCAGAATTGGGAATTAGATAGAACTAAATACACACACACACACACACACACACACACACACATACTCACATACATACAGACAGACTTCAGGCAAAGTGGGAGAACTACAGAACAAAAATCATATCCCCTAACTAGGCATAATAAACCTGCATATGGGCACGGAGCCTGCACTGCTGCTGAACTCTCACGTGCCCCATCTATGATCAGTGACAGCAGATCCCAGTGAAGAGGAGAGGTAATGGCTAATGTGTCCCCAGATGACCTAAACCCTGGCAGGTGGCCAATCTAACGAGGTGTTAATGAGTAGGCAGATAAATCTGGATAGCTATAAAAAGAAGCAGTGGCTGTGAGAAAGAGAAATTAATGGGCATGTCTCAAAAGTTCTGGAACTCACATCTTATGACACTTGGTGGAGCTGTGTTCTGCAACTTTGTTCAGAATTTCAAAGCTAAAATGCCCACGAGATTTTTAAGTAATAGCCAGATACTGGTCCACAAACAGAATTGAAAGGAAAATTGCAGGGGCAATTTTTGAAGCATAGTGCACTGAACCTTTCATTCTACTTTAAACATGAAAAACTAGTGACTTGAGTACAAAATGTGCCTAAAAGTGTGTTTTTTAAAAGATAGGACCGTGGTGCAAATGATTCTGTTTTCACAATTTTAAATTCAAACAATCCTCTGAAATTCTAATAATAAAGTATCACCTGTGTTGTTTTCCCCTTTTTCTTCCACAGGAAATATTCAAGGCAATAGAACAGAACTCCTCTCATCCTCTCTCAGGAAACTCAGAGAAAATGTGTGAGTACATGCCTTCTCCCTGACTTTACTGTCTTGACACTATCTAGAAATGACATAGAATCCCACGTAATCATATGCTCACTCTTAGAAGTAATCTTACTGTTTCTCCCCTCATCTGGCTAGAATATTAGTCTTCACATTATGAAACTATTCTTCTGGTTCAAGACATGATATTCATCTGTAAAATATCTTCCTAAATGACAACAGTGAAATTTAATCTTAGTGCTACCATTCCATGACTCCATGAAAAAATAAGTCAATTCCACCCTGAGACTTTTTTGGTAGAGATCAGAGCAAAGTCCTGGCACCATAAACTCTTCATCAGGATCAAATCCCATCACTAAAAGGAAGAAGACAATCCTCTGAGCTCTTTTCTGAAGCATGTGAGAGCCTTTTCTTGGTTGGTAACAATTGCCTCCCTCTGTGCCCTTATTAATTTCCTATTTTCATATTCACCATGAAGAGGGACCTAGGAAGGTTAACTGAAGAAGGTTAACCCACACACAATATGCATTACCCATTGCCCTTTCCTGATTTCAAATTAAGTATATAATTAGCAAAAAAAGAGGAAATCCATGCCTTCTGGTGATGAAAAATTAGGAAATCAATAGGTGGTTGCCTCAGCAGAGACACAAGGGAGTTTTAGGTCGCCAGTTGGGGCTGCCAGTTATAATATCTGAAATGGCAACACAGGCATCTTCTTCAGGCCTCAAAGCACTGAGCAGATGCCCCACTTCTGGGCTGGCTGGCTCCAAAGATTTGCAGAGGAAAATGAAAAGATGAAATTGATCTGTTACAATGTTGGTACAATGTAGAGGCGATGAAATTGCCTGTTAGTGCTGCCAGAAAGCTTGGGGAATGAAAGATCTCAATATATTCTTTAAAATATTGAAATGAAGAGAAATTGCTTTCTATGATTTCCCCCCAAATCATATAGATTATGCATTACTTCCATTGTCTACCACTTCGTATAGCAAGAATGCAAGTTTAGGACGTTGTTATGTGGCTGCCCTCTTAGGTGTTGGAGGATATATAGCAGTTTTTACCCTTAATTGTGCATTGCCTTGATTTTATGGCTAGCTTGCACAACCCAGCATCTTTTTAGTGCTGTTTGGGGGACTGCTACATTTATTGATGTGCAGAGCTTTCTGTGTTCATAAACTCCTACATATGGAGACTTGAATCAACCTTTTTGTGTAAATTTCTTCAGTGACACTATCCTTTTCTAAACACTGGCAACCCACAGCCAACTGAAGAAATAAACATTCAGTTTTGTGTATTTGTATTCAGCCTATTCCCCATGTTGTAAGATACTGGGTAGTGTACAATTTCAATGCTACATAAATAAACCCTTGTTGTATTCATTCACTTAGGTTTATGAACAGCAGAGTACTAGAATTGTTTTGTTCCAATCCAAGTCTCAATTATTGCTTTTAGAGAAATACACTATTTAATTAGCACCATTGGATTTCCCTTCACCCCCCAAAATAGATGTAATGTCTTGTGTAGCAATTAGTATTTTGGGATTATGTTATAATTTGTTCTATGCAAAATTAACCTAGCATAAGATCAAAAGTGTTCTTTCAAGGTATTTTTAACCTGGTTTCTTTAAAGTTAAACATAACTGCTATTCAAAAAGCCTACCAAGAAAGGCTCCTCCTTCAGATCTGACTGTTTAAAAGCAAGGGATATAGAAAGAACTCGGCTTATATTCTACCCTTGATTCATTCTGTATGATTCTATGAGTCCCAATTTCACTATTTATTGAAGAGTATTATTCAATCCTACATGTTAGTGTTGTCACTAACATGTACTTTACCACTAGATTGACTCAGACAATATCCAAAGTCTTGAAACCATCTAGGAAACTTTAGGGACCCTTCACCCTGGGGCAAGTTCTCCACCTCTATGCTCTCATTGGATGTTATATTTCCCAAAACATACTGCTCTGCATTGTTTGTATGCTGGTATGAATCTATCTTCTACCACTTTCCCTCCCCTTCTTAATTCTTCCCACACTACTGATTATGAACTTGCTGGGAGCAGTACTAGGCCTAGATCTAGTTTGTGATGGCTATTCATGCTCATAACCAAACATGCCCATTTATGCACTCTTTTGAACATGTGGTAGGAGTACATGCCTCAAAAGGAAAACATGTACGTTGAATAAGTTCATGTGACTATTGGACCCATGAAATGTGAACAGAAATAATGGATATCACTTTCAAGGCAAAGTATTTAACTGCTCCTTTGATACACTACAAGGTGTTTTGTCTTCAATGAATGGAAACTCTTAAGATGATAGCTACTCAAGTTGACATGAACTACTACAATAAACAATCTTATATATATCCATGATAAAAACATAGAATGAATGAGAAATATATCTATGTTGATTTATGCCACTGCAAATTTGAAGTTATTTGTTGCTGCAGCAGCTCAGTCCATTTCTGACTGATACAAAGATATAGTCCAAGTCCTTGACAAAAGTGACTAGCCATCCTAGAGTCCTCATAAACTATTAGTACAAATGTGTCCTCATCAAACATAGTACTACTAAGCAGGGTATACCTCATTAGGGTGATTCACAATACCTTTTTTTTGTTTTCTTTCCACGCCAAGTTTTCTTGAAAGTAGAGGATTTTTGTAGCTGTAAGAATGAAAGGCTCAGTTCTCTTTTATTTGAATCAGGCCAGACCTCCAGTAATAATTCCATGTAGAAAATGTTTTATGTGGCCTGCCTTCATTTTGCAGCAATAAATTATATCAGAAGAAAAGTAGTGCAAAAGCAGCTGTAGGTGAACCCCCACTGCCTCTTGCAAAATAAATTAATGCTGTTTAGAGTTAATACAGCAAAAGTTAGGAAACAAATTCACTAGTGTCACCAGTAAAAATTGAGATATGCATTTTTTTAAAAAAACTCAACCAATCATGAGTAGGAAAGTCTTTTTTTTCTCCATTGCCTGTTCATTCGATGACCCTCAGGAGTCTTTAAGCTGCTTCAGTACTTGCAGTACTCAAGCACAATAATATTGTTAATGTTAGAGATTTTGATTAACAACAGTGATTTTACTTTCTCTGCTTCAGAGGTTTTCATAGATCCATAGATGTATGGATAAATCTATATAAGTGACCTTGAGACTGTCATCCTGCTTGTCCTTTATATGACTGGAAATAGGGAGAGATGAGATAAAATACAAACATTCAGGAAGAAAGGCAAAAGTAAAAAAAAAACAAAACAAACATCAAGAGAAAATAATATATGAAAGAACAATGACTTTGGCAAACTCCACAGAAAGTAGAAAGTCTGGTTGATAAAATTGTTATACAAATGAATTGACATCTGTGATATGAAGGAAAAAATGAGAAGCATCTCTTAATAATAGTAAAATACTTTGACGGTATCAGTTCATTGTGGAGAAAAAGGCTGGGCAAGCAAAGTACAAAGAAGAAAACCTTATAACTGAAGGCCAGGACAGAATGACAAAACCAAAGGAAAAACTGATGACTATTATTAATCGTATTATCCATCAAAAATGGTAATTAAGGCAAGAATGGAGAGATTTTGCATGCATTGCATTGAAACTTTGTTCTATCATTTGATCTTTACAGTGTAAACCTATCTAGAGTCTAAGCCCATTTTCTGATGGTATAACAAAATACCTAACACTGGGTACTACATGAAGAAAAGAGATTTATTTAGCTCACATTTTTGAGGACTGATATACACCAGCCTCTCTGTGACTCTGGTAAAGTATTTCTGGCTATATCATAATATGGAAGATGCATCTTGGTGGTAGCAGAGAGAGATCACAGGGAAAGATAGGAAACAAGAGACTGGGGAAGCACTAGGTTTGTTCTTTTTGTAACTCACTCTCATGGGAAATCACTCACTCCTGGGATACCCACCATACTCTGTGAGACCACATTCATCAATTAATGAGAACAGAGCCTCCAAAGACTTAATTACTTTACACTATGTCTCTACTTCTTAAAGTTTCCACCACCTCAATTCCACCACACTGGGGAACAAACTTCAAGCACAGAAGTCTTTGGGGGACACTATATCTAACTCAAACTATATCTAACCATCAGCATCCAGACTATAGTTAACACCTTAACACCTCTCTCTCTCTTACTCCTCTAACACCCAGGGCTCTGGGATAATATAAACTTTTAAAAAAAAATCTTTTCCTAAAGACAAATTCTCTGGGCTAGGAAGTTGGAATTCTGAAGTTCAATGTTTGCTGACAGAACAAAATTTTAGCTCATCTAATGAATTTCTTTGAAACATGAAGAACAAAAATGGGGTACAATGAGGACCACATAACTTTGGGGTTATTATATCTTGTCTCCCACCCCCCTCTCACACCGACACATTTTAAGATCCACCTGCAATTTTAGAAAAATAAACCAGTAAGGTATTTGGGAAATATTCAAATTCATAAAGTTCACCAGGAAAGTGAGGAAGGAGAAGAGAAATGAGACAAGCCCACAATGGTATCAGTTAAATATGTTCCCCTTGAGGTGCTCCAAGAGGGGAAGTTGTTCAGCCATAAAACAAAGGCAGTTCATCTTTATGCATGACTACTTCTGAATAGACCTGAGTATTCTTCAAAATCTTTTGAAAGAAGCTTCAAAAAGAAGGAAGAAAAGTTCTTAGGAAACATTCATGTTGAATCAGAAAATATACAAGACTGGGATAGAACTGAGGAAAGCTTTGATGCCACACAAGACAGTGGTTAGGAATAAAGTATGAAGCAGGGAAAGTGCTCTCACACCCTAAATAGAAAAAAGGGAAGAAAATTATGTTGGCTCCATCCTGCCCATATTTTCATACTTTAAAAAATTAAGACTAAACCAAATCTATTTTTTTCCATAATTGTATATGTATATGCTTCCCAAAGTGAATTAACTGTTTCACAGAGTTCTTCTTTCAGAAGTCTGAATAATGTATTCCACCCAGAAAGAAACATTCTGGAAAAAGTTAAGTAGAATTCATAAAAAGAGAATTTATAAAAGGAGGCTTGTAAAGTAAGCTTTATGCAGGCAAGGACTTAGGCACCTGGCACTCAGTAGGTGCATAATAAGTATAAGTGCACAGAATAAATTCTGAGTAATGAAATTACAAAGCTAAGAAGGGAAGCAGTAGTTATTAAAGTTAATTGTTGCATGTGCAATGAAGGACTTTGGTGACTCCATAAACCTTTATTGGCTATTTGCATTATCTTCTAGTATAAAAAACAATTGCCATAATTTCTAGGTTAAAAAGGGAAAAGAAAACAGAAGAGAAAAATCACAAGTTCAAAATTCTCTAGTATCAATAAAGCCCAGAGTTGTGCTCTCTAATGCCTGAAAGTACATTCTTTGCTGTATTTTATATAGACTTCTCTTCTTCCTGTTTGGTTCTAAAGTGGCTCTTAACCTCACTAAACTTGATTCCTCATCCATAAAGTAAAATTGGTAATGTCTGTTCACCTTCACTCCAGCCACATGATAAAAATATCAAAAGGAGGAATTAGAGGGAGTGAGGCTCAGAACACAAGGACTGAGCAAGGTGGGTCTACACCATGACATGCCAACAAAACCTGCCAGCTGTGACTGTCAGGTAGGATGTGAACACATAAAGAGCCACATCACACATCAAGTATCCGGGTGTGCAAACCCAGGGAAGAAACAAAAAGACCTCATAGAAATACCAAAAGGAAACTCCTTATTCCATCCTTTGGAGTGAAAAGCAAATATCTCCTCTTGAAAAGAACAAAAAGATAGGTTTAATGTCATGTCTGCAAAAAGATGATAAGAGAACCACAAACACATTTGTGAATAATAACGTGAGGTTGGTCAGCAACAATGAATAGAGATAACCTGCCCGTGGTGTTCTTGTTATGTCATCAGAGAAAATGGTCCTGGCAAAAGGAAGGGATGCACTTGACTCAGGAGTAGTGAGGTTCTCAAAGCGTGAGGTGCTGAAAAATTTCAGCATGTACCAATAGAGCACAGATATTTATTGAGGAAAGCAAGGGTTACACATTCAAGGGAGGGATACTTTTGGGGGTGGGGAGTTGTTCCCTGATACTTGTTTAAAAGAAACTTGGTGAGAGGTGTGTGGGATAGCATGTGAGTCACTTTGGTCATTTTGGGGACCTTTAAGCTGAGGTGATCTGCATTAACTAATCCAGTAGATGATATTAGAAAGTTCCCTAAATTATAGGTTTCTTACAATTTGGTATTTCTCTTCTTTATTGAGCTAATTAACAATGCACAAAGTAATTATCTTATATGAGTGAATTTACAATTAACTCAAAAATTTACAATTTTCCCAGAAATTTGGCAGTGACAGGCCTGGGAGAGAGACTTGCGTGAGGAATGACAGGACTAGAAAAAAAAAAGTAGAAACTTTAATTAAAATTATGTTTATTTGTCCTTCCTTTATGTCTTCTTTTGGTCTATTTTTTTTTCTTTCTTTCATCCTCCCTCAGTTAAAGAGAGATCACAGTCTGCTAAATGGATAAGGTGATATCAGAAGAATCTGAGACTCTGGGATCCATCATGAATCTCAAACCAGAGCCAGGTTTCGACAGTGCACATGGGGACTGAGGGCCATATTTCAAGCAGAATGAACAGAACAAGGTAAAGCAATGCAGCACGGGATGCCTTTGCCATGTGTTATAAGTCAAATGTGAATTATCTCTTCAGTCAGAACTCACACTGTCAGAGAATGGAGTAGGCACCAATAAAGCTAAAAAGGAGCTTTTTAGAATGATATGGATGCTGAGATGATTAATTTATTCTTAACTGGTAGAGAAAAAGTCAAGCCATTGTTCTCACAGACAAACTCTTAGCCCCTATGCCAATAACTAGATTGAGAGTAATATATCTGAGCTCTATCTATATCAGTTGTATCTACATCATTACTTTGAGCTGCTTTCACCTAAAAGTGTGAAATTTAGAATTAACCAAGGGCAATGTGATAGCTGTATCTTCAGTTGTGAAAATAAATCTATGCAATGCGAACACACACACACACACGTATATATATATATATACACACTGAGTTTTAAAAAGGGATTAATTTTCACTGTGAGTGAACATGTGTGATAGTATTACTTCTCATCAAAATATTGCATGTCATTTTAATGTAACAGAAACTAATTGACCCCAGTGGACTGTAAGGGCATAAATGGATACAGGGAGTGGCAATGTCACAGGGGTACCATTCATTCTTTTCTTCCCTATCTGAGAAAGTACCATGGCACTGCTGAATGAATGGAAGAAAAGAAAGGACAGCTTTCCAGCAGGATAAACTAAATGTTAATCTTATATAGTCTAAGATGTATGAGGCTTGTAGAGTGTTTGTTTTCTCAGAACAGAGCTCTTAAAGTCAAAATCAGGAAGGTGAAATCTACACCTACTTAGAGCGCTGATGCCCTCGTGTGGGAAGAGAAGAGTTAACACACATCCCAACCTCTAAGAAGTGTGAGACACCTGGGGAAGTTCTGCACACTAACACTATAGAAGTAAATGGATGGTTCATAAAGTGATTACCAACATACATTTGGAATTTTCTTTTTTTTTTTCAATTAATGTTCTATAGACACTTTGTTTAGTATTCAAGTTTGCTGGAAATGTAAAAATGCATGAGATGGCAGTAATTCGTTTTTCTTATAATAATATGTATAAGAATGTTTTGGCTAATTTCCAGTTAACAGAAGTCTAATATGAAAGCTTTTGAAAAACAGCACTGTGTATACCTTGAGGTGCTCTGTTCATTATATCTGTCTAATAAAAATCAGTTCCAGGATGCTGATTTATTGATGCTGCAATTTATGTAAGCTCAAAATCATTTCAAACCTCAAGCTATGCCACAGCCCAAAGTTTCTATTGCCTAAAATTCTGGGAGAAAATCCAGTCGTAATTAAGAAAATTTGCCTTAAAATCCAGCCTGCTCTCCTTACTGTGGAAAAATACTACCCCAACTTGATTCATTGAAGAATATCCACACTTCAGAAGCCTGGAAGAAACATCTGAAGATGTAAAACCACTGGTAAGCCTATATACAGTCAGACTCAGAATACTTCATTACTGTAATAACAGTCAGTTGTTCATTTTAAGTTTTTCTTGAAGTTTCTGTGAGACTCTAGTATTTGTACAGATTCATTTAGGCATGTCACATATGCCTCTTCTCCCTGAGATCCATTCTCTGCTTTCCCTTGCTCTGTTATGAAATGAGAGGATTGATACCTATGAAATCACATTTTCAGCTGGGTTCAGCTTGTGAGAGACATGGGCCAGAGATCTAAACCGGAGGGAGGAAAATGCCAGATGCTCTGGCCTCAATGTTTATGTCTCTCCTAAATTTATATATTGAAAGCCTAACCCTGAGCGTGATGGTGTTGGAGGTGATCAGGTCATGAGAGTGGAACCCTCAGGAATGGGACAAGTATCCTTATAAAAGAAGACCAAGGAAGTTCATTTGCTCCTCTCACCAAGTGAGGACAGGGCAAGAAGGAGACATGCTGTGTGACATACAGAGAGTCCTCAGCAGACATGGAATCTCCAATGCCTTCATCTTAGAGTTCCCAGCTTTTTCTATTTATAAGGTCTCCCCTTCACATTATTTTGTAACAGCAGCCTGAAAAGATTGAAACAACAAGTGTCTCTTTCTCTCTTTCTACTTCAAGCAATGTATCTAGTGGTGGTTCTATCTCCTCCAAGGTTCTGTTTGTCCTGAGCTCTGCCTATTGTGTTTTTAACCATTCCTAGGTGAGTGCCTCATGACTCCTAAATTCACTTACTCCTCTCTGCCTTTCTGTGTTTAGCTGTGAGAACAACCCCCTTGAAGTTGCTGGTCTCTTCTATTGACTCTTTGATGAATTCTAACAAAGTTTTTATGAGTTTCCCTACATTAAAATGCATCTAATAAACTACCCCACACAGATTCAGCTTTCTTAACTTGACCATGATGGATGCACTGTGCAAGAGCCATTCATATTTCCTTTAAAATGTTGTATATTATCTTCTATTCAAATGAGAGCACGGAGCAAAGTAATATGAACCATTCACTTTCTTACATAGCAAGAGGTATGTCGGAGTGAATACACAAGAAGGTTCTATCCAGTCTTTATAAGTTGTTAGAACAAAGGGAAAGAGTTAAAAGATGCAATTTTGATAGAATCAAGGAGTAAAACAAAAGGAAAATGTGGCAATATAAACACATATTTGTAAAAATCCTCCCATTTCCTGAAGGACAAGTTGGGAGGTGGGACAGACAGAAAGGATAGAAAAGCAATTTATTCATGCAGATATTCTTAATAGCTTCATCCTCTTACTACAACTTTAGAGAATATTGGCTTATTACTATACCAAGTGGACCAACTAGAAGGGAACTCCAGGGGCGTTACAGAGCTTTCTTGCTTCATTGCACAGTGCATTGGGGCACAACATGACTTGAGGCAAACCTTTATGTCTTTCACATCTGCCTGCTTACAGATCCCTGTGCAGAGGTCCCTTCAGTTCAGGGGTGGGATAGATGCAAGGCCTACTGCTCTGTAGAAGGTGCATAAGAGATAGAGAAAAACCAACCTGCAGTTTCTGCTGGCCCTCATCTCAACTGGCAATTAAGACACAGAAAAAAACAAAACAAAACAAAAAACCTCCACAGCATAAGGCCTATGCCTTATTTGATTGCTGACATGGATTTTAGCTGAAGGGTGGAGTCTGCAAAAAAGTATAATTTGCAGCTGCATGCCAAAGGTGATTGAAAAGCTCATGCACAAAATGAAAGGCTCAAAAGCTTTGGAGCCTCATCCTAACTCAAATTATTACCAAAATTACCAATTCATTTGGAATTGATGGAACAAAGCAAAATGAAAATAATAGAATTTTGTTTTCTTTTCAATAAAATTTTAATATCTCATTTCTCAGGTTCTTTTTTCCTAATATGATAGTGTTATTATTTCTTACATGTCTTATAAGAACGTTTATCTGAAGGTATCCCAACATTAAAACAAGTTTCTTTCTATTATAGTTTTGAAATTATTTTTTGGTCTTTTCATTCATCCTTTTTTTCTTTTTCAGACACACTGTGTGTGTGTGTGTGTTTGTGTGTGTGTTGGGTCTCCATATTGTTTGTTATAATTTCCTTCAATATTTCTTATATTTATTTATTCTGTTTTGCTTTTCTTTCTGGTTCTCTTAAGCTTGCCCTTCACTTTTTCTGATTTAAATATTTGCCAGATAGATCATTTACTTCTTCTAACTCATTTTAAGTTCTGAAATGCACATATTTTTCTCTTTGTTTTTCTTTTTCAGTTCCCTTGGTATCTCATTCTATTCTCGTTTTGCTTTGAAATTATACTTTGAAATTTTATAACATTTTTGTTATCATTTTCTGATTAGTCATCTTTGAAGGAATTATCTGTTCACTAGACATGCTATTTGGTATCAATTTTTTTAATAAAGCAATAAGAATATTTCTTTATCTTGATATATCTCACAAAGGGACAACTAACATCAAAAAAAAAATTTAAAAGATGTTTGCTGTATTATCACCATAATGTACCAACCATGAGTATTTCTCATTTTCCTGGAATTACTAATCAATGCAATTAGCTAAGAAAGGGAATAATTTCGAAAAAGAGAAGGCAAGTATTGTATTATTTCCAAATTACTTTATTATATACCCAGAAAATCCCAAAAAGATTCATCAGAAAAAAGTAACATAAATAGTAAAAATTTTATTAAGATGTCCAAAATCAAAGAGATTAAAGAATCAGTCTATACAGCTTTCCAATGTATTAGAAATAGTCAATTACTATAAAGAATTGCAAAAAAAAAAAAATGACCACTATTCCAAACTTTTATTTGATAGCAGTTAAAATAAAAAACCTCAAATAAAAAGAGAATTTGTTGACTTACATTCCCAAAATGTCCAGGGGTAATGCATTCTTTAAATGATGCTCAGTGTAGTAGAAATGTTAGCAAATATCCTATTATTTCTGTGTGTTGGTCTCTCCTTTTCATTTATTTCTTATATGAAAGATCATCTTCCCTTCAACCACTGAACCAGAGTTCTGGGCTTTTCTCTAATTGGCTCACCTTAGGTCAAACTTCAGTCATTGTGACTGAAGGCATCCATGTTTTAATGGCTCTGGCCCAGATTGTGTGGCAATCCTGAACATATCATTTTAGCCACAGGCTGCAATTTTTCTCCTTTGGTGTCAGAGCTGAGGCCAATCCCAACCAAAACTGCTCTTTCATAATGAGGTAGGTTGGGTGAGTAGAAGATGTCAAGGAGGCATCCATAGTTGGTGATGATGGTGATGAAGATAATGTCATGGTGATGATGTTCATGTTGACAGCACCAATTCCAGCTAACATAAATTATTTAACATGCAGCACTCATTGTGCTAACTACATTCTAAACATATTTGAATGCACTAACCTCATTTGGTTCTTGTGTAACTATATAATATTATCCACATAAAGTGCCTATCACTTAATAATGATAATATTAATGATAATAATGATAATAATTAAACAATTACCACTATTAACATAAAAGGAATGGTAATAATAATGATCATTAAAAAGAGGAAGAATAATAGTGATAATAATATTTGTAGCAACAATAATGATATAAGCACCAGGTATTGTTATTCTCTTACTTTATAACTGAGACTTGAAGAGGTTATGTGATTTTAAGTTAAATAGAGATCATAGTAGATTTTAAGTTAAATAGAGATCATAGTAGTTTAAGTAACAGAACAGAAATTCTAACCCTGGTCTATCTGGCTTAAATGTCTGCTCTATTTATTTATTGGGTGATTTTGTTGTTGTTATTATCAAAATTTTTAAGTTCTTTTTATGTCCTAGAGATTAGTGCTTTATCTGATGTGCCTTTTGGTAAACATTTGCTCCCATCCTGTAGGTTCTCTCTTCACCTCACTTATTGTTTCTTTTGCTGAGAAGAAACTTTTCAGTTTGAATCCATCCCACTTATTAATTCTTGATTTTATTTTTTGCACTACAGGAGTCTTATTAAAGAAGTCGGAGCCTAATCTGACATGGTAAAGATTTGGGCCTACTTTTTCTTCTATTATTATTCTATTATTCACAGGGTCTCTGGTCTAATTCCAAGGTACTTGATCCACTTTGAGTTGAGTTTTGTGCATGGTAAGAGGTAGGGGCTTAATTTCATTTTATTGAATTTGGATTTCCAGTTCTCTAAGCACCCTTTGTTGAAGAGGCTATCTTTTCTCCAATATATGTTTTTGGCACCTTTTTATAGTATGAGAAAACTGTATTTATGTGGGTTTGTCTTTGTGTCCTCTATTCTGTACCATTTGTCTATAAGTCTATTTTGGTGCCAAAACCATGCCATTTTTGTTACTATTCCTCTGTAGTATAGATTAAGATCTGGTATAGTGATGCCACCTGCTTCACTCTTCTTGGTAAGGATTGCTTTGGCTATTCTGAGTCTCTTATTTTTCAAGCTGAATTTCATGATTGCTTTTTCTGTTTCTATGAGGAATGCTATTTGGATTTTGATTGGAATTGCATTAAATCTGTATAGTGTTTTTGATAGTATGGTTATTTTAACAATAGTATTCTGCCTATCCAAGAACAAGGGAGATCTTTCCATCTTCTAAGATCTTCTTTAATTTCTTTCTTTGTTTTCTATAGTTTTTATTGTAGAGGTCTTTCACCTCTTTGATTCCCAAGGTTTTTTTTTTTTTTGAGGCTATTATAAGTGGGGTAGTTTTCCAGGTTTCTCTTTCAGAGGATTTGTCACTGATGTACAGAAATGCCTTTGATTTATGAGTGTTGATTTTATATCCTGCTACTTTGCTGAATTCATTCAGACTCTTCTCAGAAGAGTATATATAGTGAATCAACAAATATATAAAAAAAATATGTTCAACATTTCTAGCAATTAGAGAAGTGCAAATCAAAACTACTCTAAGATTTCATCTCATTCCACTCAGAATGGCAGCTATTACTAAGACAAACAACAATAAGTGTTGGTGAGGATGTGGGGGGAAAGGCATACTTATACACTGCTGGTAGGACTGAAAACTGGTATAACCAATATGAAAAGAAGTATGGATATTCCTTGAAAAACTTGGAATGAATGCCATTTGACACAGCTATCCCACTCCTTGGTTTACACCCAAAGGACTTAAAAACAGCATACTACTGTGACACAGCCACATCAATGTTTATAGCAGCACAATTCACAATAGCTAAATTGTGGAACCAACCCAGATGCCTTTCAATAGATGAATGGATAAAGAAACTGTGATATATATATACACAATGAAATAGTTCTCAGCATTAAAAGAGAATAAAGTCATGGCATTTGCAGGTAAATGGATGGAGTTGGAGAATATCATGCTACATGAAGTAAGACAATCCCAAAAATCCAAAGGCCAAATGTTTTCTCTGATATGTGGATGCTGATCCATAATGGGGATGGGGGGAGCATGGGAGGATTGGAGGAAATTAAGATAGAATAAAGGGATGGAGGGTATGAGAGGGGGAATGGGAGTAGGAAAAATGGTGGCATGAGATGGACATCATTCCCATAAGTACATGTATGAAGACACGAATGGTGTGACTCTCCTTTGTCTACAACCAGAGACATGAAATATTGTGCTCTATATGTGTACTATGCATTCTGAAATTGAAATTGAAATGCATTCTGCTATCATACATAACAAATTAAATTAGAATAAATAATTTTTTTAAAAGTCTGCTCTAAAAGAAATATATAGGATTTATATGTAGAAAAATCAAGAAACTGGGCTTAGAATTGAAAAAAAATGCTGGAAGAACCACAAATGGAAAGTTATACCTTCACTTGAACAGGGAGATTCTATATTTAGAAGATTACAAAATGATTTTGCTAAAATCATGATGAAATTCCCATTGGGAATGAAGCGGGCAGTGCTTTGTCTGAGATTGGAAGGCAGAGATAGTAATGTTAGCAAACATTTGATTACTCCCCCATACTCCTTTCTCTCCTACAATGAAACAAGATACCATCCCATATACTAGTCACGTACAGTTATTTATATTGAAAATTAAATTAATTAATTTTTCTATAAATTAAGAATTCAGTTCTTCAGTCACAATAGCCATATTTCAAGTGTTTGATAGCCACATAGAGCTTCTATGTTGGGCAGTGCAGAATACAGACCATGTCCATTATCACAGAAAGTTATGTTGGATAGTGCCACTGTAGACAATGAGTTGTTAGGGGAACAAGTGTCTTTTTAACCCATGCACAATTTCCCTGTTGCTCTACTTCATTCTGATGACTCAGGAGCAGAAAATACCATGTTTTTGTGCTAGACAGTGAAGCTTTCAAATGTTAAAGTCTCAGTCAGCCTGGGAACCTGAATAATTATGGACAAATCCCTTCTTCTCCAGCATTCACACCAATGCATGGGGGACATAGAGGAAGATACTAACTTCTGTTGTGTTATCCTGCTGAGATTTGGGGTTGTTTGCTGTCATAATTTAACCTACTCATTCCCATTCAGAATTAAGACCTAGACAGCAAGTGGTAGGAAAGATACAAGGCACATAGGATACTGGAAAAAAATGATTCTGAAGTTCAAGTATTTAATTAAATTCTGGAAAGTATGAATAAAGAGCAAACTTCTGATATTTTAACTATTAAAGTATACTGTAAAGTTACAATAGGAAAGAGTATAGGAATAGGGGAAAAGAATAAAGGAAAGAGAATGGATGTGAAAATAATTGAAAATTTAGTGTGAAATAAAGGTCCTGTTTCTAATTACCTGCGTTCACTCCTGTCTCCCTGTAGTCCTAGCCAGAGTCTTAGAGTATGGGACGGAGGCCTTAATGCATTCTCAGAATACTAGCCCTGATAGAGATATTTCACAGCCAGGTGCACCAGCATAATGTAACTTCATAATTTTATAATCCCTTGATCCCATCCTCAGTGAAGTTGATCTCCACCCTGTTTTCTCCTTAATTGTAACTGCCTGAAGCATTTTATTAACTTATTGTCTGTTACCATTTCAGTTCCTTAGAGTACTACCCACAAGACCAATCAATCCATTCTTGGGGGCCTCACAGTTCATATTTTTGAATGAAACTGGAACTTTTGCCTCACTTAGCACAGTGCTCCATAAAACATAAAACTACATCCCACTCTCTTGAATCTGGATTCTTCTGTTTTGGTTGCTCTCTTCCTCTCAATACTGCTAAAATATCATATTGCACAGAAAATATGGTCTATAGTCTTTTTATCTCATTAACATCAATATGTTTAAATTTGATCTTTCCTTTCCATTTATTTCTCTATTTACAATCACATATCTAATAATAAATATTAGAGTCCACATTATTAGGTAAGATTATATCCACAGCTTAATAATGGCATTAGTCCCCATTTTCCTACAGCAAACGTTGTCAAGCCTGGCATCATTTGTCAATGGAATGATACTTTCAGTCTAAATATAAATGTCCAGTCGTCTTTATTTTCCAATGTTCCATGGAGATTAAAAAAATGTGTAGTCTTTGTATTTTCAAGTTCTTCAGCAAACCAAAGTAAATACTAGTTATATCAATTTGAATGTTAAAAAACAATAAAACTCAGAGTTATTATCAAATCTAATAAGAAGGATATTTTTTAAATATAGAAAAATATATTTCTACTTTGGGTATAAACACTAAAAACAACAAGGAAAACATTGATAAAGTTCACTATAAATTATAATACCTGAGCCACAACAAAAACAGAGTAAACAAAAGACTGCATAAATACTTAATGTGTGAGTATATAAAAATTAAATCAGGGGCTGGGGATGTGGCTCAAGCGGTAGCGCGCTCGCCTGGCATGTGTGCAGCCCAGGTTCGATCCTCAGCACCACATACAAAGATGTTGTGTCCGCCGAAAACTAAAAAAAATATATTAAAAAAAATTCTCTCTCTCACACACACTCTCTCTCTCTCTCTTTTAAAAAAATTAAATCATCATGAGAAAAAAATGAAGATTCTTTTAAAATAAATATAGTAATATTAGATATTTTGCAAAAAGACAATTTAGAAAATATGTACAAATGACAAAAAAAGGAAAAGATATTAAAACACCCAGGTAACCAAAGAAATGCAAACTTAAAACTGATGAGAAATTGTTCAACCCACCCCCATAACACTGAAGTATGCTAAGTGTAGTAAAACCCAGGGTGGAGAGGATCTGGTAAAATAGATTCTGGCCAGTGAAGGAAGCATAAGATGTTACATCTTTGAAAAAAAAATAGTCTAAAATGTTTTAAGGTTTAAAACTTACACCTCTATTTGATATCATCACAGTGCTTGAAATTCACCCCAAGAGGATAATTCTAGATGTGCACAGCAGCATCGTTTACACAAACAGAATTCTAGAAACATATAAGGAGGGACCTGGTAAGAGAGTTAGTGGTGAAATCTACACTGCAGGATTTTTCAGGCTCCTAAAGTGATGATGCATAGCATCATATGTAGGAAAAGTTCATGAGAAAAATTATTCTGAGGGGGGAAAAGGTTGGTTATGTATCTGCAGGTTCATATGAGAAACAATACTTTGAAAGCTGTGTGTCTAGGTTACGTAAAAAAAGAAATGAATGTTTATTAAAATAGTAAATATTATCAACTCTATTTACTGTGATTTCACTTTACTTTCTTCCTTGTACTTTTCTATATTATATTACTTTACAACGTATTTGCATCCTTGATAATAAAATCATTTTGCATAAATAAACAATAGTAAATTATATAGCATTCCTAAATGCTGAAAAACTGTTTATGGTATTTGATGAAAACAAATTCACACTAAAGGTATATTTGCACTCTGATTGCATATCCAAAATAGGTGGGCTTACTGACAAGGAATATATTAGAATAAGAAAAAAAGAGAAGTGATATGCTGTAGAATTGACACAATTGATTTTTCTTCCCTTATAAAAATGTCATATGTTTTTACATTAATTGCTCAGTAAACAAATTTAAGTGTATTACAGACTGATATATTTCAATAAGACAAGGAGAACTAGTAAAGAAAGGCAGACTAAGAGGAGAGCTGACACTGGTGACAAGAGAAAGCAACTAGAGGAAAGTTGCAAACTGGAAAAAATTTGGAAAACAAATGTGGCTCAGTTATTAGAGAGGTTAAGGGCATGACGTTCGAAAATACGCATACTTGATACATTGATTATTTTGAGCAGAAAACATTTGAGAAAGTGTAGCTGCAGACAGTGCTCTCTGACCTGCATTTTCCTACATGCAGCAAGCCATAAAGACTCATCCAGGAAAGGTGCCTTGCCTGTACTTGGTGAGAAAATAACCCTCATCATCCACATCTGTGAATTGATGCTCTGATGGACCTGAATGAATAAATTCACTCAAGTGACTCTTGTCTTCCACTGGCTTCACACCAGCTCCTCTATATCTCTAGGTAACTTTTCCAGAATCACTGCCCTTTCTCCAACCCTTTTTACTAACATTGCTTCACAAATATATCATTTTATTTCTAAAGTATTAAATCATCTTGTGTTGGCTATTCTTCAGATCTTCACACTTATAAAGGTCCTCATGTGTATGTGAAAATTAACAAAACTGATGTATTTCTCCTGTTAATCCTGTCAGATTGATTCCTAGATGCAGCCAGAGATCCGCAGCCTGGAGTTGTGCGGGAGGGTGGGGGTCAGCTGGCTCAGAGCCCAACCCCTGGCTTCCTGCGGAGCTTCCAGTAACCTCTAGGCTTCCTGGAGGTGCTCCACACGAAGGAGCATGCTGTCTGCGAGCCAACCTTGCTGTGGTGTCTGGCATGTCTGGTTGCCGCGGCTCAGTCCTCCTTGCTCAGGCGGGGACGGGTCCTTGGCAAGCAGCCTCTGCATTGTCCTGGGAACTTCCGGCACCAGGCGCGTCCAGTGGTGGTGATGCCAGGCCTTTCTGGGGGGCGGGTGGTGATGCGCCCCTCGAGTTAGCCCCAGCGAGGCTCCTGACAGGCCTGTGCTTCCTGAGTGCCTGCTGTGCCTCAGTGCTACGCCACGGGTCTCCTGTGGTGGGCAAGGCCACGCAGGCCACCGAGAGTGTGTCAGTCCATTGTTTCAGCCTGTAGCCTAGTGGCAGGCTGGCACTTGGTCGTGACAGACGCCCGGAAGCCCAGAGGCTGGAGTTGAGACGGAAGGAGCTCCAGTCCATATAGATACACATGGAGACGTCTGGGCATGCGTGCACACGTGTGTGGTTATGAGGTGTGTAGGCACATGTGGGTATGTATGTGTGGGCGTGGGGTGTATGCACGCGTGTGAGGGCATGTGTGCAGGTGTGAGGGCAATGGGGTGTGTGCACGTGTGTATACATGAGGGCTGTGCACTGTGGATATTAGTGGGGGGGTGCGCATGTGTGCATATGGAGAGATGTGTGTGAGCATGTGAGGGTGTGTGTGTATGCGAGGATTTATTTGCCCGTGTGTATGCCTGAGGGTGTATGTGCACATGTTGGTTCCCCACATGCTGCAGACAGACCATCTCTCTTGTGTGCTCTGAGCCATTTCTGAGCATGTTGCTGCCATACAGCCTCCATAAATTTCAGGCCCAATCTGTGTTCTGCACTCAAGTGGCTTTGAAAAGGGGGAATAATTCAAAAGGTACTTCAAGATTATACTTTTATTCCCTGAAATGCAAGTTATTATTTGGAGGGGAAAATATTTATTGAAATAACATTTTCTGTTAAAATCTGAAAAAAAAAAATAAAAAAAAAGAACTAACTTGTGATCCAGTGATCTTTGGAGTTATAAACTGCATAATCCCTGACACACACCCAAATCAGTCTATAGTGGAATTTTGTCCTGGAGATTATTTAGAGCTGAAATGCTGAAAAAAAATCAACGAATTTTGTAATTTTTACCTAAGCCACTTAGTAGAAAATATTCCCAATAATAGCAGATGCCTGACCAGAGGAAATACTGTATATGCTCATTTAAATTGTGTCAATATGAAGCTCTTCAAAATGCACTTAATCTTAAGGAATTTTCTACAAATTAGTTATGACTCACTATGAATTATTCCAGTCTAATTAAACCCAGACCAACCCCTTTCCATGCCCATGCTATGAAATCTGTTAATGAATTATCCATAGATTTTCCACATATTATCTAAGAGTATTATGAATTCCTTATGGTCAAAACCCCCTGGGATGGAAGGAAGAGCTTCTGGTCTTCACTGAAAATAAGATTAACATGAGATTTAACAAACAACTTCAGGGAAGGGAAGTACAGTAATTTCTGAATATCTCAATCTTGAGCCTAGGAGGGTTTCTGAGGATTCATCAGAAGGAATTTTAGGCTCTAAGGCGAGAAAGATGATCCTGGTATCCTAGGGACATAATAAGCTGTAAAAAGTCAGCAAAATGTGTTCCCCTTCTACCTCTGTCTTTTCCTGCAGAGAAGAGGACCAGGTAATGGTAGAACATTGGTTGTGGAAGCAAGGAAAGATCATAGAATCAGGAGAATGCTAGCAGCTGCCTCAAGGGTAACTATGGGGGAGCTTATTAGTTTTATTTATTTATTTTTTTGCGACTGAGGCAAACTGACAGGAGGTCCGTGCCCTCTCACTCTGTCTGTCAAAGCAGACATGCTTCACCAGCTATATGGGTTGGACTTCCTGTAGCACTTGACTTGAGGTGCTAGAGAAAAATTTTGAATTGGACCAAAAGATTTCTGAGTGTCTTCAATGGAAAAAAAGGTTGTCTCACGTTCCCTCTGATTGTCGCTCTGACTGGGGGTTCTGGTCCTTTCCTTTTTTTGAGCTATTTCACAACTGAATATGTTTGCAGATGATAGACAGGAAAGCAAGCTACACTTGTCCACAGACATGCAAATCCAGTCCCTTGGAGGGGCAGTTGATTAATCTCTCCTGCAAAAAATTAATCTGCATTTCTGATTCAACTACAAAAATTTGTCACTTCCCATTCTTTGAATCATCTTACTGTATCCCTATAAATTAATGAGTTCATGCTATACTTCTATAAGCATCATGATTTAACACTCTAAAAAGAGAGATAAAATATTGCATCTTTCTCAAATACTTTCATTGCACATAAGAGGAAACAGGCCCAGAAGTGAAATGAAGAGCCCGAAATAGGCTAAACTTTTCTCACCAAAGATTTCCTCCCTGTTAACTATATGATAATGTTATGTGCTCACTCATGCTGCAGAGATGAACTGAGCATACCCTCCATGGTACATGAAGTGTATATACTGAGGCTGAGGTACCAGTATGGAAGGTTCCAGAGTCACATAGACTGAGCTTAATTTCTAATTCTCTTTTTTCTAGCCATATGATTAGGGCAAGCTACCTTTTCTTTGTTTCACCTTTTTATCTGGAAAATAAATGCCTAGCATAAAATAGGATCATATTTACTAACCTCTTATGACAGTGCCTGCCACATAAAAAGTGTTCTGCAAATATTGTAGGCATTAAAAGAATATACCTAAGTAAATATCTTAACCCACTTTGTCACATTGGTCTGATATGGAACACCTATAAAAGTCAATATAATCATATATAATGTATAATATGTAACATAATTATAATATAATTATAATAATTAAAATTATATAATAGGTAGCCATATTATATAAGAACCTAATTATAATGAAGTAATATATATATAAGCTCTAGATTATGATTTCCAACCTACTTAAATTCACCTATGTCGATTTCATTAAAATATTCACAGAATTGAAAACTTGGGACTTAATAGGCTTTAATCAGGTCTCTAATACTATACTGGAAGACCTGACACTGGGTAATTAGAAAAGAAAAGAAGTTTATTTTGGTTCACAGTTCTGGATGCTGGGAAGGCCAAAAGTAGGTGTCAGCATCTACTTGACTTCTGTTATTGTGCTGCAACATGGCAGAAGTGCAGGAGGGGGTCACATAGGGACTGAGGATGACAAACTCACTTTTATTAAAAACCAACTCTTGCAATAACTAGCCCCCTGCCATGAGAACTAACTCAGATCCTCTGTTAAGAGGATGGCATTAACCTTTCCATAATGCAGAGCCCCCATAACCCAAACACCTCTTAAAGGTTCCTCCACCTCTCAACACCATCACACTGGGAATCAAATTTCAGTGTGATTTTTGGAAGGAGCAAATCAAATTCAAACAATAGCAACACATTCACATTTTGGAGAGTTCACTTGAGCAGACAGTGTGACTCATGATTAGGGCAGCACCAGTCCACAACCAATTCAGTGTCCACCAGGGATGGGTGTGGTGGTGAGAGAGAAATGCCTATGAACAGGTCATGGAAGCAAGACAAAGAAAATATATTTGGTTACAGTAAAAAATTCCTAGCAAGGGGTTAGCAACTGGCTTCTGGTTGGTTCAGCTGAAGTGTCATTTTATTGTTTATGGGCTTCCATTTGTTTTGACAGGAACCTCAGGCACTGAAGCTGACTCAGCTAACCACCTTCATGCTATTTCTCTGAAGTAACTTCACAGGAACTGGAATGGGGAGAACCAGAGCACAGTTTGGCCAAGACTGCTTAAGGTTCCATACCTCTCACTTCACCCCAATCCTTCTCCTATTTAAACTTAAAGGTCTTGTCAGCACCCCAAATAGATCGCCAAGATACTCTGCCACCCCAATTTAGTCATATTAATTAAAGTTCTTTTCCTGTTCTCACCATTACCTTTTCTGTTTGACTGGACCTGGGTTGTTGGGATCCTTGGAATCAGGCCTATAACCTATACCTAATACCAGTAGCTATCCCCTTTGGTTCATTACTGAATTTTAATGTTTTAAATGTAGATTTTACTTATATAAAAAGTACATAAGGAGAACATTGTTGTTGGCTGAAAACAAGATTTCTTTTAGGAATGTCTACAAATGATTCATATTATGGATTATGTAGTCAAAAAGTCAAATTTTAAGTATAATTTGGAAAAACTTTACTGAAAATCCAGAATATTTTATTAATATTAGTAATAAAAACTTAACAAATAATAGGGAATTATATGCTCTTATCTGTCACATATAATTGTGATGTCTTTTTATTACATATTTGTAATAAAATATTCCTTAATAGCATTTACTCAATACTTTAGCATTCCCTACAAGCATCGCCAAAGCATTTGTACATAGTAGGTATTCAATAAATTTAGTTAAATAATCTAGAAATTGTTATACTTTGTGTTTTATTATCCACTGATAACCATATGCAGCTGTGACCTTAACAGAAAAATAGAAGCTGAACATTTGTTCTTTTATGCACAGGGATGCCTCTTGTTCATTTTTAGTTCTTTCATTATTGTTCCTCCCTCTAAGCTTTCTTTTACTTGGCAATTCTAGAATGCTCTATAATTAGAAGCCAGTGAGGCATCAACTACTTCCTCTGGGCAAGTTTGTGCCTTAACACCTCTCAGTGACCTTCCACGCTAATTAAACTATTTGTGAGAATAAAGAACATTGGCACTTAACTGAAATAAAAAGCAATTAAGTGGAAACATTTGGAGATGATTGTATGTTAATAAGAAATCTTAATCAATGTGTATACCTATGAGACTAACTGAAGCACCTTTGAAGAATTAGCATTTTCTAATCAAACAAAATACAAACTTCCTTGTTTCCTAGACATGTACAAGCTCATAAAAATCTTTGATTTGTCTCATAGACAAAAAGAAACATTACTGTCTTCTCTTATTCTCTTTGTAGTCTTCTGAAAATATCCCTGAAGCAAAGTTTACTTTCTCTAATATATTAATTGGTCATGCTCTAAATTTTATCCAAGCAATCTAAGCTTGGCATGTTTTTTTTTAATATTTCTAACTCTTGAAAGCACATTAGTAATTTGTATTACAAATGTAGAAATAAAAGATTAAATGTGGAAAGTTTAGATCGGGGCTAGCAAACTATAATCATTGCATCTTTCTGTTCGGCTCAAGAACTAGGAGTGCTTATCATATTTTAAAGGTTTTCCATAAAATATTTTTTTATAAAAGAATACGTGACAGAGACCATAAAATATTGACTATCTAGCCCTTAACAGAAGGATTGCCTGCCCCTTACTTAGATGGTAGATGAAATGGGAACAACATAGCACAATATAATACATAAAAATATCCTAACTCCAAATAAGATTCAAAAGTCTAGAAAGAGAAACTTAAAATTTAATTTAATTTACTCATTAAAACATGACTTAATCAAATCAATAAATATTTAGCCTATTCTAATTATATGCCAAGAAATGTTCAGACAGTTCTCTCATTAACTTATTGCAAATGCCTTAGCAGATACTCTGTATCTGTGTTTTCATATGTGGAAAATAGAAAGTTGCCCTTTATTACCCAGTAGTTGAAGCTGACAAAGCTTCTCTGATTCTGAAACCTAAACAATTTTCATTATATTATTTCAGCTTTTTTTTCCTGTGAACAATACATAGGAATCAATTTAATGACCATTGATGTTCAAGGACTTGTTTTGACTAACAGGTAAAAAAAAGTTTTAAATTTCAGGATAAAATGAATGTTTTTCAGGTGTTAAAAAAAATGTTGGCTGGTGATGCAGCTCAGTGATAGACCAACTGCCTAGCATGTTTGAGGCCCTGGTTTCAATCACCAGCACACACACACACACACACACACACACAAAATCCCCAAACACCAATTTGTTTATTAAATAGACATTTCTCCACAATTTTTATACACTATGAATTATCTTTTCAAAGACTCTCCTTTTCCTAGTCACCATTTTCTTAATTATCTAATCCAAATGAATGAGGTTGTTCATATAAACCACAAGAATTTCAGCATGATTTATACAAACTATTCAGGGCATATTGACCCTATAGAGTAAGTGTAACAGCACTTCTGGCCCATAAACAAAAGTTGCAATGATTATAAATACATGAAAGAGGATTTAGAAACCATAATCTGGGATTTCTGCAGTGGCTTTTCTAGAAGAGTGCAAACCCTAGGATTTGGGGTAGAAATCTCTATAAATTAACTCTCATTCAATTAAACAAAGGGAAGACTTGCTTGTTAGCAGAGGAAAATCAGTGTATGTCAGTCATGCTCAGATAAACTGAATCTATTATATCATAGAATACTGTATTTTGGATATATGTGGACCCTTCATAAATGTTGACACAACCTTAGAAGAGTAAATAATATTTTACATGACATGCCTAAAAGTAAATATTGCTTAACACTGAAAAAAAATCAAAACAATCTCTATACATGATTTTTCTTTTTTGGTTTAATTCAAAACATTTTATGCCCCATTTTTATTTTTTTATTCCCTATAATGTTATCATTTATTTATGCCTGCCTCATGCACAATATTATTATAGAAATTTTGTTGTTCTATTAAATGAAGTAGCAGGAATATTCCAGACCCTCTGGGAACTTAAAATCTACTTCAGGGGGAAAGTAATGTATTATTTTGTTGATTTTAAGATTACATGTTTTAAGATTTCATGGTTAACATCATAAGTTATGTCAGACAGTTGCTATTAACCAGGCCAAACTCTGGATGCACTTGTCATTGCCCAGACATACTGAAGAGAACCCTCCTTGCTCATGTCACTTCAGCTTTGTTGGTGCTACATGGAGTTTAATTATATTTAGAATACGATGCTAATCTATGTTATATTAGAGCTTTGCAATGAAAACTTTGCTGTGTTTTTAAGAAAAATGCACAGAAAATGGGAATTGGTGTTGTATAAATGAAACAAATAGTTGAAAATTCTTTTTTTTTCCTTTTTGCAATTCCATGTTTTGTCAAAAAGCAAAAACCAGAAGTGTTATGATACCTGAGAAAGAAAGTTATCTCCCAAAAGATGAATGCGTTACATTCACACATACACACACACACACACACACACACACACACACACAAGAATGTGTGTGCTATTATATGCTAAGAAATGCAAATGAGGAAGGAGACATTGCCAAATCTCTTAGAACTGACAAGGGAAATTTCAAATCAATAGGAGGCTACCACGGTGATTGTTAAGGAATTGTATTGCATATAGTTTGGTCGACAGCATTTCCTTCTTCCTTTTTTTCTGATCAATAAAACAATGACATCTTGAAATTCAGTGACATCTGAAATCTAATGAAATACTGTACTTATAAATTTAACAACTAGTAATGCAAGGCTGTATCAAAACCCAAAGGTATGACTTATAGAGTGTTGGGCTTTAATAGAAGCAGGGAAAGCTTTGGAATGTATGTAAGTGCGAGCTAAATTTTGTGTTAAAGATAAGTTGACTGTTGAAAGTTGGAGTAAAGTTAAAAGCATTGTAGGCAGCATAAAGATCATAGGCAGATATTTAGAACAAGATAAAACCTGACATCTAAGGACTGAAGTAGATGTAGACTTAGCTATAATGAAGAATAAGGTTTTGAGAGTTAGCACAGATCTAGAGTTTTCTGAAGGTCTAAACTGAGAAATCCAAGTCCTAGTTAATAAGGATAACAGGATCTTTATTTTGAAATAATATTTTATTGGATTTTAAGTTCTATACTGGTAATGATTTTCTTTCGATATTTACAAAATGCTATTCCATTCCCTCCTGTCTGCTATTGTTTCTGTTGTGAAATTATCAATAACTTTCTCATCAATCCTCTGAAAATAATGTACTTTTATTGACTTTTTTTTGTATTTGTAGAGGTTTAAAAATGTCAGTTGAAGTTTTTAATCAGTGTTGGAAAACTCCTGATCATTCCTTCTGCCTATATTGCTTTGGCCAAAATCTCTTTCTCCTCTCCTTCTTTGACCTAATTATATGTCTATTGAACTTCTCTCTCTGTCCCCCAGGTATTTGACATCAATTTTATTTTCCCTTCTGTTTTTTTTTCCTCTATGCTTCAGTTTAACTCTTTAGTCTCAAACTGTTTTAGTGTATTACTCATTTATTTTGGTGTGTTTAATCTATCAATTTATTAATTTTGTAATTATGGATACTGTTTTTTTCAATCCAATAACTCCTATTTGATTACTTCAATAGATTTGTGCTGTCCAATAAAATTATTCATTTCCTGCTTTATTTTCTTGAATATACTAACCATAATTACTCTGATATCATTGTCTGGTAACCTATTATCTAGCTCATCTGGAAGACTGTTTGTATTATCTATGGATTTTTTTTCCTTTTCTTTTTGGTCTCAGATTTAGGTTTTTTAGTCCTGTACCACTTGACAAAATGTAATTTTGATTAAATGCTAGACATTGCTTGTAACAATTGTGAAAGCCCTGAATGACTTCAACATCATCTTCTCATCAGAGTTCAGTCTTCCCTTTGCTAACCTCAGTGAGAATGAATTCTCTCAATTCGATCAGGGATTGCACTAAGTTAAGGCTGAGCTACTTTTAGATAGTGTTCACTCTCTCTCTGACTAGGTATTGTACCTAAGGTTTAGTGCCCCAAGAGTTTTACCTGAGAACATGATTTGTTCACTGGACCCCAAATCCTGGCAAGTCCTGAAATCTAAGTTATGGGTTCTACAAATTCTTATGTGTATTTGAATTGTCTTCAAATTTGATTGACAGTCTTCTGCACAATGTGATTTTAGCATCTGGCAAATGTCTTGGCAAAAAAACTGACGTGTTTGAAACCTGTAAGACTATTTTCTTCTCTCCAGCCATTGGCAAATGATACAATATCTCTATCCTCTTTTCCTAGGCAGAGCTTATCTGTTCTCAGCTACTTTCTTATTTTGGCTCACAATTTCAGAAGTTTCAGTCCATGGTCAGTTGGCACCATCATTTTGGGCCTGTGGAGACAGTATGTTATGGCAGGAGTACCTCTGGGAGAAAGCCTTTTCACATCAAGGAGATTGGGAAACAGAGAGAGAAAGAAAGGGGCAGAGTCCCAGTGCCTCCCTCAAAGGCATGCCCCCAGTGACCTCTCTTCCTTTCACTAGGCTCCCCCTCTTACAGGTTCTGCCACATCTCCATAGTGCTACAGGCTGATGAACAAGCCCTTCCCAACTACCTCCTGTATAAGATTCTCATACACTGAGTCGCCAACCACCTGCACTAATTGCCTCAGGGCCAGGTACCAGACACCTATTGACAGCCTTAAGCACAAGAGTTTGCAGAAGTTATCCAAATTTGCCAACACATAAGCCACTGGGGGACATTTAAGATTCAAGCTATAGCAACCTCCAAGGGAGATATTCTCACTTTACAGACAATTAAAAATAGATTTATACATGCATTATTGTATTTATTGCTTCCAAAGATACTTTCTGTATCTTCCATATAACATAATTCAGTTAGACTCTGCCATCACTTGGCATCAGTTGCTTATTTTGTCAAATGATAATAATAATATCTATTTCATAGAATGATGACAATTGAGAAAACTACATGGGAAAACATCACATTAACTACAGAGGTATATATTTTAAGATTAACTGGGATTTGTTTAATCATGTATTGTAAGACAAAGAGGTGGAAATGAATGTCATGAAGGAGGAATTTTTATTTATTTATTTTTGTCATCAGAGATCCTTAGAAACAGGAAGCTCGACATGATATACAGGTCTACGTGGAGAAGTATCAAGAGGCAGAGGAAATGAGGAAATTGGGAGAA
This sequence comes from Marmota monax, assembly GCF_021218885.2. NCBI lineage: Eukaryota > Metazoa > Chordata > Mammalia > Rodentia > Sciuridae > Marmota > Marmota monax. The sequence goes on from NW_026693639.1 coordinate 29,460, forward strand.
AGCTTTTATTGTGATCTTTATGGGAAGGAACAATCAAGGCAAAGTCAGCAAGCTTAGGATTGGCAAATTTGAATAACTTCTGCAGACTCTTGTGCTTAAGGCTGTCAATAGGTGTCTGGTACCTGGCCCTAGGGCAATTAGTGCAGGTGGTTGTCAACTCAGTGTATAAGAATCTTATAGTGAAGGTGGTGGGGAAGAGGCAGTCATTGCCATGTCAGCAAGGTCCCAAGATGTCAAAGTATAAAAATATGTAAACAAAAGTCACAATTACAAAGTATGGAAATATAAGTGGTGATTATTTTCTCAAGTTCCAATATTCTACTAACTCTGAGCTTAGGAAGAACAGTAAAAAATTATAGATTTAAATCCCACCTTTGTTGCCTGTGATGAGATGTGTGAATCTTCAGGAAGCCTCCTATAGCTCAGGAGTAAAAGGAATTTGTATAACTGATTTCATCTATTAATTCAGTGCTGGTTATAAAACTCCAGAATGTGGCTCTAATGGCAGTAGTGTTTCAGTCAATAATTTTAAAATGCCAATTTTAGATACATGTAAATAAATGTTGTATATTATATGAGTGATTATTTCCTAATAAAAATATTATACCAGAAGCACATTTTCAAAATATACTATAGCATACACTTTATCTCCATTTCTTTAATTCTCTATTCTGACTATAAATATATTTGTCATTTGGGCCATGAATAGCAGTCTATAAAACTAACCAGTTAACTTCTTTCTCTAATATGAGTATTTGTAGGAACAGGAGTTTTTGCATTGTAGGAACCTGGTAGTTACAGATCTATTAAGAGAAAAAAGTCTCCATGCTGTAACAATCTTATATTCCTAAAAAGCCAGCAATTAAACTACATAATTTCAGAAATGTATAATTCATTAATCCCAAACCAAAGTGTGTCATAACAATTAACCCCAAATTGCAAGGATTCTATTCCAATTATTGGATTAACTTACTTTTACAAAGAGCATAATGTATTTCCATAATAAACAAAATTATTCTTCTGGCAGAGGAAGTAGGGGATAAGCACCCATTAATATCCTTTATTTCACAAATCCTCCCCTTAATTCCATGTCCTGGAAGGAAACATTTCTTCTAAGCTTTATGTCCTTCTTATGAAGAGAGGTCACTTAGTGGGACTCACCTCCCTCTACCTATTCTTTATACCACCACTCTGGGAAATGTTGATGGGTAAATTCAGAAATAATTATTTCCATTTTTTCATTATTTAAATATTTTAAATGGCACATAAGTGTAACTGCTTATGGAATACAATATAGTGTTTCAATAGATGCACATTGTGTAATGATCAAGAGTAATTAGCATTTCAATAACATCATACATTTGTCATTTCTTTGTTATGAACATTCAAAATCCTCTCTTCCAGTCACTTTGAAATAAACAATACATAATTTAAACCACATTATCCTACTGCGTTATAGAATATCAGGACTCATTCCTCCTATTTACTTATAGCTTTACACTGGTTCACCAAATTATCCCCATCTTTCCCATCCTCCCCCATCCCCAATTTCTGGTAACCATTATTCTATTCTCTATTTTTAGATTTAATAGAGAAAAAAATATCCAGGTATTGTCAACTCAGTATGATTCTTTGTCCCTCTTAATCATGAGTTTCCTGGCAGATATCCAAGTGCCCACCAGATCCTGCATACCACAAGTCTCACCTGGGTCAGCCACATCCACCAGTAAGATTTGCTAGCTATTCTGGTTTTATTCATCATGCTATTCTGGCTATTACTGGTAATAAATATGATATTTTGATCTACATCTTCTTTTACTGCTCAGTGGATTAGAAACTGCCCATGGAAGATAAGCATTATTTGCTTAGAGGCCTCTGCATTATGTAACTCAGTAATTCTCCACTGTCACCACACTATACAAAGCACACCTACCCCATAGTCCCAGTTCCTTTTGCGCCCTGGCATTTAAATATTAACAGACAACACTGGTTAATTTCATTTTTTCTTTCCATGGACTATGTGTTAGCTTTAAAAACAAACTAACAATGCCTACCTATAGGAGTAGTTTTCTACTGGGGAGTTTTTAAGGCCTGAGGTTCTCCAGAGTTTTCAGGTATACTTTAGAAACTATCCTGATTGGGGTGTGAGGTAGAGGTTGGGAGTATTATTGAAAGTAAAATAAAAAGATGAAGATTCCAGGAACTTTTTTATGTTAACTTCCATTTGTCTACTGGACTGCCATAAAAATTATATATTTGAAGAGTTTCTACTACTTTAAAAACAAATGGCTTGTTTGAAACTATGGTTCCCTATAATTTTCCTGATTAGGTAAATATTTAACAAATCTATTATGGTGCACAGTATTTTATACGTGACAAAACTATTTTCTCAGGAGGATTTCTCCTGTCTATCTCAGTGTGGGAGCTATATCTTGAGAAACATGATTAAGGGTTATAAGATATTTTAAATGGGGGAGTTTTCCTCATTTCCTTCTCCGAGGATTTGTCACTGATATACATAAATGCCTTTGATTTATGGGTGTTGATTTTCTATCCTGCTACTTTGTTGATTCATTTACTAGGTCTAGAAGTTTTCTGGTGGACATTTTGGGTCTTCTAGGTATAAGATACTTGGGGATCAACTTAATGAAAGAGCTGAAAGATCTATACAATGAAAACTACAGAACCATAAAGAAAGAAATCAAAGAAGACCTTAGAAGATGAAAAGATCTACCTTTCTCTTGGATAGGCAGAATTAATATTATCCAAATGACCATACTACCAAAAGCACTATAAAGATTTAATGCAATTCTGAACAAAATCCCATAGCATTCCTCAAAGAAATAAAAAAAAATCATGAAATTCATCTGGAAAAATAAGAGACCAAGAATAGCTAAAGCAATCCTAAGCAGAAAGAGTGAAACAGGTGGCATTACTATACCAGACCTCAAACTATACTACAGAGCAATAGTTTTAAAAAAAAACCAGCATGGTATTGGCACCCAAACAGACTGGTAGACCAATGGTACAGAATAGAAAACACAGAGACTAACCCACAAAATTACAATTATCTTTTATTAGACAAAAGTGCCAAAAAACATGCACTGGAGAAAAGATAGCCTCTTCAACAAATGGTGCTGGGAAAACTGGAAATCCCTATGCAACAAAATGAAATTAAATCCCTATCTCTCACCATGCACAAAACTCAACTCAAAGTGGATCAAGGACCTAGGAATTAAACCAGAGACTCTGTGTCTAATAGAAGAAAAAATAGGCCCTAATCTTCATCATGTGGGATTAGGCCCCAACTTCCTTAATAAGACACCTACAGAGCAAGAATTAAAACCAAGAATCAATAAATGGGATGGACTCAAACTAAAAAGTTTCTTCTCAGCAAAAGAAACAATCTGTGAGGTGAACAGAGAGCAAATTTTTACCCTTTACACATCAGATAGAGCACTAATCTCTAGGGTATATAAAGAACTCAAAAATATAAGCACGAATAAACAAATAACCCAATCAACACATGGGCCAAGGACCTGAACAGAAACTCCTCAGAAAAGGATATACAATCCATCAACAATATATGAAAAAATGTTCATTATCTCTAGCAATTAGAAAAATGCAAATCAAAACTACTCTAAGATTTCATCTCACTCCAGTCAGAATGGCAGCTATTATGAAGACAAAAAATAATAAGTGTTGGTGAGGATGTGGGGAAAAAGGTACACTAATACATTGCTGATGGGACTGCAAATTGGTGCAGACAATATGGAAAGCAGTATGGAGATTCCTTGGAAATCTGGGAATGGAACCACCATTTGACCTAGCTATCCCTCTCCTCAGGTCTATACCCAAAGGACTTAAAAATAGTATACTACAGGGACACAGCTACATCAATGTTTATAGCAGCACAATTCACAATAGCTAAACTGTGGAACCAACCTAGATGCCCTTCAGTGGATGAGTGGATAAAAAAATGTGGCATATATACACAATGGAATTTTTCTCAGCAATAAAAGAGAATAAAATCATGGCATTAGCAGGTAAACGGGTGGAGTTAGAGAAGATAATGCTAAAAGAAGTTAGCCAATCCCCCCCAAAAAATGCCAAATATTTTCTTTAATATAAGGAGGCTCACTCATAGTGGGGTAGGGAGGGGGAGCATGGGAGGAATAGATGAATTCCAGATAGGGAAGAGAGTAGGAGAGAAAGGAAGGGGCCAGGGGATTAACAAGGATGGTAGAATGTGATAGACATTATTATCCAAAGTACATGTATGAAGACACGAATTGGTGTCAACATAATTTATACATCCAGAGATATGAAAAATTGTGCTGTATGAGTGTAATAAGAATTGTAATACATTCCCCTGCCATTTATTTTTTTTTAAAAAAATCAACTTAAAAAAGATACCAAACTTGGGACTAGGGAGTCAGGGACAGAGAGTTTCTTTAAATAGTCACCCACTTTAGAAAATCCACCAGCTCCTTTTGTTACCTTTCCTTTAAGTCATTTTATTTATTTATTTATTTATTTATTTATTTATTTAAATTTAATTTATATATGACAGTGGAATGCATTACAATTCTTATTACACATATAGAGCACAATTTTTAATATCTCTGGTTGTATACACAATATATTCACACCAATTTGTGTCTTTATATCTATACTTTGGATAATAATGATCATCACATTCCACCTTCATTAATAACCCCATGCCACCTCCCTTCCCCTCCAAACCCTCTGCCCTATCTAGAGTTCGTCTATTCCTCCCATGCTCTGGCTCCTTATCCCACTATGAATCAGCCTCCTTATAACAAAGAAAACATTCAGAATTTGTTTTTTGGGGATTGGCTAACTTCATTTAGCATTATCTTCTCTAACTCCACCCGTTTACCTGCTAATGCCATGATTTTATTCTCTTTTATTGCTGAGAAAAATACCATTGTGTATATATGCCACATTTTTTAATCTACTGAAGGGCATCTAGGTTGGTTCCACAGTTTAGCTATTGTGAATTGTGCTGCTCTAAACATTGATGTGGCTGTGTCCCTGTAGTATGCTGTTTTTAAGTTGGGTATAGACCAAGGACAGGGATAGCTAGGTCAAATGGTGGTTCCATTCCCAATTTTCCAAGAAATCTCCATACTGCTTTCCATATTGACTGCCCCAATTTGCAGTCCCACCAGCATGTATGAGTGTGCCTTTTTCCCCACATCCTTGCCAACACTTATTATTGTTTGTCTTCATAATAGATGCCATTCTAAGTGGAGTGAGATGAAATCTTAGTTTTGATTTGTATTTCTCTAATTGCTAGTGATGATGAACATTTTTTCATGTATTTGTTGATTGACTGTACATCATCTTCTGAAAAGTGTCTCTTCAGGTCCTTGACCCATATATTAATTGGATTATTTGATTTTTTGGTGTTTAGCTTTTTGAGATTTTTATATATCCTATAGATTAGTTCTCTATTTGATATGTGAGGGGTAAAGATTTGCTCCCAAGATGTAGGCTCTCTCTTCACCTCACAGATTGTTTCTTTTGCTGGGAAGAAACTTTTTGATTTGAGTCCACCCCATTTATTAATTCTTGATTTTAATTCTTATGCCACAGGAATCTTACTAAGAAACTTGGGGCCTAATCCCACCTAATGGAGATTAGGGCCTACTTTTTCTTCTATTAGATGCAGGGTCTTTAGTTGTATTCCTAAGTCCTTGATCTATTTTGAGTTGAGTTTTGTGCATGGTGAGAGATAGGGGTTTAATCTCATTTTGTTGCATATGGGTTTCCAGTTTTTGCTAGAGCCAAGCCTCTGGTGCAGGACTGCCCCTTCTGAGCAGTGGACTACTTTTGGTCATTTTAGAGCTACAAAATTTCTGCTCATGGGGCTGGGGTTTGGGCTCAGTGGTAGAGCTCTTGTCTAGCATGTGTGAGACACTGGGTTCAATTCTCAGCAGCACTTATAAATAAATGAATAATATAAAGCTCCATTAACATCTAAAAGAATATTTTTTAAAAAGTTCCCATCATGAGAGAATCTGTAAGTTGGTCTCTTTTCTCTGAAATTTAATGCACAAGGATATTTTTAAGTCTTAAATTGGGTCCAGTGATATCTGAATAATTGTAGGCCAAGTGCTGAGTTCAAGTCTGAATTAAAACAAACAAACAAAATATCTTCTGAACAAGACAGCATTCACTTTGGTGAGCTGTGTCAGAAGCTGCTTTCACCAATATCACAAACTACCCCCAACTGCTGACTAAAACCTGCAGCACATTTTTTAAAACTTAGATCAGGCATTATGACTTAAATCCTACTCTACTGTATCACACACAGTAATCACTTTCCTCATTTTTACTGACAGCCAAAATTATATTGTCTACAAGTTTACTATCTTGTAAAACCAATGAGGCAGTTGGAAAAGAATAAAGTTCCCTGCCAAATCTCTCTTAGAATCTAACTAAAAGTAGTGTTAATTATTAAGACACTGAAGTAACACCAAGGAAGAACTAAATTCTTTAGGGTTAATAAAAAGAATTATATTGAATATCACAAAGCTTATTTTCTAAACTAAATTCTTAAAGAATATCACTTCTTCCTATAACCACTCATAACACATAAAAGCAATTTCTAAGAATTTAGAAATATTTTTGTTTTTATGTTTTGTTATAAATACTACTCAAAATACTGCTCAGGAATAGCTGCATTTAAGACTGGCAATGTAATTTAAAGGGCATAGTGCAAGATGAAAATGAGGGTCCCATCTTCTAAGTGCAGGAGACTGTGTTACAGCACAGATCTGCCTACACTCACATCCGAGAGGAAAATGTTGGCGATCACTGCCAATCCACAAACAAATGTTTTACTCTGCTTTCTACTAGGCTTATGCTAAGGCATAAATGATGGAGTTTTTCTTATCTTATTTTGTTACTTCTATATTTCTTGTTTAATTAACTCTTTCAGACATTCATCTCGGCCACTATGAAATTAGCATTCATCTTTCACATAGCCAAAACTTTTACTATGCATATAAGAAGAATATTTTTTGTAGGCGTTTCAGTCAGCCTGTTATCACAGTAACCAAAATAACCCAACAAGAACAAGGTAGAGAGAAAAAAATCATTTTGGTTCATGGTTCCGTAGGTTTATTCCATGATCAAATGAGTCTGTTACTCTGAGCTCCAGGTGAGGTAGAACATCATGGCAGAAAGTGTGATGGAGGAGCACTACTTCATTTAAGGCAGACAGGAAGCTGAAAGAGAGAGAAAAAAGGGGGAAGGGGCCATAGGAAATTTGCACACTTCCAGGACACACCACCAGTGACCCACCTCCTCCAGCAATGCTCCACCTGCCCACAGTTCACACTAGGATGAACTGATTAGGTTACAGCTTTCACAATCCAATCATTTCACCTCTGAATATTTTTGCATTAACACAGCAGCTTTGGGGGACACCTCCTATCCAAACCATAGCAATATGTTTCTCTCATGCTAGTCATAAGGTATGAGCACTGGGCTCACTTTTCAAAGCTATTCACAAAGGAGGGCTAGTCCTATCAAATAGAAGTAAGTTTGTGGAAGCAGGGATAAGCACAACACCTGGAATGAGCACAACTTCTCTGCATAAAAGGGGTAAAAGAATTTGATGTTTGAGGAGTGACCCACATAGGATAGAGCAAGAAGAGGAAAAAGAAGATGAGCAGAAAACAAGCTTTGTGATATTCAACATAATCCTTTTTATTAACCCTAAGATTATCAACAAGTTCTGTATGATTGGGCATTTTGAGAAGCTCAGAAGAAAAAAAAATTGGGAGCTATCCTGGGACTCTGGCACAGAACAACTGCTTCTAATGCAGAAAGAATGGAAAGATGCTGATGGACTCTTGAGAGACTGAAACCTCAAATATTTGTTGAAACCTTAGAATAAGAAGTAAGGAGTTTGGACTTCCACAGGGCATGGAATTGGGAAGTTGGAGCTACATTTCCTAGTTCTAGATGCAAGGGGTATGTCTAACTTCCATGTGACTCTCACAATAATAAGAGTTTTATTATGTGTCAGTGCTTTAGTTCATTTTGTGTTGCTATAACATATTATCATAGACTGAGTAATTTACAAAGAAAATGTCTCATGGCTCTGGAGGCAGTAAAATCAAAGCTCAAGGTGCCAGTATATCAGTCCATTTTCCACTACTATAACAAAGTGCTATGGTTTAGATGTAAGGTGTTCCCCAAAAGTTCACATGTGAGACAATGCAAGAATGTTTGCAAGAGACATGATTGGGTTATAGCCTTAACCTAATCAGTAAAATAATCCCCGATGGCATTAACTGTATGGTAAATGGAGGCAGGTAGGGTGTAGCTGGAGGAAGTGGTTCATTGGGGGCATGGCTATGGGGTATATATTTTGTATCTGGAGAGTGAGTCTCTCTGACTGCTTCTTGATCATCATGTAAGTTGGTTCCCTCTGCCATATTCTTCCACTATGATGTCTTGCCTCTCCTAGAGCCTCAAGAAATGGAGTCAGCCACTTATGGACTGAGACCTCTCAAACTGTGAGCCCCTAAATGAACCTTTCCTCCTCTACAGTTGTTCTGGTTGGGTCTTTCAGTCACAGTGGTGAGAAAGTTAACTAAAATACAAAGGTTGGGATTGTAACAAGGCCCTAGGTTAAATTCACAACAACAACAACAACAACAACACACACACACACACACAGAGTTTCATTACTATAATGAAATCCCAAGGTTGGGTATTTTCTAAGGAAAAGAAGTTTATTTAACTTAGTTTTGGAGGCTAAAAGAGCAATATTGGGCAGCCCCATCATTTTGGACCGTGGTGAGAGTCCCATTGGCTGTGTCATGGCATGGCAAATGGTATCACTACAAAAGTAGCACATGTGAGATAGGAAGTCAGAGGTGAAGGAGGGGTCAGTCTTGCTCTTTTGATAACAGCCCACTCTCACAAGAGCTAACCAAGGTCCCACAAGAACCACATTCATCCCTTGTGAGGGTAGCACCCCCAATCACCCAATTACCTTGCACTGAGCCTCATCTCTTAAAGGTTCCACCACCTCTTAAGATTACCACACTAGGACCAAGCTCCCAGCACATGAACTTTTGGTGGAAACCCTTAAGCCATATCTAACACATAGCAGCCAGCATGAAGAGAATAAGGGAGCGTATGTGCTCAGGTCTCTTACTATTTAACAAATCCACTACTCTCATCACAGAATTACCACCCTGTGTCCTCAACTCACCTGACTTTGGATACTTCCCAAAGGCCCTATCTCCAAATATATCAACAACATATCAATTTTGAATTAAATTTCCAACACATGAACTTGGGACACATTCAAACCATTCCATTCTGTCCCCCACACACCCTGAACCACTGGTGGGTTCTGAGTCTTCACTTTATTACTCTGTCACCAGAAGTCACCAGCTTCACTTGGTTCACCACAAATGGATGGTTGTCATAAAGGATGGGTGCCACAGGGCCACTGGATTCAGTCTTGATAGACTTAACCAGGTGGTGGAGATCTAGAGCTGGCATCCCTGATGGAAATTTCCCTTCAGATGATGCACGCATCCCCCCATCCCTATCACACACAGAGATATTTGTGGAATCTTTTATATCTTCTATATAAAAAATATATTTTTATACTATACACAGGCAGCAAGCCTGTGGGAGGGGCCAGGGCACCCAGACAAAGGCTTTGGGAGTGTCAGGTTAGGGCAGCACTGGGAGACAACTGGGCTGGTTCATTCATCATAAACTCTGGAGGCCCCCCCCCTTCATGCTTCTTAGAAAATCAAAAGGGTCTTAGGCCAAGACTAGGGGTACTCCAGCGGTAACAGTGGGAACTCTTGGTACATGAGAAAAGACTGAGACCCCCAAGAGTTTTTGAAGACCAAAAATCACTAGGGAAGGATGGAATGATACTGGTCCCCTGGAAATTAGTCCCCCAATTATTGTTGCTCCAGGTAAATCAGGAGCCACCCAAGCAAGGCAGCCTGATTGTGCAGGATGAGTGTCAACTCAGGAGACAAAAGACTGGGCTCTTAAGCCTCATTCTCTGTGCATGACTTGGATCAGTTACTGTCTTGCTGGACCAGACTTGAACCTTTCTAAGGGTCCTTACAGCTCTGTACTTTCCTGGACCCTCTGTTGTGCTAGATGGGGAAAAGGAAGACAAAACTCCGCAAGGTTAGACTGCAGGGGATTTCTTCTCTAAGGACAGTTTGGAAACAAGGAAAAGCAGAGTACAGTGAAGAGAGAAAAGGAGATACTAGGATGCTCCTGGTCTGTGGATGCAGGGTGCCCTGGGAGCCATCCTTAGACAACATAAGAGAAGAAGTTCCCCCATGGACCCTCCAGTAGTAGTCAGGAGCCTTGGGGATCATCAAAATCCTTCTCTTGGACATTTGTTGCCCTCTGCCTCTCATCTCCATCATGGAACCCAGAGGTGGAAAATGAAGTCAGCAACAGTCAACTGTCAGCTGTATGGGGTCCTAACCTATCACTTTTTGTGGGGAGCACCTCCCATGGAGGGACTTGAACAGACCTGATCTCAGATCCATGTTCCATTTCTAGCTCACTTTTGTTCACCAAGCTGCACTTTTCCTTTCTGTTACATGAGGAATTAGTCTCTGTCTTAAAAGTTCCTTCTTCCCTCCACATCTGCCCACCTAAGGGCCCTTTTCGGGAACTTCAGGCCCACAGTGCACTTGTATCAACTTCCCATCTGTAATTCACTCTTTGTATCTTTACTGGTTTACTGCTTATCTTCCCTGATGGACCATAATCTCTGTGGGGGCAGGGACCACACATACTTTTGGTGTCACCAGACAGGTGCCTGACAACTGGTTGCTGAAAGATGAGGGGAAGGGAGGCACCCATCACTGTGGCTGACCTACAATCCCCTCTGCCCTGCTCCCTGAGGAACTGGCTGCTGTGCACTGCCAGGAGGATGGCACAAATAATTATCCTATCAACACTATGAAATAGATATTATTTTACAGATGATGAAAATAAGATGCAAAGAGGTTACAGGATTTTCTCAGAAGAAGGTGTTTTCTAAGTACTAGAACCAGTACTGGAAACCAGGCAGTTAGTTTTCAAAACCAATGATCTTGACCACTTTGAAATTATGCCTCCCCATATTATTTCATGTAATGCCCTTAGTGGTCCAGAAAAGTAAATACTGCTATTCATACTCTATGAGTTAGGGAACTGAAGGTTAAAAACTTTAACCAAATCCCCCAAGAGAATCAGCAAGTAGCAGAAAAAGGAGCTAAACAAGATGTAGCTGATTCCATATCTTTGCTTTTCCTCTAACCCTTTTTGCCTCATCTGAAAATTTAGCTGGGTTCAAATGGATTCACAACCTGAGCAATCACTTAATCTGCTGTATTCTTAGTTTTTTTTTTTTTCCCTAATGCACAATGTTGTAATTATAGAACCTCAAAGTGTGGTTCTAATGGAATAGGAGATACATATGAGAGTTGGAATGCATTATGGAAGGTATATTTACGTCTGTTATTTTGGGATGCAAGGACTGTACTTCCCAAGATGCTTTTCATTCTCCTATTTCTCAATATTCACGAAAGAAAGAAAGAAGAGATATATCTTTTACACAATGTTAATTTCACCCCATGGCTTTTGATTATTCATCCCTCTGAGTGATCCAGACTCATTACACTCAGTCATTCACTCTAAATGTTTGGCAGACATCCAAACAGTTATTTGTTCAACTCAATAATCTAAGTGTATTGTCTTAAATAAATCACACCAGACAAATGACTTCATGCTTCAAAATTATCTTCAAAAGTGGGTGCTAAAATGACATTGTCAATTTCAAAAATCATGGATGATTTTAAGGCTTTTAACAAAACAACTTAAAAGCTCAACATTTTAATTTATTGCTATACTGCTTCCTGTAACTGTATTTTGATTGGTTTTTGCTATTTAATACACTAATTTTTTCATATGAAATAAAATTCACATTTTTAAAAGATATCAGGTATAAATTGCAAACATAAAAACAATGTATATACAAAACTCTTCTTGAAGGGCAAATGCTTTGCTTCATTTAATTTTCACATTTAGAAAATATTAATATCAGTGGCCCTAAACATCTCAAAAGCTAGATAAATTTAATTTCCATAAAAAGATATTGGAAAATCATTTATAATTTTGGAAGCACCATGAGAGATGTAAAGAATAATTTTCTCATTGAATGCCATAAAAATGAAAGAAAAGCAGATTAATAATATGATCTCAATTATCACAAATGCTGAACTTCAGACTCTACATTGGGAGGAGATAAAGTAATGAAATAATGTCTAGCTGATATATTTGAATAATATAAGATTAAAATAAGTCAATAAGTATTCAGGAGCTGTTTATCATTTCAATCCAGTCAAAGTTATAAGTTTAAATGGAGGAAGGACTGACATGGGTAACCCAGAAGAGTATACAATCAAAAAAATTTACATTAAATATATTAGTACTTTGAATTTAATTTCTGGGAGGAACTGAATTTTATGTATTTATCATAAATAATCAAATAATGAATATATGCCAAAAATGTACAATTGAGGATAATCTGTAAAACTGAAGCAATTTTATATTGCTTTCTCAGGTTCCTCTGTCATAACAGGACAGAGAGTATGGTGTGATTAAGTAAAGGCACTAGATTAAAAGGGACCTGGCTTCTTCATTAGACTGCTTATTAATCACTTCTTACCTGGTCCAAAGATGTCAATATAAAACAAAGTAAGTGAGTTCAAAATCTTCTCTCTTTGATCTATTCTATTAAATAATCATTTCATGTTCAGAAAAGACAGAAATTATGTACACCAAGTAGTAACATAAAGGCTTTAGAATATGCTGTAGTTTATGTGCCAGCAGATAATTGAGTACAGAATGCTTTGTAATTAAATATAATATATCCCATGTAAACAGTGTTGTTTCCATAACACAATTTTGGGATAAAGCCATCAGAAACAAGAAGAGAGCCATTAAATTACTTATGGAGAAACCTATTAACAATACTGAATTTTTTTGTCACGATTGAGATTGTTATAAAGTAATATAATTTATATTACATTAAAGATCAAATAATAACAAAAAAGGTTTTAAAGCATTTTTGGCCATCAACATTTGCCTTTAGTAATTAAAGTCCCATATCTTCAAATGCATATGTCATAAAAATAATTTAATCATTTTAATACTATATGTTGACTTTTCAATCAATTTCCATAAGCAATCCCTTATAGAAATGTCAGTATTTCTTTAGAAATAATAAATTCATTTCTTCCACTAGGGATATTTTAGGTCATCCTTTAAAAGTCAGACATCAGCAGATGACACAGTTACCTTGTACTTTAGGGACTGTTCACCCAGCAAATTCGGGTAATTTAGACAAAGACAAGTGTTTCTTTTTTATTTTTTTTTTTAAATTTTTTATCTTGAAATTATCAGGTCATCTGAGTGCAGGATCCTACAGGCATCAGCTAATTAAGCAATGTTCTATATCCCTGGGGCTGTCTACAGATTGCATTTAAAAAGTAACCCAGGAATCAAATCAGAATCATACACACACACACACACACACACACACACACACACAGGTAAATGAGTGCATGTGCATGTGAAGATTCGGTTAAAAAAAATATGATCTAGAATCTAGTTAACAATACTGCAATAATGTTAATTTCCTTACTTGGATAATATACAGCAGTTACATAAGATGTCCCCAGTTGGGAGGTAGTTGAAAGGCACATAGGACTCCAGGGAATATTTTTGCAACTCCCTGTGAGTCCATAAATTTTGTTTTCCTTCCTTCCTTCCTTCCTTCCTTCCTTCCTTCCTTCCTTCCTTCCTTCCTTCTTTTCCTTCTTTCTATAATCCCATGGGCAATTATGCCTCAGGGAACCAATGTATTTCCATATCTACACAGAAAAATATAAATTATTTGAAACAACAAGCTGGGCATGATGGTGCACACCTGTAATCCTAGTGGCTCTGGAGGCTCAGGCAGGAGGAGAGCAAATTCAAGGCCAGCCTCAGGAACCTAGCAAAGCCCTGAGCAACTTATCAAACCCTATCTCAAAATAAAATATAAAGGAAAACAGGCTGGGGATGTGGCTCAGTGGTTAAGTGCCCCTGGTTTGAATCCCTGGTACAAAAGAAAAAAACAAAAATGGGGGTGGGCATTGATTTGTTACAAGTCCCACCATTATTTGATTCAAAACTTTGGGGGGGAAAGCTCTGTTTATATCAGAGTTAGCATCCTAACTAGTAGTGCTGATAAATATTTTAAACCTAGCTCTTGAATAAGAAGCCCTGATTTATACCGTTTGCCACTTTGAGTCTTATAAACATCCTCAACATGTCAAATTTCAAGCTACAGTTATAACATCCATCTCTTCACTTTAGCAATCAGTTTTCATGTGAGAACTATTTCATGAAGAAAGAGACTGAACTGTGGTTCTGTATACTCTCATGACTTTGACTCCCCATCCCATAGGGAAAGGCACTGCAGAAGGATGGCCGGAGTTGGGCTCCTAAGGCATAGTGAGTGCCCTTTTCTTGATCTAAACCACAGTCCTATATGCCAACTTTGTCCACTCAATCTTCTTTTGTTTATTCACTTTATCTTTGAACCAGGATTCAGCTAAGATCAAAAGTTTTTGGCCAGAGCTGGAGAAGACACATTCATTAAGCTTTCCTTATGGGATAACTTCTATTTCAGTGGATTTATCTCCTTCCATATCATCAAGTCACTACTGAAACCAATTTGTTTATCAATGGTTTTTGAGAAGCAAAACATATTAGTACATAATATATTACAAAAATCACTCCCTCAAATGAATATGAAATTTTTAGAGATTTTGTATTCTGGGCTAAAAATTCCTTTCTCCTCTATCAGAAAGAATCATATGCTTTGATAAAGCATTTGTCTTTCTGGGATGAGACAGTAGCAGAGCAGTGGTGGCATAAAAGAGTACTTAGCTCAGAAATCTGATTCCTGTTAATATCCTCTGTCTTATAATCCAAATCGAAGCTGGCTGGCTGTCCCAGCTTAAGTTCAATATAAAATACAATAATGTGGCTTGAAATTTACAGTTCACAATGAACGATTTGTTACATTTTAAACAATGACTGAATTTTAAGATTGCAAATTTTAGGATAACCAAGAAAGATGAAATTAATTTTAGATTAATCAAAGGTCTGATTTGTTTCTAGTCTTTCTACAATAGTCATTAGACAAACTAAGAGTATCTTTATCCTCTGAGATTTCATTTATATCCATAACCTGCCTAATCATTTTGGAATCACCCAAATCATACTCCCCCAAAGTGTGTTAACTTGGTTTAGATCATTATGGAAGTTTTATATCACTCATTATTAATTCAGCTCAAGACTTCCTATGGTTTCCTATTAGATTAAAATAAAATTTTAACTCATTTTCATGGCCTACAAGATCATATATTCATGTTTTCAGTCTATGAATAAATTTAATTTAACAAGTTATGACTGACATTATATTGGGGATGGGATGGGATGGGATGGAATGGAAAATTTTCGTGTCCATATAGTAAGTGTGGCATTGAAAATTGTCAAACTTGCAATCCAAAAGTTTGTTTCTGTTTTTGCTTTTTTTAATTTTAACTATTATTGGGAAAATTAAATTTCATAACTTTAATAGTCTCCCCTCCTCTCTGCCCTCGTATCTTGAATCTTCTGTATTCATGAAGCTCTGCCACTTGGCTCTCTGTCTCCAAGTTAATTAGGGCTTGTTTTGGCCTCAAAACTTTTGCCCTTATAATTCTCCATTTCTGGAGGGCTCTAGGAATCTCATTTCAGTTTTAGTTTGATATGTTCTTATTTAATTATATGGAACATTTTTTACATTACTTATTTCTCATTTGGATATCTTCTTTGGTTAAGTGCCTGTGAAAGTCTGTGCCCTTTTGGTTGTTGTTGTTGTTGTTTGAGTTGTCATCTTCTAATGAATCTGCCACAGTTCTTTATACATTTTGGATAATAATCCTTTGTTGAGTATATGAATTGGAAATTCCTTCTCCTGCTTTAACTTCTTGCTCTTTTAGTGGTGTCTTTTGATAAAGATGCTCATAATATTTATTTAATTATTTTTTATTGATTTTTTAAATAAATGACAGTGGAACGATTACAATTCTTATTACACATATAGAGCACAATTTTTCATATCTCTGGTTGTATATTAAGTATGTTCACACCAATTCGTGTCTTTATACATGTACTTTGAATAATGATGTTTATCACATTCCACCATCATTACTAACTCCCTTCCTCCTCCCTTCCCCTCCCACCCCTCTGCCCTATCTAGAGTTAATTATTTTCTTTGGTTTGTATTTTAACATCTTCTTTTGGAAATCTTTGCTAATCTCTTCTGCTATGTCCAGTCTGCTCTCGAACCTATCCTGACAATTTTAACATGTTTTCTTGTGAAAGATTTATTGTTTGCCTTTCTGTTTTAACTTAACAAAATATTCCAAATTATTTTTTCTATCCCAATATTAGTATTTTATGAAGTAAGGGTCAAGGTACATGTTTTTTTCACACAATATTCCATTGCTTCCTCCTTTGTCCACTTGGTGGTGACATCTCTGTTTACCTTAGGTGACTATATATGTGTGGATCTATATCTGGACCTCCATCGTACTTTATTGCTGTACTTTTCTATCTCCCTGTGAACACCATCTGGTGTTAAGTGTAGTAGCATCTTAGTGATTCTTTTCAATACTGAGCAATATAAAGAAATTAACTACTCAATGCAACAACTTGGATGGATCTTGAGGAAATTATGTTGAGTGAAAAAAGTCAATCCTAAAAGATTATGTACTATATTATTCCATTAATATAACATTCTTGAAATGACAGAATTATAGACAGGGAGAATAGTTTTTTAGTGATTGCATAGGCTAGAGATGGGGGAAGAAGGGGAAGGAAGTGGATATTATTATAAAATAGACAGCACAAGCATAAGGGACCCTTGTGGGAATGGAACTACTTCATACCTTAACTACAGTGGTGATTATGTAAATCTCTGCATATGTTAAAATTACAATGAACCAAATATACACATACAAACACACACATGCACTCAGATATTCTTAAAACTAGGGAAATTGGAATAAGTTGAATAAATCGTTTCCTGGTTATGATACAGTCCTAGAGCCATACAAGATGGCTGGGGAAAACTGGGTGAAAATTACACAGGAGATATATCTATATCTATACACATATGTATAGATGTAGATATAATTTTACATTTGCATATGAACCAACAGTTATCTCAAAAATGTTTAGTGAAAATGTATTCAGCTTTCTAATGAACTCTAGAGAGTATTGCATTTTATTTAAACATTTAAAAATTTTTCTCAGATATGTTTTATCATTTTCAGGATAGATGTGTTACACATGTTTGTAATATTTCTAAATAACTTAAGTTTTTGACGTTATTGAAAATAATACTTTTTAAAAGTTTAATTCCTAATTGTTCTTTGCAAGCATATAGAAATAAAACTATTTTGCATAAAGATTTTTTATATTTAGTAATCTTATTAAATTGTTTATTCTTTTTTATTGATTTTAAAAAATATATATGATAGCATATGGAGATTCCTTGGAAATCTGGAAATAGAACCACCATTTGACCCACCTATCCCTTTCCTCAGTCTCTATCCAAAGGACTTACAAACAGCATGCTACAGGGATACAGCCACATCAATGCTTATAGCAGCACAATTCACTATAGCTAAACTGTGGAACCAACCTAGATGCTCTTCAATAGATGAATGGATTAAAAAAATGTGGCATATATACACAATGGAATTTTCCTCAGCAATAAAAGAATAAAATCATGGCACTTGCAGATAAATGGATGGAGTTGTAGAAGATAATGCTAAGTGAAGTTAGCCAATCCCAAAAAACAAATGCCGAATGTTTTCTCTGATATAAGGAGGCTTATTCATAGTAGGGTAGGGAGGAGAAGCATGGGAGGAATAGAAGAACTCTAGATAGGGCAGAGGAAAAGGGAGGGGGCAGGGGCTAGCAAGGATGGTGGAATGTGATAGACATCATTATACAAAGTACATGTATGAAGACACGAATTGGTGTCAACATACTTTATATACAAACAGAGATATGAAAAATTGGGCTGTGGATGTGTAATAAGAATGCTCTCATTTATTTTTAAACTGTTTATTTTTTACACTATTTTAGATTTTCAACCAGCATAATAATATTTATCATCTGTAAATAATGACAATTTTATTTTCTCTTTCCAAAGTTTATGCCTTTTTATTTTTTTTTCTTGATTTATTGCATTAACCAAGATCTCCAGTACAACACTGATTAAAGTTGGTAATAGTGAATATCCTTGTCTTGCTTAAAAGATCCTGGGAACATGTTCATAAATATACCACTGAATATATGCTGCTATAGGTTTTATTAAATGCTTTTATTCACCTGTCTAGATGATCATATGACTTTTCCATCATATACTCTATTAGTGTGAAGTTTTGCACAAAATTTGTTATATTTTATTCTACTTTTTTTTCCATTGTTTTTTCCTCACCATACTTTGGTTTGGATATTGCCTGTTAACCAAATTTTGACTTAGCTTATCCTGTTTTCTGTTATGTCCAGTCTCCTCTGGGAACTACCCTGTAAATTCTTAATTTTACAAATTATGTTTTTTAGTTTTTAATAGACTGACTTTTTCAGTAGATCCTAAGTCTCTTTTAAATTTTTTCAAATTTTTTATCCAACTTGTTCATTTTTTCCTCTATTTTATTTAACATACTTTCAGTAGTTTTCTTAAAATACTTGCTTTCTTACTCTAGGATTTTAATATCTTCTATTTATTTTCCCCTTTCATCAGTTATATGTTTCTCCCTTTTTGTATGCCTTTTTATTTTTTGTTGTATGCCAGAAATTGTGAATTAAGGAATCATGGAGATTGAAGTTGATGCATTTTCCCACAAAGGGGGTTTACTTTTCCTGTTGGGTAGATTGAGTGAGGAGCAGCTTGCCTTAATCCAGTATAGAGTTGAGTTGAGTTTCAAACCTCAGTTAGACTCCTTCCATTTCTGGCTCAACTATCACCAACATGAGTTCAATCTTCATTGCAGGTCCCTCTTTCTGGAGGATCAATAGTCTGAGATATTTGTCTCTGCCCATGTAGCTTCTATCCA
This sequence comes from Marmota monax, assembly GCF_021218885.2. Taxonomy (NCBI): domain Eukaryota; kingdom Metazoa; phylum Chordata; class Mammalia; order Rodentia; family Sciuridae; genus Marmota; species Marmota monax. Next base: position 48,716 of record NW_026693639.1, read on the forward strand.
GTACCCTATCATGTCCCAGGACTAAGCAAATTTTCTATAAAAACAATCAGCCAAACTTTTGGTATCCTTTAGACTTTAGTTCACTATACAAGTTCATAGAAAAACAACTGTTGAATTTGCTTCATCCCATTAGGGAATCTCTGTACTGTGGCAAGTCCTCAGCATGCTTAGACCTGGAAAACATCCATAGGCTTTGAATCTCAGTTCATTGAAGAAGGGCTCTCTAAACAACCTGGCCAAATGGTCAAAGGACTCAAATAGACATTTTTCCATCAAGGATATACAATGAACCAAGAAGCACATAAAAGACGCTCAACATTATTAGTCATGAGATAAATGCACAACAAAATTACAATGCAGAACTATCTCATTCAGTGTTGTTCTATTATGATATTATGATAGCCATAATTTCAAAAAATGAAAATAGCACTGTGGTGAAGATGTGAAGTTGGATACTTCTTATGCTGCTGGCAGGAATTAAAATAGGTTAGCCACCATTGAAAACAGTTCAATGGTTCCTCAAAAAACTTAAACATCAAATTACAATAAAACCCATCAATTCCACTTTCAGAATTGAAAGAGATACTTAAACAAATATCTATATTTGCATGTCATTGCAGCACTGGTCACAATAACAAAAAGAAGGAAATAGCCTAAGTATCAATCACCAATGAATGGAAAAATAAAGTGTGGTACATGATAGCAATTATTATTCAGCCTCAAGAAGCAATGAAATTCATAAAAACTATAATGAGGATGAACCTCAAAGCATTATGCTTAGTAAAAGAAGGCAGATGCAAAAGGAAAAATTATTCTGTTCATATAAAATATTCAGCACAGGTAAATCCATGGAAACAGTACACAGATTGGTTGTTTCTAGAGGCTGGGGAAATAGAAGAATGGGTGAAATTTCTAGAGTGATAAACCTGTTTGGGAACTAGATAGAAGTGGTGGCTACATGACAGTATGGATGTACTAAACAACACTGAATTATTTATTTTTAAATGATTAGTTTCATGTTTTCTAAATTTCACCTCAAAAAAACAAGAAGAGTTCTTTCCCCTAGGAAAGTTCAGTTCATATATCCCTCTACACTTTTACAACTCTACAATGTCATTTTAGAAATGATTGTAAGATTTATTCACTTCTCTCTAGTTGCATTGAAAAGAATAGTCTGTCCATAAGTAAACTTCTACAGTTTATTCATTCATTCATTCATTCATTTGGTAGTAAATGAATGAAGCACTTAAGGAGCACTTAACCAGTGAGTCACATTTTTAAATTCTATATTATTTATAGCTTTCTGGAATTATTTTGTAGATGAACTTATTTCCTTCTGTGTTGTCTGTCTACAGTGATCCTCAGCCTTTATCCAGGTTTGTCATCAGTCTCTATTAGACTTTTGCCAGTTACATCCAGTACAGGGCTCAGTTCCCAGGAGGCACTCAACAAATACTTCCTGAGCACATAAGATGTTTTCAAGAGAAACGGTACAGTTGTTCTCTTTTAATATTAGTTCGTATAAAACTCCCATCTCTCCCATCTCTTTGCCATTGGAGTTAATTGTTAAGTCTGTAGTTGCCAAGTGTTTATTCTTCTATTGTCTCTAAGCAGAACTCAGAGGGAAGACTGGAGATAACTTTTCCAGTCTAGGGCACAAAATAGGTCATAAGGGGAGATCCCTTATCACCAAAGCTCCACAAACAAAACAAAGCTGAATAGACATCACATGCAGCTGCAGCAAGGATTATTTCCTATTGTGATCTAGATGTGCTGTAAGATCATTTACAGCTGGGAATCTTCTTAAAAAAAAAAAACAAAAAACAAAAAAAAAAAAACCTCCTGTTGACTAGACCCTAATGTGAAGTGGAATAAATTAGTCAGATCAGGTTGTACCCTTGCAAAGCAGTTCTTGAGATCAGAGGGTGATAAGGAATATCTACTTACTTGATTTAAACTGACTAGCCAAAAAAGAAAAAAAGAAAAGGAAGGAAGATCCAAAACAATGATCTTGGCCTTGTCAGCTCTCTTTTAAATCAAACTGTAACACAAAAACAGCACCAGATATTCACCCAGCTTTACATCATTAAATGATGTTGCCAAATTTAGATCTCACTTCCAGTGTGGGGGCTCTCAGAGTTCCAACCAACCCTGACAATGTGGGGATTTATGTAACAAGTTTCATTGCCATGGTAGGAAAAAACAGACTTCATATTTCAAAATAAATAAGACTTAGCAGGCAAGAAAATGGCTAATGAATCTTCTTGGAAATCAAATAGCTCTTTTGGAAAATGGAAACAGCTTGCATAGATTAATGTCACCCTTGGAAAAGTGGCTGAAATGTAAAATCGTGGTTTTTCCTAAAATCAAAATTCAAGTTTCTGGTGTTTATTCATTTCTCTATCTTGTACATCTAGTGAAAGCTAACTAGGAAGCAATGATTTAAAATTCTCATTTATGTTCCAAGGTTTGATTTCTATGTAGATTGTACTAAATAGTTTTTTTTCTTTATTTTCTTATGCTTTTAGGTATATATTTTACCATTTGCCCATGCTCATTTCAGGTCTTTTGTACCACAAATATCTGGCAACATCTTTAAAAGAGTATAAATAGATTTCCTATGTGGTTTATTCAATCTATATCAGTAACTATCTTTTACAATGTGGTAGGGGGACAGTCTTATTTGTAACATTTTATATGTGAAATACCTATAGGAGTTCAAATGAAAATGTATACTGGATATGATAATCATATTTTTACCTTACCATTTTAATATCATTATTTGCTGTGTAGAGTGTTAATTCTTAGTAAAGCTAAGATTTTTTTCACATTGATAATATATATGACAATAATATCAGTTTCAATTCAGTAAGACTAATTCAATTTCTGTACAAGCTATTGAGTGGCATTTAATAAACTCTTGGAATCCTAAATGATTGGATGTAATCCTAAATAAAATGATTTAACTTGTTTCCTCCCATTTCTCAAAATGGCCTCATCTAATTGCTTCCCAGAATGACCCCAAAGCCTTGCTAAATCAGCACATCTATGTGGAGATAATCTCAAAACCTTATTCTCAAAATAATAAAGTACTTCCCTAACACTGGTGTAGTTTTTGTCTCTTTAACACCCATGTTTGCCCTGCAATCTTCACAGTGTTAGAACAGGTATTGCTCTTATCTGCAGTTTCAAAAAAGAAGTGTTGTTAAAGTCCTTCATTTTAACTCCCTTGGCATACATTCGGCTTTGTCTTTCTGAATGGCCTGGTATACATACATTCAGAAGAAACTCTTCACAAACTTCAAATATCTCTGGTAGCTACTAATGGAAACAGATAACATGATCCTTTTCATCCTTCACAGAATAAGTCTCTTACCAAGGGTTTACATGGTCTTAGCTTATAGATTCAGATTAACATCAGCTCTCGATGATAGCTCTGAGTAGACAGGAGGCTTTCTCAAACGTCCAGAAACTCTTGGACACCAATGCTCAGGAGAGGCATTTGCCACTTCAGGCTTTTCATATGTAAACAGACACTTCAGGGCAAACACTGGTGAACAACCATTTCTGCAAAATAGCATGGCACAGGAAGGGGAGGGTGCTTCATTGAACCTGAGCAGTTTTCTCAGTTGAACCTCATGGTCGATAAGAGCCAGTGTTCCTTCTAATAAAAAGTAGCCTTGCTTTTTTAGGAACAAGGGGCAGCAGGTACCAAAGACTATAGGATGCAGTACCTGAGCCTTTAAGTCATGAGCCTTACTATGGTATTGTAAGGGTCAGGCGAAGCGTCGGAGAAAGAGACCACCAAGTGACCACTCATGCAATTGGCAGAAGGGGATTTATTGAACCAGCATGCTGGGGCTCCGTGCCCACTCAAGAAGGGAAAGCAGCCCAGAGCCCCGAGCAGGGGCTGAGCACTGCTTAAGTACACTTTTTTTTGGGAGGGCGGGGATTTTACATACATCACAGTCTCCTTTAACAAATCATTATACACCGCGGGAAAATCAAACAACAACTCCTAAACATGATTAGTTCATTCATTGGCGAGAACAGGTCAGGCTGGAGTGATAGGTCATTTCTAAACGGGGTACACATTCAAACTGATTGGTTTTAGGGCCTAAAGGACTACGTGACCAGTTACACAGAGCCCTTCAGTTATTAAACAACCAAGTAGTCAGGGGAAATATTTACTGGGCAGTTCCAAGCATTGTCTTAACAGCTACAGGGATTTCAGGTTTTGCAGGTAGCATAGAAACCTAACAATACCTAATCCTTTACATTTTAACTCAGACCTTGCAGCTTAGAAACTTTACAACACCCGGTCTTTTACCCTTTAACTTGTACGCTTTAACTTCAATTTCTTTTACCCTTACATTATAACCTGCTTTGTACACTGACATGGTTTCTTTATGTCTTCATTTCATCCTCCTCAGTTCTCTTGATCTTTCTTTTCTTTTCTTTTCTTTCTGGAATAGATCTAGAAATCACTCTTGCTCCTTCCCCAGATTGAAAAGTTTTATCTAATTTCCATTCCATAATGCTATGGTTTGGATAGGAGGTGTACCCTGAAATCTCATGTGTGAGACAATGTAGAGATGTTCAGAGGTCAAATGATTAGACTATGAGAGCTACAACCTGATCAGTGGATTGATTAGTAATTTGAATGGATTAATGGGTGGCAACTATAGGCAAGTAGGGTGTGGATGGAGGAAGTAGGCACTGCCCTTAGGGATTATATATCCCTTGTCCTTGCACTCAAGTTCTCTCTACATCCTGGGTGATGAGTCCTTAGCTGCTTCCCTTTCCCACACCCTTCAGTGATGATGTTCAGTCTCATCTTGCACCCAGAGCAATGGAGTCAGTTGACCACGTACTGAATCCCTGAAACCAGAACTAAAATAAACGTTTTAGCCCGCAACCTGCATAGGCTTCATGAAAGAAGGTTCGAGTTGTGAGAACTGCTAGAGAATTTTAAATTAAAGAGACAAGACTCTAATTACCTTTAAGCCAGCTCCAGGACAGCTCCTCCTAGCTCCAGCCTCCAGCCACCTATTGTGATAGCGAGCTTTACTGAAGAGACGAGAGAGAGAGAGAGAGAGAGAGAGAGAGAGAGAGAGAGAGAGAGAGAGAGAGAGAGAGAGAGAGAGAATACACCAGGGAGTGGACTTTTATTGGGGAACAAAAAATTCTGGGGAAAATCCCATCCAATGAAGATTAAGGGGGGCAGCATCCCAAGGTCAGAGGCAATGATTGGGTCTTTGGGGCAGTGGCCACACACACCTCTACACGGACAAGCCCTCGGACCTGGAGAAGGGAATAGCTCTGACACAGCTGTGTTTAAGTGCCTCTCACCCAGCCAGGGAGGTAACTCAAATCACGTGAGAGGATGGCCTCCCACAAAACGTTTCTTCCTCTCAGTTGTTTTTGTCAGGTCTTTTGGTCACAGCAACAAAAAGCTGACTAATATACATAAGCTCTTGAATATTATCTATTTCTTGTGACTCAAATTGCAGAAATGACAATATGCTTGATAACAGTGGTTTCTCCAGATCCCCCTGCAGGTGGTGGGTAATATATGTTGTATTACCTTCCTAAAATTAAAAATATATGTAAATTCTATGATTCTGGGATTTGCAGAATCTTCTTCTGACCTGTCTGAGCCATTTATCTGAGCAATAAGGAAAGTTATCCTTGGTTAATAGAATTTGTATACAATTCAGTGCATAGCCTACCCAGAAAGATATGCTCCTCAATCCTAATCTTAATTTTTAAAAAATACTCATTTTTCATACATTATTAATTTATATAAATTAAATGGTGTGTGTTATTTATTGAATAGGCTGTTTAAATCTATCTAAATTGTTCTCATTAAATAAGGGTTAAATAAATCTTAAAACAAATTATTTGTGACATACTGATCCAACATGCTTTGTAATTAAAAAGGTGATTTCTTACATTTCAAAGCAGATTCGCCAGATTATGTATCACTGAGAAAAGGGTTTAAAAGCGTAGATGGATCCAAAGTTTCTTTGCATCCAGACAGACTATGAGACCCTCTTTGAAGAATGCCCTGGGTAGAAGCTGCCCTTGGTAGTCTAAGAAGCACTGCAAAAGAATGACAGCCTTCATGTTCAAGCATCAGTTTGATTGTTGAATCCTGATAATTTGCACTTCAGTAATCTGTCAATGTTATATAGTAATTTCTTGATAATAACTATCTGCCTCAGCATGTAGCACACAGGAAATTTAGTAGTGGAAGGATACAAAGAGAATTCTCTTAAAAAAATTTCACTGCTGGTACAAGATGTATTTATTCAAAAACATGATCATTGTTTCTTTGATCAAATAGTTTGAAGTTGAAACCTTAATTTAGGGTAGTTGCTTTTAAAAGGAAGTGGTAAAATTTGAACAATTGATGGCTCCATGCAAGAAGCCCTTGGAAAAATTATACCAGCAATGACACTGTTAGCAAAGATACCGAGTAACAATTTGTTATAGATTACAGTTTGTTGTCTCAGTCCAGGTAAAGCAGTGTCTCAATAGATTAACTCACAGCCCAGGTAAATCACAGTCCAGGTAAGTTCTGCAGGCAGCTAGCTTAAATCACAGTCCAGGCAAGTTCTGCAGGCAACTAGCTTGATCCAAAGTCTCGTCCATTTCTCAGCCGAAGTCTCATCTGGTTTTCAGCAACACTGGAAATTCTTCCACCTTGGTCTTTACTGGCACTGGGACGAAGGCAGGAACTCCGGATGGCTAAAGAAAATCCTGTAGCATTCTACTAAGAAAACAACCTTCTGAACAATTTAGTACATTATCTCAAGGTTTTTTTGCATTTGAAATAGCATTAATACTGCTCATTACTCATCAGCTTCCAGGTGTGGGAGAACCATTGTAGTTACTGGCCTTGGAAATGACCAAACATCAGGGACACCAGTAGCGTCTTCTGCTGGCTGTAGTGCCTGGGCAGCCCCAGATGGCCCTGGGGAGTGTCCCGGACTCAAACTGCTACTGGGCACAGGGAGCAAGAGCCTGCGAGACTGTGCCTCCAGGTCAGGTCTAGATAGATTTGGGCGGGGCAGTGGAAGAGCCAGCTCCCTGGCCAGGAGGCAGGGAAGGGCCAGTCGCTGCTGCCTCTTGGAAAATCCTTGCTGTGCTTTGACCGTCGGCAGCCGCCTCTCCGCTTCACGCACCCTCAGGTAACGAAAAGTATTTAGTAATAGCCTTTTGCTGCAACTTTTTTCCTGATAATCCTTCTTCTTCTGAACTTTCTTTTTCTTTCTGACTAGAGTTCCTGGGCTCTTATCAACACATGCCCTAACTATTCTTGGTTCCACTGGGGTGCCTTCTTTCCTTAGTAATTTACTTCTCACCCCTTCCATATTTTCATCACAAAGACAATACAATACACTGAGACAAAACAAGACACAAACATACTGTATCAATCTTCTCCATCTTCTTAAAATGGCCATTTTTCCTCTCGCCCTATCTGTCTAGGGACGAGCAGATTTGCTCCCGTCCTATCTATGGATGGACAGCTTTTTTTTCGTCACTTACCCCCGAGTGTCCCGGGGCTCCCCGTATGGGCCACCATCTGCCGCAGCCCAGCTGGCTAGGCAAAATAACCCGGGGGTGACGAAGGACTTGTGTTGATTGATACAGCAGGAGTGGAAGCCATTTATTGCAGGACAGGAGCAGTATTTATACATTCCACACAGCTTATCTAATTAGCATAAACTAGATACATCAGTCAACCAATCAGGAATCTCCACACTTAATGGCTTGCTTTTGTTACTTCTCAAACCACTCCCTCTGGCATTTTGCCAGGCACCATCCAGACTTGTTTAGGAACTCTAACATTCCCCTGGCAAAAGGCCAGGTGTTATTTTGACTTGTTTACAGACTCTAACAAATCCTAATTTTAAAAATAACTTTAAAAATGTGTGTGGGCATAAAATAAAAGGAAAAATATAGCAAATGCTAATAGTATTTATGCTAGTATTAGAATCATGGGTAAAAATCTCCTTATTGCTTCATGGTTTTCTTCAATGATTAGATAATCTATTGCAAGTGAATGAACATGTTTTCCAAACATTTTTACTATTTTAATATTTTTACTATTTTAATATTACATTTTAATATTTTCCACATTTTACTGTGGAAAAAGTAAAAAAAAAATAATAATTTGCTTTAAGAAGTAAAAGAGATTGCATCTTCTTCAGGGGGTTTGGGAAAGCTACATTGAAGATATTGTGCATGAAATATACTCCAAAGAACATTCAGGATTTGGCCAGGCATGGTCAAGAAAGGCTCTACTGAGGAAAGAAACAGAAAGAAGGGAAGTACAAAAATATAAATGCTTGAAACTTAGAGGACAGCATATATGAAATTGTTTCCATGATGTATGGGAGAGTTTTCTATGTCCAGATCAGAGAAAAAGAGAAGGCCAAGGATAAGAATTTGGGCATTGTTAGTCCAGCAACACACTAACAGAGCACCTGAAATTTTTTATTTTACAAAAAGGATTTAGAGTTAAATAAGTTACATAAAATCTTTGTTTTACCTTCTTCAGATATTCTGAGTATGAATTATTACATTAAAAGCCTAGCAAATCATACCTTGAAAGACAGAAAAACCAATCACATTCAGCTTTGTTTAACCCAGTTCTTGTATATAGATCAAAACATTATTTCTTTATGCTACCTGAAGAACGGCACAAAGGACAGAGGAACTATAACAAAGAGAAGGAAAGGGAAGGTGGTTCAATTTACTGGAGTCCTGTCCCTGTAGAAAAATCACAAGTGAAACATTTCAACAGGGTTTAGGAACCAAAGAAGCAAAATGTTTAAAAAGACAATGCAAAGGATAGGAAAGAGAGTAGAGAGAACACATTTTCTTCTTCCCCAGTCCTGCCTGGACTGATCTTCTGGCAATATCATTACCCAAGGCTCAGTTGTAAGGAACCTAGTAGGAATCCTTCTAGAATAAGATATAATGGGAAGTTTACAGCTCAGGAGGCTGAGGCAGGAGGATCACATATTCAAAGCCAACCTCAGCAAAAGTGAGGCACTAAGCAACTCTGTGAGACCCTGTCTCTAAATAAAATATGAAATAGGGCTGGGGATGTGGCTCAGTGGTTTGAGTACCCTTGAGTTCAATTCCTGGTACCCCCCAACCAATAAAAAAAGATGCAATGGGAAGTTTCAAGGCAGTAAATCTAAGAAGAAGTTGAAAACATTTCATTCCAACCTAACTCACCATTTATAATCACTGGCTAAAGACATTGAAGGAACACATAGTCAACACCCTTCCACTGCTGATGATGTAAAAGAGAAACAATGGCTTCCATGTTCCACAAAGCTCTTCCTGCCCCTTTTCAGGCTGTGTTTTTCTACTATAGCCTTTATTTACATAGCAGGTTTTGTATATGCCATTTCATTTAGTAAACATAACTCTAAGAATCAGGTCATGCAGATGTCCCCAGTTCACAAACGAACTGTATTAAAATTGAGTCTGTAATGAGTATAGTCCTAAGGAGACCTCTGTCACAATAACCACAAAGTCCCAATGTAGATCACAAAAGCACTAGAAATAATTACTAACTATAATTAATTAGTGCAAGCAAATATAAACATACAACATAGAAATACAAACTTAGAGGCTAACAAATACAAATATTACTTAAACAAGTTGCAGTGTGTAACTGTAAGTTGAGGATGCTGGAATTATATGTAGAAACTGTTGAGAAATGGTGTGAAAAATATGGGGAAGTTTGGCACAGAATGGGAAAGACCAAGAAAAATATGCACACATCCATTAGATAAAATCAATTCATTTTAAAATAAAGATTAGGTATAGCTTATGTAATGAAAGACAGTAAGGACTGCTCTATAATTATCTCAAATTAATGAAACACAGTACACAGTTTAGTTTTTTGCATTGTAATGTTGATCAGTTTTCAAACAAATCCAGCTAGTTCATTTCTCATGGCATAGCTTAATAGAGTAAAAATATATTTTCAAGATAAAAAGGGGAAAGAGCGATCTGTGAACATATCAGACTCTTGTATCACATGCCATGCCCTTCTTGAGAGATAAACAGCAATTTATCAATTTAGTATGTAAATTAGAGACACTATGTAGGCCCTCAAAGATTCTTTGTTGAACTATTTTCATGGAAAGAAGTTGAGGCAATGTTTTGACTAAGTCATGAGGGAAGAGTTTATAGTTTGATCTCTGATTTGTTAAATTATTAGATAATTGCTTGTTATTCCACAGAAATTAAGAAGTTGAAATGCAGCCAATTAAAAATGAAATTTTGCCAAATCCACTTCTAAAACACTATACATACTAATCTAGGACAAGTGACTAGAAACACTTTAGTAATGCTTAAAGATCGAGAAGTCAAATTTATTAGGCTTCATCATAAGCACATTTTGCTATAATTTTTATAAAGAACCTACTACAGTTTAATAGGCACTTTAAGATGATAAATAATTATCAAACTTCAGGTATCCATGACAATGAAAATGAAAAACTCTCCATATGCTAAAATTAGATTCAGATTTCTGTATTTTATCAAGTCACTAGGTATATGTGTGTGCATATATGCATGTACAAATGCACAGGAAGAGACAAACAGAAAGAGAGAGGGACGGCTTGGGAGGCTGAGGCAGGAGGCTCACAAGTTCAAAGCCATACTCAGCAATAGGCAGGCATTAAGCAACTCAGTGAGACCCTGTCTCTAAATAAAATACAAAATACGGTTGGGGATGTGGCTCAGTGATCAAGTGCCCCTGAGTTCAATTCCCAGTACCAAAAAAGAAAAAAAAAAGAGAAATAAAGAGGGAGAGAAAGCGAAATAGAGGTGGAAAGAAAAGTATAAATTGAAAACTCAGCAGCAGTAATAAAGATGATGATTATATTTATTTTCCTTTAAGACAGTACAAAAATCAGTTCAGATCACTCATGACTGTTAAATGTAGTCCAACAGTACTTGAAAATAATTCATTAAGCCATAATATTACAATATCCATTTTGTCTGAGTTCATAGAATCTCATGAGATTTTAAAAACTCATTAGCTTATAGAGTTGCACTAAATCAGAAGGTTCACTAATAAAGTAAAATTCTCTTGTGTGTAACTGGCAAATTGTACTTGGTAATTGGTTCTTTGTAAATTGCACTTTGATGGACCTTGTCCATAGTTTACTTGATGGAGGGATATATATATATATATATATATATATATATATATATATATATATACACACACACACACACACACACACACACATATAGTATCTATATATTTATTCCATGAAGTTGATAACTGATTTCTGGACACTTAACTTTTAAAATAAAATGGGACTAAAAATAACTCAGGTTTACCTACATGAAAGTATGCCTTTTAATATTTGAACACCAATTTGTCTTATAGACAACAAACATCTTCAATGCTTTGATAAAGAGCCAAACCCAACAGACTGGATCAACTTGCCTGAAGTGGACGTGACAAGATTCTCCCCAGAATACATCTAATTCTCTTATGAAATCCATAGATGATTACTAGGACCTTAACAATTTCATTGACTCGGAAGGAATAAACCACACACTTTTGCTAGTACAGGAAATTTGGTGCAGTCAAAACAAAATCCTCTCCCATCTGGAGAGTTTGACTCTTCTACTTGACTGAGAGATTAACAAGTAATTTCTGTTTTTTACTTTCTTAACACAAATCTGTTTTAACTTGACTAATTTATACAAAATCTCCACCACATATTCTTGTTAATCTGTTTATAAAGAATAGAATATTCTTAGTATGAATGGGAAGAACATTAACATGTAACAAAATTCATTTCCCTAATTTCTAAATTATTTAATGGATTACATTTGGATAGAATAATACAACTCATGAGAAAATGTTATATTTAGGAAAATCTAACAGGATTGACCTGGCTCAGACGTATGTAGATAGATAGATAGCTATAGATGGATATTAATCATTATATATACACATATATAAATACATATATACATGCATATGTATACATTTATAAATGCATACATACACAATTGAATGTCCAATTATCACATGTACATGCACTGATTTATTGGCAATAAAACATGTTTATTTTTATTCTAACATTGGCAATTGCCAAAACTTCTTAGAGAAAATGACCACCCAACAGCAACATTTGTTTTGTTTTTTATTTCCTGTGAGCAGGGAAGAGTAGTAGGTACAGACTGGGAATGGGAGGCTACAGAGATGAAGGCCTCCTCCTGTCAATATGTGTACTGGATTCAGTTCAACAAGTATTCATTGAATGTCACCCATAGTAAATGCAGATATAAGCTTCATTGTTGTAGAATACAGGAAGCAGGAAAAGGTTGACTATGCAAAATAATCAGGAGAAGTCATTCTTGACATTTTAGATGGCTATAATTTTGCCTATTTAAGCCCCCAAATACATTAACTTTGATCTTTTCCCTTTTAAAATACAAACAAAATTTAAGATTTTGGTTAAATTGACATTGTAAACATAGTACCTTGCAAATAAATGATGCATTTAGTCTAATGGATTTTAAGAACTATTTGTCTTTAAAGCCTGGGCACAAATATCAAAATCAGAGTGCTAGGTGCTATCAGTAGGACATGGCACAATAAAGAGACTCTATCAGGTCTGTGGCCAGAAGAACCTTTCTCAAGATATTTAAAAGGCTTCAAATTATGCTTAATACATTGCCTTGGCAGGATAAAATGGCTTCTAGAAATATAATTCCATTGTCTCAAAGAAGCCTGGCATAACCTAAGTGTTGATAGAGAGAAAAAGAATTGTAGATATGGTTTCCATTTCACCTGGAGTGAAATGATTCAATTATATTGAAAATACATTTTTTGAGACATCTTTATGCAAAAGAGACTTAAGCTACTGACCATTTAGAAGTAGTAAGATTGACTTTTGCTATTTACAATGTAGAAAAGGCCTCTAGGCTCCAAATTTCCTATAAGCAGAAATATGGTTAGGAAAATTTTTTTTGGTTCCTTGCCCTCTTCAGAAGTGGTTATTAAAAATATAGATAATCCTAGAGGGTAAAGACAAGAACCATGGAAAATAGGGAACTGAGAACCCATTCAGTGTCAGGAATAGGTTCTTGCCTAGCATGTGTGTGTGCAAATCTGTTTATAATGAAAGCAAAACATTTGAAGTTCTAACTGAAAATGCATATAGAAATAGCATATATAACAATAAGAGTATATATAGAGTAGGGTGCAAATAAAGAGAATTATACTATTATTAGGATGATACAGAGAGTGAAGTGCAAATTTGGAAGTAGAAGAGGAAAATGAGAAGCCTGAGATATAAAATGATGTAATATTAACAATAAGTAAGATTTGATAAGAATATGTCTTGATAGTATTAGTACAAACAGTAAAGAAAAAAAATTAGTGTACGTGTGCTTACTAGAGAGTTAGAGGAAAAAAATCCTAAAACAAAAATAATTAGAAGAAAGAACATAATAACTATAAGAATAGAGACCGATGAAATAAAAAACAAGCAATGAAGGAAATAAAGGCAAAGTTAGTTCTTTTAAAATATTAAAGAAATTGATGAATCCATTACATTTCAATAAAAGAGAACAGTCTCAGGAGACTGAGTCAGGAGGATCACAAGTTCAAAGCTAGCCCTAGCAACTTATCAAGGCCCTAAACAACGTAGTGAGACTGTCTCGAAATAAAATATATAAAAAATAAATAAATAGGGACTGGGGCTGTGGCTCAGTGTTTAAGTGCTCTTGGGTTCAATCTGTGATTAAAAAAAAAGCCACAAGTTTTCAATATGTAATGAAAGATTAAGTAAAATGGGTAATCACTATAGATTCTAAAGATACTTAAATCATACTATCTGAATAAAATAAATAATGTTATACCAATAAACTTGATAACTTAGGTGAAGTGGCTAACTTCTTTAAAAGGTACCATTCACCAAAACTATTTCAAAAGAAATAATATCAAATTGTCATATGCTTATTAAGACTATTGAATTCTTAATAAAAATAAATTCTTCCAACAAATACAATTTCAGGGGTAGCTGGTTTTACCAACAAATTTTACCAACATTTAAGACAATAATTCTAACATCGAAGGGATAGCCTTTCAATTCATTTTATAAGGATAAGTGTAACCCCGATAACAAAGTAAAGGTATTAAAAGAAAATAAAATTACAAACCATTGTTCCTCATGAACATATGCAAAAATCTTCATCAGAGTTTTTTCTACCCCTGCTGTTCCTTTTCTGTGGGTAGTAAGAATTTGTAGGCACTGAGATCCTTTTTTCCCCAAATCCAGATCAAATAAATAGATTTGTGCCCTAAAGGCACAAATGTGTCCTTTAGGGCACAAATCTATTTAGATCCTGAGAACCTGAGAAGCCTAGTGAGGTGCTCTTGGGGAAGCTGAAGGCACAAAGTCATAAAGGAGAAGAGACATCTGCTCCTACTGAACTGCACATGGCCTCAAGATTAGCTTAGATTGATAAAGGGTGCTAGATTACAGGAATATCATGCCTATCTCAGTGAACCTGAAAAGACAAAAGGATAAAGATACAGAAGGTGTAAAAACAAAGTGACAGGATGCAAAGAAGAAAAAAGGGGGAAGAAAGATTCTCAGGCAATAAAAACCAACCATAATGAATATATATCGTACGCTACAATGTACCTGTATTGTTCCCCTGTCTTAGGGCATAAGGGCTCTTTTAGTTTTCATGATACAATTATAAATGAGTATTATTGTTCTTCTGATAAGGAAACTGATGTTCAGAAAGTTCTAATAAGTTGCCCAAATGCCAGAGGTTATATAACTAGTAAAATAGTTACATGGAGTCAGGATTAAAACTCAAATTTGTGTGACTCTGAAATAACATTAAAAGAAGAATTCTCCATGTGGGGAAGGCGAAATGAACTGAAATTCGAAGGGGCAATTTCTGTGATATTAGCTCAGCATATTCTGAAATACCAGAAAAGTGGCTGCTGCAAGCTCTTCTGTTCACATTACAATTAGTTTTTCAACTACTATAAGCTCTTCAAACATCCCTCACTCTCAAGTGTTCAGATGAGCTGAAGATAATTATTTTTAAATCTTGATTCTCAAAGTACAATCCCATATGGACATCTTCTTCATCTGGGAATAAGTTATAAATACAAATTCTCAGGCCTAACCTCAGGCCAACTAAATTAGAAATTTGAGGGGTAGGGTTATATAGCAAATGCATTTTTATTTTGTTTTGTCATAAAGCAACTCGGACTTATTTTACAGTTCTGAAGGTTAGCAGTCTGACATTCCTCAGCTAAAATCAAGGTGTCTTCAAGGCTGTGATCCTTTCTAGAGTTTCTAGGGAATAATCCTGTTTTACCATTGAGAGCACCTGCATTCCTGAGTTCATCATTCTAACCAATTCTACCTCCCTCTTCTACATTTTAAGATTCTTGGGGTTACACTGGTCCTGGATCCAGAAGATCCAGGATGATCTCCCTATTTTTAAGTTCAGCTGATTAGCAACCTTAATTCCACCTGCAATCTCTACTCTCCTTCATCACATGAGGAGACATATTGACAGGTTCTCTGCCTTAGGATGTAAACAACCTCAGCAACTGTCTTCAATGAGCCCCTGTAGGCAATTCTGACCTTTTTGTTTTGTTTTGTTTCTTACAGAGTTTGAGAGTCAGCCCTTCAGGCCCCAGGATTGGTCAAGGATTTGCTTCCCAAGTTTCCTCAAACCACATCACAGCATCTTAAAGAAATCAGACCCTGGCTAAAAGGCCTATGAACAAGTGATCGTCTTATTAGGATAAAATCAGAACCACCAGAAACTGCAAAGAACTTTTCCGAACTATTGAAGCTTGTCAACTTCAGAAGTATCATTAAGAACCTGGAGGGTATTCAAGAGCTGATATAATTTGCTAAGAATCTATTAAGCAAGGCAGGCCTATGGAGCTGCTCTGCTTCAAGGGCATTTTTCACTTTAATGATTAGGCTGAAAAGTAAAGGAACCAGTTCTTCCATCCAAATAGTGTATCTGGGAGGTCTTGTCTCAGTTTCACCTCCAACATCCCTGACAAAAGTTTCAGTTCTAAAATAATGGGCCCTGGTATTGGATATTTGAATGATCCTTTATTCTCCTAATATTAGAAGTAAAAGAATTTGGCTAGAATTTTTTGAGATCACTGATAATGCTATTTTCATGAGGACATTTTGCCAAAAATGCTGTGCATATTTCCTCAATGAGAATTTTCTGTTACATTCTTTTGTACTTTTCTTTTTCTTTTCCCCAAACTTGAACCTGACCTTATATTCACCTTGATATTTAGTTGATACTGACTGGATTTTTTTTTCTGTCTCTCTTTTTTTAATATGCAGTGCTCATAAGAACATGTTTTAAGAGTTACACGTGGGCAAAAAGGTTAGCAGAGCCAAATTAAACCAGATTACACCAAGTAACAAAAGAAGAAATAAAATATTTCATTAAAATGATACATTCTTATTATGTATTATCATGTGTTTAACACAGGATTCACTATACATTGCAAGTGTGTTATTGCTATTTGTATTTGGGGTAGGAGAATAATGAAAATAATATTTTATCCTGTACAAGCAAAGTGGTTTTATGGGCAAAATTTGAATGGAAAACAGTAATATAAAAGCAAACCTGGTAACCTCTAAAGTAAGGTTAGACTGTGAGGGTTGGGCATGGTGCTTAACAGAGAATGAGGGAAAAAAACATAAGAATGATAAAAAGAAGAAATTCCAATTTGTTGGCAGCAGGTTTGAGTTGGGGGCTGAAATCAGCCAGAAGCTTTCTGTTCTAGTGAACCAGGGTTTACACAATGGAGGGAGAAACAATGGAGCATGCTTGGTTAACACATCCACCACTGTTTCTTAGATAGAAGAAGGAAAATGTGCTAAAATAAAGTAAGAAGGGAGTGAAAACAGTCTTAGAAAATTGAGAAGTATTTAGAAGCTCCAGATCAAATGAATGTGCTGCAGCAAATCCACCCAAGCCAAAGCATCCAGGCAAAGCCCCTCATTCCTTCTTGATGGCCTAAAGACTCTTTTTCCTTGTGCATTTTGGAATGGCCCAGAAAGTCTGTATCTATGTAGAGGTATCTGAATATTTCCTTTTAGTCATGAATGGAATCAAAAAGAGTTGACACTTAAAATAGTTAAAGAAACCTTAATACAACCATATTAAAGATATTTCAGAATTACGGAATGTGTATGAGACACATAAACACTCACACACACACACACACACACACACACAATTCCCATGCATCTTGACTAAAATCGAGCCAGGCATGAATCACACTTTAAGCACAGGTAAGGTATATTGCCTTCATTTGTTCACTTTAAACGGCTGGAGTATAATTCACTCCTAAGTTGCTATGAAGAAGGAATGAGGATAGATTAACCTTTCGGTGCCACACCTGGTCTCTGGATTTCCCAATGTGTTAATGAATTTCCTGAGATGGGAGCTTCTGAGCTGCTGGCAGTACATTAATCTGAGGGAGCACGAAGCAATACATCCTCCATACTCAAAGGTGGGTGAACCAATTTAGAAAATGTTAAATCAAATCCAAGTCATTCCCTAAAGACAGTACCAACCTGCAAAGCCCAAAGACATCTGGAAAAGTCACCCTAGTCTGGCTCACTCTAAGTCACTGATGAGTTTCTAACTTCATTTCTTTATCTGGGTCCATAAAATACAGTCTGTGACCTGTGCCTCTCTCCAGTTCCTTCAGGAATAAAGACACCTGTCACAGGACCTATAGAAGTAACAACAAGCTATCTTTCAAATGCACTCAGCCACAGGTGAGCACTATTCTGTTCAATATTCCTATATAGATACATGGTTTTGAAATGAAAGGAGTGGCAATAGATACAACTAGTTTTTCAAAGAAATTTTGTTGTTGTAGAAATAATTTACCTACAGGAAGAACCCCCTGGGAAGTTAAGTTTTTTTTTAAATAATTTTATTAAGATTTGTTTTTAGTACTGTAGTTAAAAAATGCTTTAAAGCAAGGTTGGTGAAAATAATAAGCTAATGAGGAGGAAGAGTACCACACATAGAGGAGTCACGTCCTAAAAACATATCACTGAATTTAAATATCACAGTCAAAGTTCAGTATGGTAAAGCTGAAGTTCCCTTTGAGCCACATTGGGAAAGAGTCAAGCTGGGAACCTGTCAGGGAAGTCCAGTAGCATCTGATGCAGAAGATGCCCATTAGGTGAGAAATGAATAGGATGACAGGGCCCTTAGAATATCAGGTTCAGATTTAAATGTGTACACCCAGGGAAAGGGAAGAATAGGAGAGAACATACAGATGATCCTAAGAAGAACAAACTGAAATTTAACTCTCAAGGTCAGCAAACAGCCCCACTCAGAAGGGACCTTGACCTTGACCTTATCTATTCCAGTGATGTTCCTGCTCCTGGGCTGGTAGAGAGGAGGGAGGAGGCAGTTGCTTTTTGTTATTCTGTTCCTGAAACTGAGCTGGCTACCTGTTGTAGAACAGGAGCTGGGTGAATGTGCAGAGTGAATCAACATGACAACCACTCAATGTACTGCAAAATGACATGTGGTGGGGTTGATCATACCATCCGTTTTAATATACTGTTTCCTGGAGGTTCCTGCCCCACATTGTTCTCATGCTTGTACCCTGAAAGCTTGCCTTGTTCCAGAGCCCAAGGAGACTGGCAAAACCTCCTGTATGCAAGCAGCAGTGGACTGACTATAAGACTGTAGCTCCTGTTTTAGAAGGCACTGTTGAATTGTTTTTCAAGAAACTTGAGAGCATTTTGCATCTGGACAGAAGTTTATGAAATTTACTTTTATCTGTTTCCCTACTTAAAATCATTATTCTCATTTTTCATTTTTGGTAATCCAATGAGTATAAAATAGAAGTGAATGGTTCCATTAACTTATATTTTACTCACTACTAGTGAACTGCATATATGTATTGTCCATTTGCATTCGTTATTTGGTAAATTAGTTATTTTTAACCCATTTTACTGACTTTTCTTTCATCTCTACTTGGCTTTAACAATTTATAAAACTCATTGCACACAACAGATATCCTAATGGGTTCTCCACCAACTATCATTTCTCTGTTAATTGTGCTTATATTTAGCTTTTGTGAGGCCATGTGACCAATTTAAGCAGACGAGATGTCAGTAAAGAATATTAGTAATTTCATATATTTGTGAGGCAGCATGGAGAAAGGGAGTCAAGCTAGATGTGAAGAATGATCTCCAAACCCATGGCTCAGAATCCACCTGTGAGGATTAAGCACTACTGCTGCCATCCCACATAAATCCAGAAGCTTACTTTGCTGCAACCAATGCTGCAGCCATGAGCACAAACAGGGTGATGCTCTCCTGACTGCTGAACACAAAGAGCAAGCATGTTGACCTGACCATAGTGGCAGCTCTCTCAAGACCTGAGGTCGCCAGCCCCAGCATGAAGCTCAACATGAGGAAGGCAGAACAGGAAAGCAGAAGGAAGCCTGGCACCATAAAACAATTGCTTGAGACAATCTGGAAGCCCATCCCACCTCTGAATGTCCTGTTGGATGGAAGAACATATTTCCTTCCGGTTGAAACCTGAGTGAGGGTTTCTGTCACTTAAGCTGAAAGTGTATACTTAAATGTGTAGAAACCGTCAGGTTCTGACACCCGTGATTGTCATAGATAAAATAGCTTCTGTATTCTATGGCCATCAATCTGTTACTCTATTGATCTAGGAAATAATCTATTCTATTTCATAATTTATGTCAGAGGCAACAAATAGAATTCTTCTTAATGTGTTTATATGGTCTGATATTTTCAAATATTTAGATCAGAGGTGCCATTTTTTGAAACAGAAACATAATCAATGCTGTTTTTTTCTAGGATTTGTTGTTGTTGTTAAAAATGATATGATAAATCTATATCTCCATATTGTTCAGATTTCTTGGTAGACCCCAAAGCACTAAGGTTTAACAAAGCACAGGAAAAACAGTTTTTATGCCAAAATCTCAGGACTAAGAGTAAACTGAAGCATGGAGAATTTACACTATGTTTTAATTATATTTTATGGAATTTTAAAAATTTACATTTGTACATGTAATATAATCACATTGACTCAGACACCAAAAATATAAAATATCATTCAGTAAAACATTCTTCCCTCCCAATATTCCATTTACTCACTTCCTTCCTTCACAAAAATGTTATTAGCTTAGTAAATATATATTTTTAGATAACTCTAAAACAAATACTCGAATATAAAGATTACAGCATTACACAAACACACATACACACCACTACATATTTAGTATACAAAATTGCCTGCTGAATATATATATGTACATATGTATGCATACACATGTGTGCATGTAATATGTATGTGTATCTATACATTTTTCAGTTATGCTTTTTTCTGATAATATATACTAGTGATCTTCCTGGTAATACATACTAATGATCTTTATATATTATATTACAGATAGCTTCTTCATATAGTTATAGCAACATAATGTTTAATCATAAATATGTGGCATGACTTATTTAATGTTGTGGTGTGTTTGAAATAAATCATGGGGACAGTCTTGAAGTAGGACATTTAACTTTTATTCATCAGCAGGTCAGAAGGGCAGTAAGCAAGTCACCTCTGGAACCTTTGACTCTTTGCAGAAGATAGGGTACATTTTATAGCCCCAAACTACAAGCTACCAATAAGTCAAAACCATAGCCATGTAGGAAGTGGGTCAGAATGATCCAGTTAAAGGTACAGTACACTGCTCAAGAAAAATGGGAACTAAATGGAGACATCTTACAAATGCATTTCTTAATAATACATTGTATAAAAATAACAGAAACATTTTTCAACTGGCATGTGTTGCCAAACAGAGCATGCTTAGAAGGAGGTGGCAGAGACAGGATTTTCTCATGAAAGAAGCATTTCTTATATGAATATAAGAAATAGAGTCTCAAGGTAAAATGGAGTGTGTCTGGTCAAGGCACATATAGTTTGGTCCATAATGTTAATGTGTCCTTTATTGATTTTTTTGAGATGTTTCTATACTTCTGCTGTTACAACTAACACTGCTGTGAGTAATTCTATTCATACATTACTTCAAACATGTATCAGTAAATCTATAGAATGAACACTCAGAAGTGGAATTCATGGGTGACAGGTTGATTTTTAAATCTTGTAATTTTGATCCATAGTGCCAAACTGGACTCCAATATATTTTCACTAAATTACACTCCCACCAGTAATATATATATATATATATATATATATATATATATATATATATATATATATTTCTTTCACTTCTTCACCAACATCTTGTGTTATCAAATTTTTAGGTTTTTGCTAAAGCTATAAGGAAAGATGATATCTCTCTCTACTTTTTATTTCTCTTTTTATAAATTAAGCATCATTGCATATATATGAGTCATTTAATTGTTCTCTACCATTCTCTCTCTCTCTCTCTCTCTCTCTCTCTCTCTCTCTCTCTCTCTCTCCCCATCCCTCCCTCCCTCCCTCTTCTCCTCCCCACCCCCCACCCCTGTTTCTGGTTCATTGATTTTTTTTCTTACCAATGTCTATAAATTCTTTATTTGGGAGATTAGAAAACTTCTCTGTAACATGATTTGCAAATATTCTTGGTGTGGCATTTGTATTTTGACATAGAATTTTTGCCATGCATGAGATTATTTTAAAGTTTTTATAGTTGTTTTTACAAATAATTCATGGGTTTTTAATTTTGTGCCCATTCTATAACTCCCTGACAAGCACTAATTTGTTTCATGTTACTATAATTAAGTCACATTAAATTGTTTTATGTACATTTTGGTTCTTACGGTGAAGATTGAAAATAATTCTTCTTCTAGCATGGGAATGGGAAAGTAAGCATTCTGAAATAACTGCAACATTCTTTTCTTCCCCTGTTTCTGTAACAAAGGCCAGTCCTCAAGATAAACTACTCTGCCAAATCCTTACCTGATCTTAGAGAAGTGCAATTAGACAATTTCAGGCCTCTTAAACTCTCCTGTCTCACATAAGTAGGGAAAAAATGCAAAGAAACTCATCTAATGGTCAAGTCACAGATTCTGGCTCACCAAAAGCACAGAGATTTAGATACAAGACTATAGACTGTTTCCCTTCTCCAGTAAAATTGCCACCAAGTCAATAAGGCCCCAGTATATATATATTGCAACAGAATAAAAGCTGTAAGTCACAGACTATACTTAAGTTGTTTCCAGGGTACTCAAAGACAGTGGGGGAGACTAAAACAAGGTTACTGCATGAAATTTAAGAGTCTGACCTCTAAAAACATAGCAAACATTAAACACAGCCCCTCTTTTAGCCATATATATATAAAACCGCATGCCTAACACCTATTTACCTCATTTCCTATATCTGATACATCATGTCCAACTTTCAAGAAAAATTATAAGGCATGATAAAAGTAAAGAAAAAGATGTAGACTAGAGAGGAAAACAAAGATCAGAACCAGGCCTAGATATGACAGAGATTTTAAAATTTTAAGAATGGGCGTTTTAAATTGCTATGCTTAACATTCTAATGACTCCAATGGAAAAAGTGGACAACATGCAAGGATAGTTAGGAAATGAATGGAGAGATGTAAACTAAAAATGCAAAAATCAAACTAAAACGTTATATAAAAAACATGGTAACAGAAATAAATATGAGTTTCATTAGCAGACTATATCAGCAGACTATACATAGTCAAGGAAAATATCACTGAGCTTAAAGATATGTCAAAAACAACTTTCCAAATTGCAGTGCAAAGAAAAGAATAGAGAAAAATGGAATAGAATATCCAAGAAATGTGGGATAATTACAAAAGATTTAATATATGTAAAATGGTGCTACTAGAAGGAAAAAGAGAGAAAAAAGCAGAAGAATATTTGAGGTAATAATGGAGTGGAATTTTCCAAATTTTGACAAACACTCAACCATCACGAAGCTCAGAATAACACCTAACATCATAAATACAAAAAAAAAAATACACCTAAGTACATCATATTCAAACTATAAAAAACAAAATACGAGAAAAAAAATCTTGAATAAATCCATAGAGGAGGGGAAAATCTTAACAAAAGAGGAATTAGAATAATTAGTGAAATTAATTGGTCAAAATTAAATTAAATAAAAATTTCATGTTCTTTTCTAAGAAAAATTATTTGTTCAAAATAACAGTAGCAATGGTATAATTATATTTTATGAATAAGTTAAATAATGACAGCAAAGTTATAAGGCATGAGAGGGAGGGATTTGAAGTACTCTATTAAAAGGTATCTGTATGAGACACTATAGTGTATTTTGAAGGTGGAATTAGATTATAAATCTATATCACAGACTCTAGGGCAACCACTAAAATTATTTTAAAGAAGACTAAATTAAGAGAGGAGAGAGGGCTGGGGATATAGTTCAGTTGGTAGAGTGCTTGCCTCACACACACAAGGCCCTGGGTTCAATTCCAACACCACAAAAAAAAAAAAAAATAAAATAGAGAGAGAGGAGAAAGGATAAAAGCAATTAGAAAATACTCAAGTATATCCAAAATAGGCAGAAAAGGAGAGGAAGATAAAACTAAATAAAGGACAAGTTTAACAAATAGAAAACAGAAATATGGTAGGTATTAATCTAACTACCTCAACAATCACTATAAAATTAATGGTCTAATTATACCAACTAAAATACAAATATTGGAAGAATGGATTAAATAGCAAGACCCAACTACATTTTTATTTGCAAGGAATATATAAACACATATACATTTTTTAAATGTATGAGAAAATATATATCATAACACTAATTAAAGGAAAGTTGCAACAGCTATATTACTTTCAAGGCAGAGCAGACTTCAGAACAAAGATTTCCATCAGAAAGAGGAGCATTACATAATAATAATGACATAAATTTTCTCAGAAGATGTTACAGTCCTTAATGTGTATTCATATAATAGCAGCATGAAAATACATCAGATAAAAACTGAAAAAGTCTCAGGGAAAAATAGAAGGAAATTTTTCATATTGAATGCACATTATAGAAAAATATACATCTAAAATCAATAATATAAGTTTGCATTTTAGGGATCTATAGAAAGAAGAATAATTGTTATGGTATGGATATGAAGTGTCTCCCAAAAGATCCCATGTAGAAGAAAAAAAATGTTCAGAGATGTAAATGATTGGATTGTGAGAGCTGTAACCTAGTCAGTCTGTCCTAGTTTGAATGGCCTGCCTTGTGCCTTGTTACTGTAGGTAGATGAAGTATGACCAGAGGAGGTGGATCACTGGATATGTGCCCTGAAGGGGTTCATTTTTCTTCTCTCTCTCTCTCTCTCTCTCTCTCTCTCTCTCTCTCTATCTCTCTCTCTCTCCTTACTAGCTGCTAAGTTTACTGTGAGAATCAGGAGCAAAAAGCATAGCTGAAGGATTTCTAAGACTTGAAGTTTGGCCAGAAAAAAAAAATACATTTAAAACTGGGGCCCAGAAAAGTGTGGTTGTTGATAAGATTATAGCACAAAAGAGATGCTAAGTACTTTGTACATAAACAATAGGAATAATTGCTTGAGAGCATCTCAGGAATTTGTAAGACCACTCCATTGCAGGCTCAAGGATATAGAAGGGGAAAATACTTTGGGAAGAGATTCTTGAGGACCCTGCTTGTACAAGTGCAGGGGCCTAGAAAGTTGTTTCACCATGCTGAGCCACCTAAGCATTAAGAGGCTGCTGAAGTCATGATCCCAAAGGATCCAGGTACTGCACAAGCTGGTGATAGACCTTGGAATCATCCATGTGATGCTGGTTCTGTGGGAATGCAGGATTCAGGACTTAGGGAATCATGAGGGCATGCCGCAGTCCGGCTGCAGCAAAATAACCAGGAGGGTGATGAGCAACTTGTGTAGATTGATACAGCAGGAGTGGGAGCCGTTTATTATAGGACTGGAGGGATATTTATACATTCCACACAGCTTATCTTAATTAACATAAACTAGATACAGCAGTCAACCAATAAGGAATCTCCACACTTAATGGCTCCCTGGCATTACTTCACAAACCACTCCCTCTGGCAAAATGCCAGGCGCCATCCAGACTTGTTTACAGACCTTAACAAGGGCATCTACCAAGATTTCAAAGGAAGGCCCAGAAGGCCAGGAAAAGCATATCAGGGTCAGAATGCCAGCAGTCTGCCCCTGAGAGGGCAATACATGAAACTAAAGGTGATATCAAACCTGGAATAGAGACCCAAGGACTTAAAAGATGTCAGTTACATGGACTGTCAGCTGAGCAAATCTGTTGGCTGTGGAAAGAGTCAGGCTAAAAGAGGGTACATGTGAACTGCAAGCTGCTAGGCCAAGGCTTCCCAAGCCTTTCGGAAACAATCTTACCACCATGAGTTCTAGATAACTGTATGCAGTGTTGTGGGACCTGTTTGCCCTACTGGGTTTTTGTCTTGTTTTCGTCCCATTCTTTTTTTCTGTGCCCCTTTTCCTTCTTTTTGGAATGGGAATGTTTACTATGTGCCACTGTGTGTTGGACACATGCTGCTTGCTTTGGGTTTTTACAGGGACTCACAGTCAACAGTTTGCCTTGAGTCTCAGAGACTTTGGATTTGGACTTTGGGGCCATTCCGAAACTGTTAAGACTATGGAACTCTTGGAGATGAACAAATGCATTTTACATTGTTAGATGGATGTGACATTTTGGGAGCAGGAGTAAAATGTTACAGTTTACATTTGAAGTGTCCTCCAAAGCTCCTACATGAAAGAAGTAATGTTCAGAGGTGTAAACAATTGGATTGTGATAGTTGTAACCTAATCAATCCTCTTCTACTTTGAATGGCCTGAGTAGTAACTGTAGGCAGGTAAAGTATGGCTGGAGGAGGTTGGTTGCTGGGTACATTTCATGAAAGAAATTCATTTTCCCTACATCCCTTTATTTCTTTCTCTCTCTTTCTACTTCCCAGCTGCTGTGTCATGAGCAACCTCCCTCTGCCAAGGTGTGATGCTTCACCTTGAGCCCAGAGGAATGGAGTCAGCCCACCATGGATTAAATCTCTGAAACCATGAGCCAAAATAAAATTTTCCTCCTCTAAGTTATTCTTGTAAAATAGTTTA
This sequence comes from Marmota monax, assembly GCF_021218885.2. Lineage (NCBI taxonomy): Eukaryota > Metazoa > Chordata > Mammalia > Rodentia > Sciuridae > Marmota > Marmota monax. The sequence goes on from NW_026693639.1 coordinate 74,910, forward strand.
ATTATGGCAAGGACAAAGCTGACTAACAATAATGACATAAACTTAAAGCAAATAGAATAAAAGAAATAACAAAAAGTCAAACAGAGGTCAATGGAACAGAAAAAAAGGAAAACAAAAGAGAAAATCAACAAAACCAAAAATTGAATGTTTTTAAAGCCCAGTAAAATTAATAAATCTCTAGCAAAGGTAACCAAGAAAAAAAGGAAAGATGACACAATTTAACTATATTAGAAATAAGAGGATAGATTACTACTTTTCAACGGGGGCATTAAAAGGATAATAAGGAAACAATATGAATAAATCCATACTCATGCATTTGATAGTTAAATGGATTAATTCCTCAAAAGGCACAATCTTCCAAACTCATAGAAGGCAAAATAGGTCATGTCTATCAAAGAAATTGAATCAATAATTAATACCCTTCCAAAAAAAGAATCAGACCAAGTTGATTTCACAAGTAGATTCCACCAATCATTTAAAGAAGAAATTACATAAGATCTCTACAGTTGAAAATAGAAGCACCAGCATTATCCTAACACCAAAATTACAAAAAGATATTACAAGAAAACTAAAAATTGTAATCTATTATGAACACAGATGCAAAAATCCTCAAAATACTAGCAAGTTGAATCAATAGTACATCAAAAGAAATGTGCAACAAAACCAAGTGAGATTTATTCCAGACATGCAAGCCTGGCTTAATATTCAAAAGCAATTCATATAATCCATTACATCAGTAGAGATGAAGGAAAATCACATGCCTTATCAATATGTGCAGAAAAAAAAATTGGGCATTTGACAAAATTCAATCTCCATTATCAGCAATCTGGGAATAGGTTTCCCAGGTGCTGTCCTCCGACAGTGCAGTGGAAGTGGTCTCATTAACACTGGATGGAGGTGAAAATCCTGATTCCCCTTTAGGTCTCTCCTAATCCCTCCTCAGTGAGGAGGTGGAAAGATGCTTCTACTCCTTCATAGAGGATAAGCATCCCAGCACTTTGACCACCTACTGTCCCAGCTGGGAGAGAGTGCACAGTTTGGAGTACCTCATTTCAGTCCAGTGAGTTTGAAAGTCTAGTCCCCCATTCTGCCTTTACTGGAATGGACAGAGGGGGAGGTATCCTGTTTTTCTATGGTGGTTTCCTGTTGTAAATGTCATTAAGTTTCTGTCTTGCTGGACTGTACCTTTGTTCACTCTTTGGCTAGAAAGTGAAGGCTTTTGTCATGCTTTATTTTGTCTGGCATTTTCATGTTTCTAGGTTCTCTCTTCAATGGAGTAGAACAAAGAAAACCCAGATATATCACCACTTGGCTGTTTTCTGTTCCCAAGATCCTTAACCAATTGACCGTCTTCTCCCCACCTTTCAGAGCCTTCAGATATTTGTTTTATGGAAATCTCTAGGGTGTTTTATTGAACTTAATGAAAGTAAAAAGGAAAAGTATGTTGACTTCATATTTCCCATTAGCAGAAATATTCCTAAGTACTTTAAAATACTTTTGTTGCAAATATAAATATAATATTTTATTCTGTTGTAACATCTATCACTGGAATTAATATATGTAAAAGCCATTGGTATGTACATATTAATTTTTATTGAGTGAGGATTTTTAGTTGTTTCTCTAGACTTTTCTAGATATATAAATGAGTACTGTCTAGATATATAAATGAGTATTGTCACATATTTTTCTCTTTCTTTTCAATTTTCATGAGAAAGTACCAACACTACAATGTTAAATAATCTGGTGACAATAAATATCTTTGTTTTCTTTCTGACATATATAAAAAGGCTTCTAGCACTGTTTAAGCATGGTGTTAAATGGGTACTGAGATATTATTATATTGTTTAGTACTTTGCAAATCTAAAGACTCTATGCTATAGCTTTTTTCTTGATGTTATTTATATAATGATTATATTCATAGAATTTCAAATATTGAAACATCCTTACAATTTCCAGATAACTACCACTTGTTCTCCATGTATTATATTTTATAAAGCTTCCAAATTCTATTTGCTAATATTTTATTTTGCACTTTATAACTTTATGTGAATTTATTCTTCAATTTTCATATTTTGAAATTTCTGTTTAATGTAGGTATTGATGTTCTACTTGTTACATAAAAAGGATTTGGAACTTTGTTATCTATTTTCTGGGACAGTTTTTTTAATTGTCCATTAAAGTCCTGATAAATTTCATTTATGAAATTATGAGAGTAATTGGGGAAGAGAACTCTTTGCCAATTGTTGCTAAAATATTCAATTTGTTTAAAGTCTACTGTCTCAACTGACTGCATTTTCACAAACTGTATCTCATTATATTTCATCTATTTTATCCATATTTTAAAATTTATTTTCTTAGAATTGAATAAATTTCTTATGATCCTTTGAATTGCTTTAGAATCTAGGCTGTTTACACTTGTGTTTTTTGACCCTTTTTTTGATAAACATGACTAGCAGGTATATAATTTTTTTCAGAGAGCTAGACTTTAATTTGCCTGTTAGCTTTTCTACTTTCTGAACTATTGACTTTGCTCCTCCAGCTCCCACACACTCTCCCTCAAACTTCTCCTTAAATTATTTCTACTTACTGATATTAATATTTAATTTAGCACATTCTTAACTTAAATATTAATATCAGTAAAGTGGGACCAACTTAGTTGGATTGATGAAGTTTTATTATTATTCTTTTAAGAGATCCTATGTTTAGGTTTGTATTGCCTCTTTGGTTGAAGAGCTGTTTAATCTACTGAAAGTATGAGTGTTGTTTTCTCTCTTTTTGTTATTTTCCCACTTTAGTGCTTATGATCAGAATGTCTATACCATCTCTATTCTTTTAAGTAAAAAATAAAAATTACTTTGTAGCCAAAATTATGTGTAATTTTTATGCCAATCCCATTGACATTTAGGAAAGAAAATCGTGTGCTCTCTAGTTTCGAATAAATGTAGTAGCCATATGTATTAGTCAGCTTGGCTGTCATAAAAAAAAAAAAAAACAGCATAGAGGGGGCATTAAGCAACAGAAATTTAAGTCTGAAAATTCCAGGATTAAGATTCCCAAAGGGCTCAGTTTCTGGCCAAGGCCCTCTTCCTAGCTGGGAGACAGTCACCTTCTCCCTGTGTCTTCTTCTGGTCTTTCCTTTGAGTGCAGAGGGAGAGAGATAGACCTTTCTCTTCCTCTTCTGATAAAGTCACTACACCCCCAGTTAATGGTCTGATTTAACCTTAATGACCTCCTGTCTTCAAATATAGTTACATTATGGGTTACAGCTTCAATATATAAATTTAGGGGACAAAATTCAGTCCATATCACTATATAAGGATTTTATGTTATTTGTGTCTGTTTAATCCTTTTTCCCTGTATGATCTGCCAAAGAATAAGAAAAGAAAATATTTGAACTCTTAATATTAGGGTATTTCTATCTGTTTTTCTCATATTTCCTCTAATGCTTATTTTATGAATGCTAATACCATTTTATTAAGTGCATTGATATTCATAACTCTCTATACTCAACTTGAGTTGTGCACTGATTAGATACTTTTATTTGCCTCATACTTTTGGGTTTATGTAATATTGATGCCCCTGCACAGTTTCTAAACATCTTTGCCTAGTTAAACTTGCCCTTATTTTTTTTTTACTTTCAACATTTTGAATTACTTTCTTTTATGCTGTCTTTTATATTGTACATACATTTGCCTTTGTTCTAGAAGCCAATCTAAAGCATTTTTATTTTAATAGGTGATTTTAGCCCATAGGCATTCATGATGATCAGATACATGTTTGATCTAGATTTTCTTATATGGTTTTATATTTGGTTTCTGAAAGTAGCAAGTGTTTCTGCAAAGCTTTTTCTATAGAGATTGTTTGATTTGCTCTTTTATTACATAATCATTATAATATTTAGAAACATTTCTTATTATCTTCATATTTGTCAGTATTTATAATATTAGCCTTCTATTTTTCTTAATAAAAATGTATTCCTTTAATGAGCATTGGTAAAATTAGTATATTTCTTCTTTCTTTCCATGATCTGATTTTAGTAATTATCAGTTTTATAGTACTAATCTTTGTACTGCTAAAAAAACAATCATCTTATTTTATTTGATATATTGGATTTAAATGATATTCTGGAACTTATGCTATCATAATTGTGGCAAACACCATATTCATTCTTACATCTTACATCTTCTTTATAATTTTCCCCTTTAATGTTTGTTAACTATATCATTCCTAGGGAAGAGGGAGGGACATCAAAACAAACTACATTCACATATTCAAACTTCAAAACTATCTATTTCTAAAGTAGTCTTCCAGCTATTTTCATTAATTATCTAATAAAATAACTTAATTTTTAAGATCATAATGATGATCTGGATTTAACCACAAAAAAGAAACCAAAAAAGTAAACATAATAACACATGCTTTTCTTGAGATTTTTCTCATTCTACCATAAGAGAACTATCTACAAATGATAACAATTATTGCTCATGATATTTTTTGTCATTTGCCAATAGGGCAGAAAATACCCTACTGAATGAAATATCTGGGAACACTGCAAATTCAAAACAAAATGTTCAACTTACACATACAAGTTATGTATAAATAATAATACAAGTTTTGTATAAAAAATAATTTTGGTGGACTGCTGAGAGCCATAGCCAAGTAGGAATGACACATGGCAATTTCCTTGTCAGCCTACCAAATGTTGCTTAGAGGGAGGACTCTCCATTGTGGAAATGGGCTTGCCTTGGACCCAGGGCATTTGCAGTGACATTGCATGAATGTTTGAGAAAGGTGACCCTGCTCAAGGACCAGGGCGGATCCGGGTTTAGGGCGGTTCCAGGTTTAGGGTGTGGATCCTCCTGAGAATAGGGCGGTTCCAGGTTTAAGGTGGATCCTTTCTGGGAATAGGGCACATCCTGCTGCTTCAGGCACCCACTCCTTGAGTTCCTGTTGAGTTCTCACGGGATTTAGAGAGTATTTGGTATGCAGAGCCCAGTGGAGGGTGTGGATTTTTCCCAGAATGTGCGTGTAGAGTGCTGGTGACAGTTCGAGAATAAAGAGTTGCTGTTTGAATCTACAAGGCTGTGAGTGGCTCATGATTTTGTGCCCAGCCAGGCTGTGGCATTGGACCTGAGAAATCCTGAAATCCACAGTTTTATTTATAAAGATACTTCAGATACTAACAGTTCTACATCATGAACTCCTTAATGGCCACACTGAATTCCGTATAAATATTAGAACCTCTTCAATAACAAATACTAGTACAATTTTTATTTTTTAAAAAAGAGTATGTTAATCAGGTTTACATTACTGTGACCAAAATACCTGACAAGAACAACTTAGAGGTGGAAAAGTTTATTTGGTCTCATAGTTTCTGAAGTCTCCATCTATGGTTGGCAGATTTCATTCCTCTGGTCCAAGATGAGGCAGAACCTCATAGTGGAAGGGTGGGCAGGAGAGAGCTGCTCAGCCAACAACAGTGAGGAAGCAGAGAAAAACAAAGACAAGCAAGGGACAAGATATAATCCCCATGACATGTCCCCAGTGGCCCCCTCCCTCCAGTCATGTTCCACTTGCCTATAGTCACCACCCAGTAATCCACTCAAATTATTAACCCATCAAATGGATTAATCCACTAATTAGGTTACAGCTCTCATAAACTAATCACTGCACCTCTAAACATTCCTGCATTAACACATGAGCTTTGTGGGGGGCATCTCATACATATGCCATAACAAAGAGGATAACACAGAAATAACTACTCATGGTATCTGAGAATTGAGACTATGTTAATGTATATTGCAAGTGCTGCAGAGACATTTTTTTTCAGTTTTTCATATATTTTATAACTCCAGGCAGTCCTTTACAAGATTTGACTTGCTGAAATCAAAACAATTTAGTTCATCACAAGTCACAAGACTTAAGCTTTAAAAAAAATAAAATGATGCAGCCAGAGACCAAAAGTTCCTGGAAGAATTTGGTAACCAGATTAAAAACAAGCATGATAAGCCTTGAAACTTGAATACAAAACCTCAAAGGCAAGTGAGAATAACCTACTTGGTAACAAGAGGTACTATACACTGTGGTACTCAAAATGGTGTGATGAAAACGTGCCCTCACTAAAGCTCATCAAGTTCCTTGGTCCATAAAAAAAAAATATATACTAGATTTGTGTCTTCCAGTTTGCTGAACTGTTATTCCAGCCATATATCTATTTCTTGCCCATTGAAATGAAGCAAACAAAAAATCAGCCAAGAAAGAAACAAAAGCCTGAAAAATTCAATTTCCCATATTTTGTATATTTTGATATCTTTTACTATTGTTTTACTGTGGCTTCTACATTTCAAATCAACATGTGCAGGTGACAGAATTTTTGAGTCCTATAATGTTTATAATTTCCACAAACTCTCATGTTTGGTCTAAGTTCTATTGTAAAATATAGTCAATACTCACCACCAATCTTTCTGAGAGTTTACTTTCTGTCAACCTGCTGGTTGACTGAAGTTCATCTTTTGGAAATTTCCATAAGAATAAAAGGAAAAATTCTCTAGAGTTCCCAAATATTCACAGATCTTCATCTTGAGTGTTTATACATGACGGACAGCTTGATTGGTATAAAAATTTTGGGTCACAATTTCTTTTCTTTTCTTTATGCACTGCCCCACAATGTTCTGGCACCAGCTGTGGCTAAGGAAGTACATGAAGACCACCCGAGATTTCCACAGTGTCAACCACCAGCTCTTTTGATAGTTGACCTAAGAGGTCTTCTGATTGTTTGTTCCAATCAATTATTACAGGATCCAAGCATGCTGATCCATCTGATCCATCTGATCCATCTCAGTTCTCACTTCTGTATCTTATATGTTTTCTATAATGCATGTTATATTACCCTTCTTACAATTTTGTCTTCCTCTGTGATTGCTTATTTTTTTCATCTACTTATCTCTGAGTTACACCAGCTCATTCTTCACTTCCTCTAGCTGGCTCAGCATCACTTCCCTGAGACTTTTGTTTTGATTCTTTGTGGTTTTACTTCAAAGCATCAATTGGTTTTTCAGGTTTTTAGTTCATGTTGAAATATTTATTCACAGTTTTAATCTATCCTAGGGACATTTTCTTAGTGCACATTCCTTGTAAATAAATTTTACTGCCATTTTTTTTCTTGTGTTATTTCTTATTGAGGATGTGTGAGTTCTTTTTTTATTGCTCATTATTAAATAAGTTGGGATTTTATAGGCTATTTCAAATAAATTTCCATAGGTGAAGACGAACAAGGGTCATGTTCCAGACTAGCTGCTTTTCACATTGCAGAAGTTCCTTTTACTGCTACTGCCACAAAGCAGGGTGGCTTTCTGAAAATAATACTCACTTGTAGAATTTTGTATGGGGCAGAGTCTTTTCTGATTTCCTGAATCTTACTGCTTCTCCAGGATGGTGTTTTCCTTCTCTTTCCCTCTACTTTTGTCTATCTATCTGTACCTTTATTTCTATTTCTAGCTCTAGCTTTCTCCCCTGCATCACTTGCCTGAAATTAAACTGATTTTGGCACCCCTATAGTATCTGATGTCTCTTGCATAAAATTAAACAGATTTTGGCACACCTTATAAATTATATACACTATCTTTCTAGTTTTTCAGAAAATTGAATTTATGGTGTGTGTGTGTGTGTGTGTGTGTGTGTGTGTGTGTTTATTTTCCCCACATCTCTTTGTTGCTTGCTTTTGGTTCACTTTCTAGAGATGATGATTAAATTTGGCTTTCAACCAACATACTTTGAAAGTGTGGGGCAATGTTTCCCTTTTGCTTACTCTTGGCATTTTAATTATTAAATGTTTTTCCAAGTTAAATTTTGAGTGCACAAGCCATGCCATTGTCTAATAATTTAATTTGGAAAACAAATTATATGTAATTTCCTTGACAATCTGAAATTTATAAACCACTGAAAGAAGCCAAAACTCATTGAGCAGCATGATAATTAATGCTCATTATGAAATAATTATATTTTACATTGGAAATGTCTAAAAAAATTCACAGCAATTCTTCATATCTCTTTCTACTTACTGACATTAGGAAAATGGGACAAGTTTGCTTCATTTCAAAAAAAATAGTTGATTTTTTTCTTAGTGATTAAAGTCCATAGAGAAATGGAAGGTTCCTAGGTTAAAACTAAAAAAAGAATTGTCCTTCTTAATAAAATGGATACAGTTTACTCACTAGGTCAAAATGTGACTCACTATATAGCCTAATGATTTGGGGGAGCAGAAAGTTTAGTCACTAGGGTGCAATTAACCTGTATACATAACCTGGGAGTTATTTACTAAACCCTTCTAGGACCTAGTTTACATTTTATTATTGACTTATTGACACCAATATGACTTGTTAGGAAATAAAAAACTGTTTACTTTTGTTTGGTCTTTGACAAATAAAATACTATGTTGGATTCTCCTTGCAAGAAAAGATGTTAAAAATTTAAAATAGAGGGGCTGGGGTTGTGGCTCAGCAGTAGAGTGCTCACCTCGCACGTGCGAGACCCTGGGTTCCATCCTCAGCACCACATAAAAAAAAAAAAGTGAAATAAAGGTGCTGTGTCCAACTACAACTAAAAAATAAAAATAATAATAATTTTAAAAATTTAAAATAGAAACATAAAAATATGTACTATATTCCTATTGTGACTAATAACCTAGACTGAAGCCAGAAAAGCAGATTTTCTTGATTTGCTTCTCCCATTGTCCATTTTTAAAATTCAACTTTGTCTATGTGACTCATTTACCTAGCAAAACAGGTGTATTTCATAAGCTACTAAGAGACCCTCAACGTTGTTTCCTGAGTCTGCATCAACCTTCTAAAGTAGTTATCCCATTTTACAGATTCAGGGTTCAAGAGCCAAGGGCCAATGTATGAGCTAGGAGTAGTAGAGTTCATACTTTAATCTAGAGCTCCCTAATTTACTGGAAGTCCTGGATCTCTCCACCTACTTTAGTATGCACACATTTAAGCATTTCTGCAGGATAGCTAGGAAATGCCATGTCCCAGACTGCAACTCTACAATTAGAATTGCATGATTAACATGCTCTTGCAAAGTACAATTGATGGATCACACACTAGGTTTAAAAAGTTTCTTCCAGGAATGACTTCCACTTGGGTGTTTCATTCACCAAAGCAGATCACATGACCATTCCTAGCTATCATGCTTCAGAAAGAGGAGAGATGGAAATATCTGATGGACAGCCCTCATGATTATGGCAGTTGGTCTTAATAAGATTGTGCCTGTGGTTTATGGAGCTGACTGTTGAAAGAAACCTTTTTTTTTAATATACTTAATGTTGAAGGGCTCTGAACTCTTCACTGGGACATAAAAAAACCATTGAAAGTTTTGAGCCAGAACATGATAGTAGAAGGGATTGAGTAGCAGTCTGAACTTACTAGAGAGACATGGACAGCCAGACTCCAAGTCTTGTTCCTTGAAAATCTTTACCACCTGCTCCTCAGAGCATTAATAGCCAGGATATACAAAAAATTCAAAAAAACTTATCTCAAAAAAATTCCAAATAATCCAATCAATAAATGAGCAAAGGAACTAAGCAGGTACTTCTTCAAAAAAGAAATACAAATGGTCAACAAATGCATGAAAAAATGTTCAACATCAATAGCATTTAGAGAAATGCAAATTAAAACTACACTGAGATTTTATGTCACTTCAGTCAGAATGGCAATTATCAAGAATACAAGTAGCAATAAATGTTGGCAAGGATGTGAGGAAAAGAGTACACTCATACATTTTTGGTGGGACTGTAAATCCCACTCTGGAAAGCAATATGGAGATTCCTCAGAAAACTAGGAGTGGAACCACCATTTGACCCAGTTATTCTACTCTTCACCATATATCCAAAGGATTTAAAGTCAGCATAATACACTTAAACAACCACATCAATGTTTATAGTAGCACAATTTACAACAGCCAACCTATAGAACCAACCTAAATGCCCTTCAACAGATGAATTGATAAAGAAAATGTAGTATATAAATACATAGTCGAATATTACTCATTCATAAAGAAAAATGACTTTATGGCACTTGCCATTAAATGAATGGAATTGGAGACTATCATGCTAAGAAAAACAAGCCAGTTAAAAAAAGTCAAAGGCTGGGGCTGGGATTGTGGCTCAATGGTAGAGCACTTGCATACCACATGCGAGGTCCTGGTTTGATCCTCAGCACCACATATAAATACAACTACAACTTTAAAAAGTAAATAAATATATTTTTTTAAAAGTCAAAAGCTGAGTGTTTCCACTGATATGTGGATGCTAACCCACAATAAGTAGGGAGGGGATAAAAAATAATAGATGAAAGATCCAGGGAATGAAGGAAAGGTAAGAGAGATGGGATAGGGAAGGACAGTGGAATGAATCTGATCTAACTTTTCTATTTTCATATATGAATATACCACAGTGAATCTCACCATCACATACATCCACAAGACACTAATTTTAAAATATATATAATTTAAGTAAATAGCAGAAATATTAGTAGGGTAGAGGGAAGGGAACAAGGTGGGAGGGTGAGAACGGAAGGGAAAGTACTGGGGACTCAATTAGAACAAATTATATTCCATGCTTTTTAAATTTTGTCAAAATGAATTCTATTGCTGTATAACTAAAAAGAACCAATTAAGAAAAGGCTTAAAATAAAAAAGACTTGCTTCTTGGTGAGGATTCCAAACCCAGCCAGTTCACCCTTTTTTTCTTACTTATCAAGGCAGGTCTGCTGTGTGCTTCTGCAGGCCAGCTTCTCCCTCCTAGGAGCCACAGAAGGACATGATCTTTTAACACTAGCAGGAGAAATTATCACCTGGCACGGGGTGAATAGTCCTGGTAACTACACTGCAGGGGAATTGTAGTTGTAGCCAGCAGGAGGGTGATCGAAGACCCTCTTCCAGAGAGTAGTGTGTCCCAGAGAATAGGGACAATCACAGATGTGTAATTGAACTTGCTCCATTTATTCAGTGGCAAAAATGTAGAAACTCCCTGTCTTAAAAAAAAAATACATACAAACATATGGATATACACCAAGTAAGCCTTTACCCGAATTTACCTAGTTATTTCAGGGGCAAATTCTAAGCTTTATGTTCATAATCTCATATTGCAGGATGCCCATTTCCTTGAGTCTGTTCAACAACTTGTAGTCATGTAGCTATCCTTTAATGTGCTTCAGATTGACATTATTTAGAAACGGGTTCTAGATATAGCTTTTTAATGTCTAAGGCAGCACCATGTAAACTGAGATCTTTAAGATTATGAGAAATACATCTATTTGCTAAAAGCCTAATATGCCAAACACATTTAAAAAAAAGCCTAATAAGTGAAAAAAAATCAACCACAACAAAAATGGACATAAGACTTAAACACTCAACAAAGGGGTATATATGATCAGCCAATAAGTACATGATAAAATACTCAATATTACTGGTTATTAGGGAAATGTAAATTAAAAGTACAATGAGATCCAATTCTCCCCCCTAGAATAGATTAAATTAAAAATGCAGGCAATATCTATTGTTGCCAAGGATGCAGAGCAACTAGAATTTTCCTCCACTTCTTGTAGGAGTACAAAATTGTACAACTTCTCTGGAACTGCTGGCAGTTTCATAAAAAGTTAAATTTATGTCTAACCTACCAACAAGACTTTCCACTTTAGGTAATTATCCTATCCAAATTAAAACATAGATCTATAAAAAGACATATACAAGAATTTTCTACCTGCTTCATTCAAAATGGCCCAGACTGGAAACAACTCAAATATCCATCAATAGGTAAGTGAATAAGTAAATAATACACTTATCAACAAAAACCACTGAGCCATATAAAAGAACAGACAAGCTAGGTGCCATAGTACACACCTGTAATCTCAGTGACTCTGAAAAGTGAGACAAGAGAATTTCAAGTTCAAAGCCACCTGAGCAACTTAGGTGATACTCTGTCTCAGAGTAAAAAAAAAAAAATTAAAGTAGCTGGGGGTGTATATCAGGGGTAGAGCACCCCTGAGTTCAATTCCCAGTAGAGAAAAAATACCACAAAAACTAAAGTGAAAACAAAAACAGCAGAAATTTGCATTTTTCAAATGCACAGATGAATCCAAAAGACATAATGTGAAAAAAAAAAGAACTTGGACACAAAATAATTCATGCTGTCTGATCCTATTTATATAAACTTCTAAAGCAGGCAAAGCCACTCTGGATAATGGTCACTTGTGGGTGGAGACCAGCAAGTATTGACTGGAGAGGAGAAGTTTCTAGGGTGATGGAAATATTTAATAGCTTGATTAGTGTGTCAATTACACAGGAAATATGCATTTGCAAACTTCATTGCATGTTATAAGTAATAATGTGCATTTTACTCTGTTACTTATACTTCAAAATATTAAAAATAGATGTTTAATTACCTATTCCAAATAATGATATGCAAGATATCTTAGAAAAACATGAACCCTGATTCATCTGCCACAGTTGATCCTGTTATTTTGGAAATCTCCAACACACAGCATGGTATAATGCAGGAATCACAAATTTGAAATTTGTAATCATCAATAAATTAACCTAAATTCATGAAATATCCAGATACACAACCTTAAAAAGAGTTGTGGGGCCCTGGTGAATTGCAGAGAGAATGACACAACTTGTAGGAGCCATAACATTTTGCTCCAGCTGATATTTGTTTCTTATAACTGCTAACCCAGAGTGATCAGATCTCTTGGTTCTTTTAAAGAAACCAGAAATCCAAATATATATATATATATATATATATATATATATATATATATATATATATGTGACATATATATATAGTTTATATTTTGTCAATTAATTTTTAAAAGTGTAAACACTTATTAAGCAAAGTGATATGTTTTACATAATTTTTATATAATTAGAGTGATACCCATTTCCTCAGCCCCAACTAGGCTGCAGCTATCATGATACAGCATCACTTTCCAAAAGCAAAGAATGCAGAAGGAAGTGATCATTGCTTGCTCAGAAACTAAATGGCTAGGCATGTTGCAGGGTGTGCTTCCTTAACCCAATCAAGCCCAGGCCCTTCCTGGCTGGTAATGGAGAGAGCATATCAATCAAAAAGAGTGCCTGGATCTTGTTACAACTTTTATCTTTCAAAATTTTTCTTCCTGTTGCTAATCATTCCTGCAACTTCCCTGAGTCGCCCTAGGAAACACTGTTCCTGGTGAGATCTATGCCTCATAAGTATGATATACACACACATCCCCTAATTGCTGAGGCCAAGCTTAAACCCATAATCCAGGTTTCACTAAATGACTTGAAGGGAAAAATAAATAAATATATATGTTTATGAGATTCAGTTATTTGAACCTATTCAGTTTTCTTCAGCTTTTATCCTATAGCCATGGACCACTGCATCTTTAAATTCTAGCCTGTCTCCATAGATCAAAAGTAGGATGACCCTACATCCCAGTTTTCTTGGAGTAGTTCTGGTTTATGCCTGTTTTCTTGGCATAATTATAAATGCTTCATTCTTTTGCTCCAAGAAAAATGTTATGGTCACTCAAGCCAAACATAGCTTTTACTTAAAGCACAGATTAGCTATCATGTCTAGACTGTGGAAAACCTATATAATGAAGAGAGGAGTGAAATTTTTTCTTAGCTATCCAGGCCTTGCCTTTCAATCACAATTTCCTATCCAGAGAACTTACAATTAACAAAGAATTTCATTTTGTTTCTGAAATTATTTAAAAATTTACTATAAAGAAAATATTGCTGAAAGCCAGGGACGTGGTTTACCCAAGGTAGGCATTATAAGAAAGATTATCTGAGTGCCCGAATCCTTTATTTTAATTTCACTAAGTACATACAATTAATATTATAAATAATGCATTTGTGGGGGAAACTTGGTTGTGTAAAAGCCAATTTTCTGATACAAAGGGAAATGGAATTGATGAAATAGGAGAAGAGGTTCAGGGGAAAGAAGAGCATTTTGTAGTCTGAGAAAGGAGGTCACTTTCCATCTACAAAGTCGAAGCCCTGGGTGAAGTTAGTTAGCTTTGTGAGAATATTGCATAGATTTAGGGAGATACCAGATCAAAGAATCCCTGTGCCTTATATTTCAGGGCACAGATAGAGGAGAGCTAAGATCTTACAGAGAAGCCTTAGAGGATGGAGGACCATCATACCATAGATGTACCATTTTCTAGAAGTCATTGAGGCCCCAAAGGCCCCAGAACTTAACTGATACACTAGGGAGTTGAAGTGGGAGTGCAAGAACCCCAGTTTTGAGCATGTTTCCCTTGAATGACTGAAAGATAAAGATGACTCAATTATCTTCAATCAGCAAGACTAATTTTTCTGCTTCGAAGCCAAAAGAATTGTGAAATAGAAAGATGTTTTCTTTATTTAAAATCTGAGTCTGGAGCCTACGAAATTCATGCCTACTACATTTTATTTCTACAGGTGCTCTAAGGGATTTGCTGTTTCTTTCTGCCCTGATAACATAAAATTCATGAATATCTTCAAGAAAAGCAAGTTTGCTGACTAAATTTCAGTGGAAAACAAGGTCTTCCAACTCCGGAGAACACCTGGGGAAGCCATAAATCTGATCTATGTGTAGCATTTCAAACAGTTGATTAATTATCCACAACAATGTTCCCACAATCAGGAAATCTAATTTTTGTCATTTGTTTCAAACTCTGCCCCCACCAAATACTTTAACCTGAACTGCCAAGAATAACAAAATTGACAGATTTGTGATTCTACTCTCCATATCCCCTTCCTGTTTGTTTGATGGATGTGTAGATTAGCAGTGAAATGGCCCAAGACTAGCAAGAAAATGAGGGGAAAAAAAATCTGGTCCTGTTCTCATAAGAGAACTTTGCCACTATGCCTTGCTGACCTCCTCCATGTGTATCTATGGTTTCAACACACAGGTAGGTATAGGAGCGCACACACACACACCCTCTGTAACACAGACTATTATACTATTTTTCTAATTTTTAGATCAAATCCATTCTTCAGAATAGAAACAAGTTATGCACTTCTTACATGTTTTTAAAAATATCAGGGACATTCTCCTAAAGAAGAGTTGTCTTTGGCCTTTAAAACTCTTTTCAACTGTCTCCATGCTTTTCTCACAAAAGCATATGGAATAATTTCCTAGCCTTGTACCTTTGCACAAGCACTTCTTGTCCTTTATGGGTCTCCCATCCAGGTAAGACATCAAGTAATGGCCTAAGATCTTTGCCTTTGATGTTTGCATGTGATAGTAGGTCTTTGAATGCAAAGACCTCAAACATCCTCTTTTACCTGATTCTCATGGCACAGTTCCACTTCACATTAACAAAACATCTGCTCACATTGTCCGTCACCATGACCCCTGGACATATATCTCACTGAAGTCTCCACTTTTGGATATTCCTTTTCTCTGACCATAGACCCCTTCTTTCCATTTTTTCCAATTTCCACACTTTCAGTGACTCTGTACCTTAACATCATGACCAGTAATCTTTGAACTCTGCCATGCCTAACAGATGGGCAAGACCCCCCTTCTGGACTCACTTGTCTCTATCTGGCCTAGTGCAATAGCCAGCCATTTTCACAGTCCATTCATGACAACCAATAAATAACTCCTTTTACTCTCCTAATATTCTGCCTCCTAGTCTTCAAAAACATTCTAACCTTTTGTTTTCCCTCAAGACATGGCCCCATAACCTGGTGTCAAGCATTTCATGAAATGTACTCCTATGAAAGCAACTTCATTAACTAAAAGTGAGTTTTGATGATTTCTGGGGATTTTTTTGTCCCCTGTTGGATCTTTCTCTTATTTCTTGAGCATGGATTTCAAAACCTCCTTATTACGTTTAACACCATACCCAATCCCATCAATTTCACTCTTACCAAGATTATTCCATGGCATAGAATCATCTTCACCAACAGTCACTTGGTCTCAAAATATTTCTCAGTTAAGCTATAATGATTCCATACTCTCCTGTTTTGCTCTACAACTTATTTTCCTCTCTGTAGCTCATTTTCAATCTCTCCTCTCTTTCTTCAATCCCTTTCAACTCAGTTTAGTATCATGCTCAAATTTCTGGCATCCTAGAATACTTCCCTTTACACACTTATCATTCCTTGTTTCTCTTATCTTTCTGTGCTTAAGCAATTTATTGAACAAGTATCCAAATTTCTCATTGCCATCCCACCCATTCCTTAACTCTTACTATCCAGCACCAGCTTTCCCATTTCAATGACCTCATCTCACTGTCTACCCTGCATCCCCACCTCCATTCTCTTACATTCTTGATCCTAGGCTCACTGAAACTTATCTCTTATCGCCACTGAAATCGACTCTTTTCCTACCTCTCTATCAATATCTGTCCCATTTTTAGCTCTGCTTTCTCCTTTTGCTCCCCTAAATGTGAGAGCTTTATGATTGTCCTCAGCCCAGGACTTTTCTCTCTTTACGCTTTTGTTTAGTGATGGAACATCACACATAGCAATAGCCTCCTAGAAATACTCATTTGAATACTCCATTTACATATCAAAAATCATTAGTTGCAAAGCTGAACATATCGTCTTTCTCCCATAATCACTTGCTCCAGAATTTTCTATTTTTATTAATATTCCTCATCACCCACTTAAGTGGCATCAGCTAAACATCAAAACAGTTGTCACCTTACATCACTCTTTGTCTCCACAGCTAGGCTTTGTCTAACAGTCAATACCTTTCAAATTCTATGGCACTATGTGAAGTGGCACTTAAGATCGCACTATTATAGTTCAAACTCACCACTTAACTATTGAAATAGCTATATCTCATCCTCTCTCATCTCTCCCTTCTCCAACCCATCCCAGGGACGGGGACTAATCCTTTTAAAGGAAGCTCAACAATATCATTTCTCCTACTCAGAACAAAAAGTGATGTCTTGGTGTCAACATAGCCAACTATAAGGCCTTCACTCTAGAACTCAAGGATGTCTGTAATGTGGTGCCAGCCCATTTGGTCAGTGACTCTATCCTTGCTCTAATCATTTGAAGAAGCTGAAGGATAATATTGAGATGGGTTTACATAGAAACCACCCCCCTAATATTTCCTTTTACCAAGCTTTAGGTTACTATTTTAAATGACCTTCTTAAACATCTGCCCACTCTAATAAGGCACTAGAGAAGCAACAGTTGCAGAAAGGACTAGCTGAACTCACCATCTTACCTATAACAAGGCATAGAAGTTCCTATGAGAAAGATAACTCTTGTAACCAGTGACTGAGAATTGATACTGCAATGGATTCACATAAAAAATTACTAATATAACCCTTATCCTCCATTAAACTCTTTCAGATATATATATATATATATATATATATATATATATATATATATATATATATATATCCCTCCATATATCTCCTAGTGACTCCCTCAGAATTTACTAGCACTAGCCCAGATGCCTTTTTCTTATCATTTTTTCACACTATTTACTATTCTTTTTCAAAAATGTATTAAACTTTCTGCTTTGGCCATTTCTTTGCATTTTTACTCTCTTGTGAAGGACCCTAAGTTCATGGAAATATTAGGAACATTTGCATGATTTTCTCCTGTTAATCTGCCTTGTACAAATTCAGTTCCTAGATCCAGCTAAATATCCCAATTAAGATCTGCAATAGATAAAGTGCCCTACAATCTGCCCAACACTTGCAGTACTAGGTGTGCAGATTACATGCTCTACCTAATCCAACCCATAGTCTCACTAAAGCTAGGAGAATGCGCCAATAATGAGATGTGTTATATGAATAAAGGCGGCTCTTTGCAGGAAGTTATTCCTTGAAACACAAAAAGATGGGGATTTTATTAGTCATTTCTGCTTTCCAGAAGCACATGGCTAAGAGCACGTTGAACACGGTCAACAGATGCAAAATGAAATAGGAGTTCAGAAAAGAGGAAAACTGGTGGTGGATTCCTGGAAGAAACTTTATCAAGGGATTTGCTAAAAGATTTATAAACATTTCATTGTGTGAAATTATAGCTTAAGGAAATTCAACATGGGCACAGGGAAAATGGCAAAGGCAATGCACAGAGAAAATTAACATGGTGTGTAAAAAGGTAGGCATTTAGGGTCAGAGTGAGCAAGTCAGGTTTGGTTGATGATGAGAGAATAACAGCCACTCAACAGATGGGGTCAAGTCAAGACTCCAGGAGCCAGGCTAGGAGAGTAATGACAAAGTTATACACTGTCTGAATCCATTATTTTAAAAACCTAATAATCAAAGCATAATTGATTATCTTTCCAATGGATGCCAGAGACTATCTCTACCTATACAGAGATGTGCCTTTGATTTTAACTATGTAGAGATTAAGCTTAACATTCAGAAACTAACACCAGTGCAAACAATCCATGTCCACAGTAATGCAAATTAATTTAAATCTTCCCTGATGCATTTGCAAATTCATTTCAACAATATTCTCATATATACATGCATCCCTTCTTTGGATTCTTCTTTAAAACTCTCCCAACATTTTATTAGTTTCCTCACTCAATTAGTGTGTTAAACTCTTTCAGATGTATTTATTTTATGTATGTATGAGAGTCATGCTTTTACCTCTTTTTGAAGAACATTATTTTGTTTAAAAAAAAAAAAAAAAACAGGTGTGGTGGTGCATGCTGTAATCTCAGTGGCTCGCAGGACCATCCTAAGTTTAAAGCCAGACTCAACAACTTAGCAAGGCCATAAGCAACTTGGCAAGACACTGTCTAAAAATTCAAAGACAAAAATTTTAAATCCAAAACAGGGCATTGTATGTGATTCAGTGGTAAAGTTTCTCTGGGTTTAATCCCCACTACAAAAAAAAAAAAAAAAAAAAAAAAACAATTTCATCACTCTGACTACAGCTATCACCAGAGAGGAAGGGTATCAAATCTGCCTGCCAATAGTAGGGAACATTAGCAATCACTTCAACAAAAACTCTGCCAAGCACTCTAGTACCCATCATGTGTGCAAGTAAAAAAGCTTCATCTTTCATTGGAGATTATTATGGGGTTACATAAAATTAATCTAGAAGCAAATAAAATATTTAGGAGAGATTCTAACTATACCAGAAATATTTACCACAATATCTCAAGAATTAGCATCTGTTATTCAGGAAGAATCTTCTATGTGCCAGGTGGTTTAGATTCTAAGAAGAATCTGGCCCATATAAGTAAAGATGGTACAGAAGAGGAGAATGCAATGATGAAAAGGTGAGTCTTGCCAACACTAGAAAGCAAGTCAGTTTGAACAACGAGGCTGTAGCTAGGAAAGCCCAGTACTAGGTGTGCAGGTTACATGCTCTACCTGAGCCAGCCCATAGTCTCACTAAAGCTAGCACAGGATAGAGAGAGACACCCATATGGAGGACCATCCATCTTTCCTTGAACAGAAATCTGCTGGGAAGAGTTGCTACTGCAGCTGAGCAGGAAATGAAGATGTCTCACCGGACCAGGACCAAGACTGAATACAGGACCATCTATATATGAATACTTCTCATTTACCAGTCAATCCATTAGCACTTTCATCCCTGCCCTGAGAAGCTGGGAGACAGGGAGTATATTTACATATGTCCACTGTATGTTTCCAGCATTTTCTAAATATTTGGCCAGAAATGGACCAAAGAGAGTCCTCTGTATTAGTCACTTTACTGCCTTAATCTTTACACAATTAGGACAACAGGTCTCTGGGTGCTGCCCACACATGTGCCCTCTTCAAGTCTCCACAGCAGCCAAGGATGCTGTTATCCAGCCCAATTTTAGAGTTTACCCCAGAATGATAAAGTCTGACTCTTCTCCCATTGTATGCCTTTCAAAGTCACTTAGTTTCCCCTTTTTCCCTATTAATTCACATTATAAAAACATTGTTCTAGTTTAGGTAGAATTTTTCTCTGCTTCATTACACTTGCCTTTTTTTTTCCCCTTGGACTTCCCTCTCCAATATCTGCAATGAGTATACACCACCTCCCTTGCAGCCTCTCTGCTTTTAGCAATAATTTGCACATAATGGAACAGCCAGAGGGGGTTTGATCAATGACCTCTGTCTCAGAGATGCTGTTCCTAGGGAAACACATCTGCCAACATAAAGTATTGGAGCAATCACAGCTCAGTGAACGCAGTAATAAGCAACTGTTACTCTGGCGCCATCAGTCATGTTCAGTTACAGACCTGAAAGGAAATGGCACCTCAGGGAGCAATGTCCTTCCATAAATTTGGGCAACAATGAAGAATGATTTGCAATCAAGTAATAAAAGGCCCCAAAAAGGTCCACCATGCATACTAACATCCAGTACAGCTGACAAAGGAAATAAAAAACCTTGGCATTGTTTGCTCGTTATGTAAACTACACAGCTGTCCAAGCAATTAAGATATGATTTTGGGAATTCTCTCGTAAAAATTTGCTAACAGTGCTTCCACTTGTGAAAGTGACATTCTTCTTTATCAGTAAAGTGCATTTCATTAAGGTAATGCAATTTCATCAAGCTTAATAGTAGGAATTGCTTAACCTTATGGCAAGAGTACGTAAACAACATAAAATTCATGTCGCTCCTTGTGTGGGGGATAGATTTGCATTAGTGACAGTGCTGATCAAGTAATAAAGAAAGCCAATATAGAGCCTTCGGGTTCAGAGGCTCTAGGGGCAAACAGCTGCTCGCTAATTCACATGTTGGGAATCAGCGCTGGCAATAAACAGTTAATGTTTACCTCCATACAAAGTGTGGAGCTAGAATGAAGATGGATCTAATTACAGAAAATTTGTTAGGATAGTGCGAGACATTAGAATAAAACAGGGCATCATAAAACAGGGCATCAGCCTTACTGAGGGGGGAGCACAGACCTGTTAAGCAAGCAAAAGGAATTGAAAAGGAAAGGTAACACACCAAATTGGATTGGCTCAAGAGACAAGTGGCCCCTTCAACCTATTCTATACCTCATAACAATCATCTCCTCTGCAGGAGTTCTTCTCTGGAAACAAGTTTGTGGCTGATAAAAGGAATACCTCTCCACAAAGAGCCCCATATGGGCTCTTTTTATTTCCACCAACTCAAGACAAGCCAAATTTCCCCGTCACTAAAGCAAATGCTATTCTGGAGTTCACACAAAAGAGTTCATGCTTGTAAGTCATTGTCAATGGAAGAAAGAGACCTTCATCTTCTATACTGAATCCAGAACCAAGGTTAATCCTTGAAA
The DNA here is from genome assembly GCF_021218885.2 of Marmota monax. Lineage (NCBI taxonomy): Eukaryota > Metazoa > Chordata > Mammalia > Rodentia > Sciuridae > Marmota > Marmota monax. Next base: position 96,139 of record NW_026693639.1, read on the forward strand.
AGTTTCAGACTTCTCCTTAATAGAGGCTTTTGCTAAAAGTGTTCATGATAAATACGATTGATTGATTTCAAATCCTCTCTCCTACTCTTCCATTCATGGAGCAAAGCTGCAGGTGAACACAGCAAAAGCAATTGGTCCAGGTTATTCCCAGATTGTAATATTAACTGCCAAATGATTGCACATTCATCCTGCCAACCCATTCATCAATTGAAGGCACAGTCATCGCTCACCTGCCCTGTGGACTGATTTCCAGACCTGCAGAGGTCAAACAACCTGTCCTCAGGGACCAGGCAGCCTGAGAAGGAAGACCAACATACAAATAATAGCAAAGAAATTAGAATAACTAGTGCTTTCAAATTTAATTTGATATCAAGAGCAGAGAAGAAGGTAGCTTTAATTCCGACTGTAGGGTGGGATCATGAATTGAGTGAACAGGATAGCATTTGTTGTTCCTGAGTAATGAGGAAGACTTCAATAGGCTGAAATTCACAAGTCCCAAATATAACTCCAGCATGAGTCCTTGGAGGAGAGGGTAGAGACTGCAAATGAAATGCATTGACAGATGTGACCAGCTTGATATTTTAAACCAGGCCAGGAAGAGTTTTGAATGATATTTCTTGATTATTTTACTCAAACTTATCATCTGGTAAGTTCAAATGAATCAATCAAATAAAACTTAGTGAAGAGACATTTACAAAGTTGTGGGCAGGGTTTAGGGAAACTAAGAAGAGGCAATAAAGTGCTTTTTGACTATCAACAGTTGGGAGTCATTATCACCCTAAAGAACACTGAGGTTGAAATAGTTCAGAAATCTAGAGACAACATGGTAACTATATCTTTAGGATTTGACCACCAGCATGGGACACAGTCATAAGTAGAGCAATATAGTTAACACCAAGAGGGATACAACCCAGCAAGAAGGAAAGTAAAAAAAGAAAAAAAAAAAAGGTATGAATCTTTCTTTCCCAAAGGTCAGACTCAACTAGAAGCCAGAAGTCTGAGGAATCCATTGATCCTAAGTGTCAACTCCAGGACCTAGAGGAGAGGAGAAAAAGTTGGGAAAATGGATAAGAGAAGTGCTGTGGTTTGAATAAGTGTCTTCCCTAGGTCCATGTGTGAAAGGCTTGATCCCCAGGGTGATGCTTTTGGAAGATACTGTGAACCATTAGAGGGTGGAGTCTTATGGGAGTTCAGTCAGTCATTGGTGTGCCCTTAAGGGGTATTGTGGGATCCTGGTCCCTTCTTCCTCTCTTCAATTCCTGGCTGGAGAAGTGACTGGTTCTGCTCTGCTAACATGCTCCCACCATAATATGCTGAACCACCTGAGCACCAGAGCAATGGGCCCCCTCATCCTGATCTTGGACTGGAAACTCCAGAACAATGAGTCAAATCTTCTCTCTTTATCAGTTAATTATATCAGTTATTTTATTAAAGCAACAGAAATTTGACTAATACAAGGAGCAAACAGAAAATATGTAACAATGCCTAATCACGATTGTATGAAATTTAGACATGATTCTAACCTTTTTGGCTTTAAATCTGATAATTCTATGTGAATTGAACTATAAAGTTTCCTTTTTTATTATAAACACTTGAAAGAAAAGACTATCTTTATCATTTTAGAATTCTAATTTTTAGCATAGTTGAATCACAAGCAACAATGTGAGGATTTAAGTTTCTAGAAATTAAACAAGAGTGACATATTAGGTCTCAATGCCATGATAAATATTAGATTATGGTTTTTAAAAACCCACAACTGCCCTTTCAACAAGAATATCAGAATAACCTGGTATAGTGGTACACACCTGAAATTCTAGCAACCCAGGAGGCTGAGAGAGGCAGATCACAAGTTCAAGGCCATCTTCAGCAATTTAGCAAGACCCTCAGCAACACAGCAAGACCCTGTCTCAAAATAAAAAGTAAAAAGGACTGGAGATGTAGCTCAGTGGTAAAGCACTCCTGGATTCAATTCCCAGTAAAAAGTGTATTTTAAATATATATGCATGTATATATGAGTGTTAAAATTAAGAATGTGCTGCTACAATATCAATACATATTTTTTTCATAGCATCTTTATAAATATCAAAACAATTTTAGATGGTCTATCAACAAAAATGTTCCAATATAAACCCCAGTCTTATTTAACACACATTGATAATGTTCTATGTTACAATAATACAGATTAAATACTGTCAATTATTCCTTGTTTAGTAACTTTTATGGACTGATTTTTTAAACAAAACTAATTTAAATAAAATACAAACTTTAAATATGAAAGCACATTAGCCAAACACAAAAGTAAATCACAAATTGAGCTTCTAGAGCACCCTATAGTGATAACAGGTCACGGAGGGTCCTCTCCCCATGTGAATGGCCACTGCCACACTGTCTCTCCTGATAGAGGCCTTGTTGGAATGCAGTCCCACTTATACCTTTCTGTATTGTTTTGGGTTTGCATGTAAATGGATGGAAATGAAGAATATCAAGCTAAGCTAAGTAAGCTAACCCTCAAACTCCAAAGGCTGAATGTTCTCTCTGATAAGTGGATGCTGATCCATAATAGGGAGGGGGGAGGCATGGGAAAAATGGAGTAACTATAATTGGGAGGGTGCATGGGGGCAGGAGAGATAATAGAATGAGATGGACATCATTACCCTAGGTACATGTATGAATGCGCATATGGTGTGACGCTACATCATGTATAAACATTGAAATGAAAAGTTGTGCTGCAATTGTGTACAATGAATCAAAATGCATTATGCTGTAATATATACTTAATTAAAATAAATAAATTTAAAAAAAGAAAAACGAAAGAAAGACATTTGAACAGTGGTCAGGTGTGTTCCCCCAAAACACAGCAGCAATGACAGTGATGTGACTCCTAGCGTTGATGTGATTTTTTTAATAGTGGCACTAGCAAGGGTGCACATCAGGGGCCTCCATTAATTTCCTATGGTACTTCTTTTTTTGTCTAGCAGTTTAGTATTGTAAAAATATCAGAATTTGTTACTGATTTGGCAATGTCCGAAATTTTACCTGAATCAATACACTTTTAAACCATCCCTAGGTATATAAACAAAAATCTCAAATGAGTCTGGAGTTTCATCTCAAGCACAAGACATCTATTACAAAATGAAACAAAAAATAAGCCTCTGAGCTCAAGGAGCACTGGAATTTTAAAGATCTATTCTATGGTGTGCTTGATATAGGTCAGATCCACAGAGAGAACACACCACATAAGCTTCCTCTGCCTGTAGAAAGCTGGAGATTGAAGGAAATTTTCCAGGGTCACTTTACCGTGAGGATGTTAAAAAAAAAAAAAAAAAAGAATCAGGGTTAGCAGCTGCATAGGAAAAAGAGCTGTGGGCTCAACATGCGCAGACCAGGGTTTGAGGCTCAAACATGCTACAAAATGACTACAGTGACTATCTACAATTCTGAGCATCACAGAGTTCAAGCTTTCCTACACCACAGGATTTGTGTGTGTAAATGAAAAACTGTATGGAAAAGCTGCTTAGAGACCACAACACATTACTCAAGTTTAAGATGTTACTCTGACTGCTACTGTTGGCATTCAACAGCCCTTGAACCACAAAACACATAGCAGTCTCTTTGAAATGAGTCCTCTTCAACTTTCCTTTCCCCAAAATAAACTAAAATGGTAAAACTGAATGATTTGAGAGATTAACAGGATATTCTCTGATACTTTTTTCATGAATTTTACAGCACATATGGGAGAGCAACTAGCTTTGAAAAATGAAGTTTACTTTTTATAACCTATAGGGAACTGGAAAAGCTTTGGTTTGCTTGCTTCTTTTTTGTTTGATTCATTAAATTACTGTGTCAACTTTACTATTTTTTTTTAACAAATGCACATGGTCATTGGATAATCACCTCCTTTGAGTAGGTATGCATCTCTACAGAACATATGACTTAGTATTTTACACTAGTTTTCTGATAGCAGCCAGAATGTTGGAAGTGGAAAATAAAAATTTAGCTGTGAGAATCAATTACATTATAGAAATTTCATCAAATATGCTAAATGATGAGAGTATTTTAATATTAGAGTATTAAAGCATCAGTTGTTCTTTGTCAGAAGTCTTCAACCAGTTGCTATAAATTCTCCCCCCTTTACAAGTTTTCACCATGACCATAGTTGTCAAATCTGTTGGGCTCTTTCTTCTTGCTATCTTTGAGAATCAATATAAAGTTTTTTTTAATAATGTGCACCCTGGAGTCAGATGATTTCATTCAAATATTAGCTCTGCCATCACAAGTTGCATAAACTTGGGAGGAAAGTTACTTGATCTCTCTGTTTAGTTTCCTCATTTGTAAAATGGGAATGATAAAAGTACCAAGTTCAGAGGTTATAAAACTGCTTGGCACACATCCTTGTATTTTTTTTTATTAAAATATTGTTTGGGATTTCAGAAAATATATCAGTTTTCTATTTGGCATTTTTATTGACCTCTACAGACAATTACTTTATTTTCCAATAAGAACCTGGAGATATGTAGCTCTTCTATCTAAATCAGTGGTTTAATGCATAGCTCTTCAGGTAATGGTACTTTCAAAATCCAATGTTGCATCATGGTAAGTGAAATAAGCCAGACTCAGAAAGTCAAGGGTCAAATGTTTTCTCTCATACGTGGAAGGTAAAGAGAGAAAGAGAGAATGGGAATTTAAAGGGGACTGGCAGTCACAGAAATAGATGGGAGACCAACGGAGTAGAAGGACCTCGAGAGGGAGGGAGGAGGGCAGGGCCTCAGGAGTACTAGGGAACGAAATCTACCAAATTATGCTATGTCCAAGTACAACTATACCACAATGAATTTATTATATATATATATATATATATATATATATATATATATATATATATACACACACACACACATATAGTGATAACACTCTAATTAACATCATAATGATAATAATGGAAGGGAGATCAGTGGAGTAGATTATGTGGATTTGGGGAAGTAATGGGAAAAAGACACTGGAAAAGGAGATTGAGCAAAGTATGTGCATGTAGAATTGGTCATAATGAAGCCCACTATTATGTGTAACTATAATACACCAATTAAAAAATGTCTAATGTTGCTGTGGATCTTAATAACCACAAGGATAATTCTTTCACCAAACCCACACAATGCTATGAAATAAACCAGACATGAGTGCCAGGATATCTCTGCAATGGGATATCAGACCACTCACCATTTGGGGCATATGAAAAATTCACTCAGCTTCCTTGCACTTGAATATCCCTACATTCAATAATGCTGCAAGAAGTGCTGGGTTTGGGAGACACAAATGACTAGTGTGTCAGGGATTAAGACATGCATGCAGGTTTTCAAAGAAGCCAACAGTGTTTTGGAATTTCCTCAGACTAAGTTAGAAAGACATTTCTACATTGTCTAAAACTGCTAGAAATAATAATTCATTCAGCCTCATTATGGCCAGGAGTTTCTCTGGCAAACATTTTGAAAACTATGTTGTAGACAGAAGATAAGTCAAGTGGTTTTAAAAAGTAAAGAGTTCCTCCCCAGTGGAAACAAGCAGAGTTACAAGGAAAGCTATAAGACAGGTGATTAATTCTTTTAAAAGCAGTAAACTGACAAATCTAGGGGAAAACAATCCAATCTGTAATGCCTAATGGTCCACTGCTAAAATGCTAGTGATCTATTATATGGGAGTAGAAGTAGCAAATAATGAAACTTGTTTTAATTACGACAATATAATTTGTACAAGGTACTAAAAACCATCAGATTAAACAATTATTGAGGTGTAGTGCTCACATGCATGTACACACACACACACACACACACACAGTATCATTAATTCACATAATGATACTGCAGGAAAATTTTACTTTTGTTTTGTGAGGGCAGAATTGCTTAAGTTTGGGTGAGATTTCACCCCATAAAATTTTATGATTTACAGACTAGGTCTTAAGGTTAAGGTTTTATTTTTTTATTTTATTTTTTTATTTTTGCCATATGATTTATTTTTATTTTTTTAGTCATACATGACAGCAGAATGTATTTTGACATATAATACATACATGGAATGTATATACATCAATCATAATGTCTATTATATTCTGCTGCCCTTCCTATCCCCCCTAAGGGTTAAGGTTTTAAATCATGATCAATACCACTATAAATTTTTCTAGTACATACAAATTATAAAGTTGTATATCAAAAATGCAACTGAAGATCCAAATATCCTAGATCTGTGTATCTAATAAAGAAAAGAGCTGAATGTTGGAGAGCTTTTATTAATATGAATTTTCCCCCAAATTAGTCATTTGCTGACAGTTAATCTTACAGCTCCTACTCTACTCAAAGAATGGGATTAAACCAAAAGACTGATGTGTTCCCTATGTACGATATTAATTATTTCCCCCCATTGTTTTTAATCACAGATAAATTGGACTCCAGAAATTTAGAGACCAGTTTTCTTAAACATTTAATCTTCCAGCAATGAAGATTAGTTTGAGGACCCTCCTTCACAGTACAAGGCAACATTTTCAGTTAATTTGGCATCCACATAAATTGTGTCCATTGTTTTCCTGATGACAAAATAGCAAAGCTTTAGAGAGGAAAGTTTTTCTGCTAATATTAAAGTGCTTGCCACTTCCAGCCTTGGATGTACCATTAGTTTTTCGTCTCAAAACACATTTCCATATTCAAAGTACAGCAATTGTAAGATGTTTTAAATTATTATTATTATTTAAAACTCGTTCTTACCAATAAGGCTCATAAACCACCTGAATCCATGACAAATGGCTTGACAAGAAAGAAAGAAAAACAAAAATCAAAGCAAAAAACAGAAGTAGTGTGTTCGAAGAGGCGGTTTCTAATACGGAGACTTAAAACGCACGCACACACCAAAGAAAACAATTAATACATCAGAGAATTCTGCCAGGGTTTTGTAGCATTAGAGGGTTTCTCAGCTATAAAGAAACATATTGAATGTTTACAGCGCAGCCCCTTCCTCTCTGCTTCAGTTGTTTCCTTTTGTTTACAAGTCCCTGCCATCCTTCTTTGTGAATTGAATGCTAAACTCTCTCTGGAGACATGTTATATTGCTTACAGAATGCTTCAGCAGATGGTGCTTCCTGTTGTAACAGAAGGCTGTGAAAATACCTGAACTCTTCAAGAACTCTAACACAGAAAAACAAGATAAATGAAAGTCTTGAAAAGTTTTCTGTCTTCCCTTACCAGCCATCTAGATGTTCACTCTCCCCCGGCTCCCTCTCTGCCACTACATCTGAGGGAAGCAATACTCCCCACTCCTTCCCAGTCCTCCCAGACAAGGACATCCTTTCCCCCTCCTTCTATCATGGCTCAAGCATTGCATCCCATTCAGCAGAGTTTAAGGATTGTTGAGAGTATTGCTCATTCGGATGCCTGGTCACTGTGCATTCAGATATTCGAATGCCACATTATAAACAATGAAGAAGAGAGACTAGATCTTTATCAGGAAGTGTCTATAAAACCAAATTGAAATCCTGAGAAGGCCACCTGATGCCAAAAGTTGAGGCCTATAGAAAAATTTATCTCCACACATTTGGAGAGAAATTGTCCTTTTCAAGACTCTCACACGCACCCTTCACAGCTTTGCCGTCATCTTGGAAACTGAACAGCGCTTCTCAGGCGTCTCAAGGACTTGTCACTTTATCCTTGCAGCTCTCTGCTATTTTTCTCTTCCTAAACGTCTTTCACGCATTTCCTGCCATGATTCGTTCAGTTTCTTGTCCAAAGCATAGGGTAATTGCTCATTTGTCCTATTCTTTCTCTGCATAAAAAGAAAAAAAAAATGCCATGATATAATAGAAGTGAGGGGGAAGAAAAGAAAGAAAAAATAAAAAATACACACACACACACACACACATACATCCACACAGTTGCTTTATAAACATAAACTGGAGAATCGAAAAGTTTCCACTTTAGAACCCTGGCATCCTAGAGCCTTGATCCCTTTCTTTCTTTTTTTTTTAAATTTTTTTAATATTTATTTTTAAATTCTCGGCAGACACAACATCTTTGTTGGTATGTGGGGCTGAGGATCGAACCCAGGCCGCACGCATGCCGGGCAAGCGCGCTACCGCTTGAGCCACATCCCCAGCCCCTGATCCCCTTCTTTCTAAGCTCTCCCAATGTGGCCATTCATTATCCAAATAATTAATCAGTGACACTCAACACTCTGTCCTCTTAGTTTATGACAACTAAAGATGAATCCAAGTCCTTGCCCCAGAGCAGTAGAGTGGACTCCAGGCTGGAGTGTAAACTGTGACTACCAGCTGCAACCCTGCAGAGCCCACCATACTTGGGAAGGCCTCAGGCAAGGTGAGCTAGGGCCTAGAGGAGTCAGGGTACATGGACCCTACCTGAGCCTGACCCAGATCCATGAGTGGTGGGAAAATGGAAATGGGAACAGATCTAAATAGAGATTGCAGGAAAGTTACTCAAGGGCCAACCAATAGTGAGGATACTTTTCAAGACCTGATTAGCATAAATTTTGATCAAAAACATTTATAACTTCTAAAATCTGATTAGCATAAATTTGGACCAGTAGCATTGGTATATTTCAAAAACCTGATTAGCATAAATTTACACCAAGAGTGTTGACCCAAGAGCTATTTAAATCCCTAGACAAGTACACTCAAGCTGCAACCTGTTGTCAGGTAGCCTTTCACCTTGGGAGAGTTCTGTTTCTATTCTTCCCACTTGAATGACTCCTACTCCTTTCATTCTTGCCTTCCATTGTCCATGAATTTAATTCTTTGGATTTATGAGAGAAGTACCTGAAAAGAAATTGGCAGTTAGCTGCTGGGGTCTGCTGCAACACCAGAGGGCATAGCCCACCATTTAGAACTGTAACACACCATTCAATAATATTGGAAAAGAATCCAACTTTGCCAGTTGCAGTCCTGGGAGCTGACATTGGCAGGCATCCTCTGCCATGATTAGCTGCTAACACTAAGTTGCAAAGGCCGGCAACTTAAGCAGATTCCACCTGCCAGCAGAAGCAGAAAAACTCCAGGTTCAAAGTGATAGATATGGGTCAACCATTTGGATTAAATCTATAGCATGGTATTTCAGAGCTACAGACTATTTGGACAATCATCTAATTTAAATTCCTCTTTTCTGAGATAAAATTAAATCTAAAACTTATATTAATATGCCCAAAGCCATAGAGCCAAGATAGCTCTAGAACTTGAATCTAGTTGTTAAATATATTATTCAACCTAGTGTTAAAAAAATGTGCAAATCTTTTTAGCACTCAATCAAATAAGTAAAATATTTAAAACTTCCATCAGTGTTTGGATTTTACCTTATTTGGTTGCATCAATATGTCTTGCCATTATACAGTGCACAGGCATTTAGAAAATCAACTGTGTGGCATTTATTGAGTGACTTTACAGCCTGCTCTGCATCATGGTCACTGCCAAGGTTAGGTACTCAGGATACAGTGATAATCAATTTAGATACTGTCGCTGTCCTTGCATGGTTTCATTCTAGTAGGGGAGAGAGAAAATAAACTAGAAAACAAGCAAGGTAATTTCTGATAAGGTAGTGTTAACAAAAAAAAACTTGTAAAATGTTAAAATGTGATCAGGAGTGGGATGTAGGCAGGTTTCAGCTAGGATATTCAGGGAAGCTTTTATGAAGAGTGGCCTTAAAGCACTATGACAATGGTAGAACAGACCCTCATAAACAAAGATCTGGGAATGAGACAGGCCAGCAAGTTGTTCTGATCATGATTTGGTTTCACCTTTATTACAAACCTATAAGAAACTGTGTGTCAGTTAAGAGCAGCAAAACTAAAATTCTTGTTATTATCTGTCCTCCAGAAAGAGATACCATTTATGTAATAACATTTTGTTTTATATATATTTATATGTGTACATTATATATTTTTAATATACATATATTTTTTATATATTTACATACTACACATATGCCTTGATTAGCTGCTAACACTATTTTCTATTGTTATGTTTACAAATAACATTCTATATGCTATGGTTTGAATGTCGATTCCCTCTAAAATTCATTTGTTAGAGTCACCAAACTTGGGGCCTAAAGGGAGGTGGAGCCCTCAGGAATGGGTTAATCCTGCCATTAAAAGGGCTGTGGGGAGTGGGTTTATTCTCATTTGCACTCTGCCACACGAGGACATAATTTTCCCCCTCTCCAGAGGACACAGCAACAAGGTATCATCTTGGAACCAGAAATCAAAATTGCCAAAAATCAAATCAATCTTGAACTTTCCAGTCTCCAAAACTATGGTAAACAAATTTCTGTCTTTTATAAATTACCCAGTCTGTATACTTTGGTACAGCAGAACACAATGAACCAAGACACTGTAGAGGGACATATACATGTATATATATCAGGTGACAAATAAATTTTCACCACCACTTTCAAGAGAAAGAAAATATGAGCCATATATATAACTTCAAGTCTTGGAGGAGTGACATTAGAAACTTAAAGGATTCAAATGAAACTATTATTAATATTTTATTTTATTTCATTCAATATATCTATAGAATATGAATATTTCAACATGTAGTAATATAAAACAATTAATGAGGTATTTTACATTTTTTTACACTAAGTCTTTCAAAATCCAGTGTGCATTTTATAATTACAGCTAACCTTAGTTCAAACAATCGACATTTCAAGGATTCAACAGCCACATCTGGCTAGTGACTACCATGTAGAAAGGACAGGTCTATAGTTTGCATAGCATAGTGACAAAACTTATATTTCTTCATAATACATTTTTTCTTAACAGAAAAAAATGTCAAAATATGGCATGTCTGCACATATTTTTTGCTTCTCTCAATATGTCCTGGCCCTATGCCATCCTATATTTTAAAACCATACTGAGAGCACTTTGAAATTGAATCTTTTATTATTTCATGATACAGGAATTTCCCATCCTCCTTATCACTTCTTATCATTTTAGTAAAGTAAAAGACTTTACATTTCTACTACCATATATTTTTAGTCTTCTATTTCCTAGAAGTGTTTGGGTCCAGTGTATATGTGTTATCAAGCAGATTCTGTGCCACTAGAGACAGAGCCAATAAAAAGGAAGTTTATTAATAACAAAAGGCAGCATGGCAGATGGCAGAGCCTAGGTTCATCCAACTTGGAAACTGAAAACTAAAAAGAATGTCTTATGGGGCATATTGGAAAAATGTCTCCAAACTACACAAGCTGACTTCCTTCTGTTCCAGGGTTCACCTGTATTGCTGACTGAATATGAAAACCCTTGAGTTGCACATTAGTGAGGAAGAGCCAAAGCTCAACCATCTGTATGCATCCAAACTGCAAGATTCTGGAAGAAGAAGAGACTGCTAAATAGAGGGGGAAAGGAGTTCAGTCATAGCAACAAAGAGAGTGAGCAGGAGAGATCAAAAAAGTAGGAGGAGAAGAGAGGGGGAAAAGAGGGAAGAAGAAAAGAAAGAAAGAAAGGAGAAGTTTTGAATTATGAAGCAGATAAGCCCTTACTTAATCTAGAAAAAAAATATTTTTTATACTGCCACCAGGCAGCTTAGAGGCCTGTCCCAAGCCCTGGTTATGATGTATCATTTCCCCAACTGTAACATCCCTGCAGGAGAAAGAAAGAGGCCGGGGTCCAAAAGGACAGAGTACCTGGAACCTAGGCCCCTCTTTCCCTTCTAGAACCTGCTGTGCTCATCTAGGTCCCTTCCACAGGGCCCTAGCTTGCTTGTGGGGCTTATGAGGACAATTTTCATGTCTATACTTGGATGATACACTGGGCCACCTGAAGGATGACATAAGAGCAGCTGTGTGGAGTGACAGAATGTAAAGGACACTTGAAAATTATAGACTGCAGTTCCCTTGACATGCATGTAAAGCCCCTTAAGATCTAGGAGGGAGTCAAAAATGGAAAGACTCAGGGAGGACTAAGGGACTTCTTGCATCATCTTGTTTCAGGACCTACCAATGTTAGGGCTTGGTGGTTTTTTCCATAAACTATCAGTTCAAATTACTACAGTAATTTTAATATTTCACAATGGGAGAAAACATGTTTGATCCGGTCCTATGGAAATATTATTTGTGAAAGGGTCTTTCTGTTATTTATGGCATGTTATAATTAGTGGCTGGCTAATTAGTTGGGACCGTGAGTTTTCATTTCAGTAGACCATGGGAAAAGTAGACAGAAACATTATTACTATTTCCTTTAGTCATTCATGCTACCATTGATGCAGAAAGGAGAAGCTAAATGAGGAAGCATTTTTGGCTTGAGAACCAAAAATCATAATCAAAGAGCTACCTGAATCCTTCATGAGTCCAATCACAGTAGTCAACACAATCAAAATCTCCTCTGAAAATGAGCTAGAAGGGAGAAGTCAGAAGTACATGAGGCAAATCTGGAGAAACCACTCAGAAGAAGCAAAAAGAGAAAGATAAAGTCTGAATCAGATTGAGAAACTTTAAGACCATTTTCACTTTGTGAGTGACTTTGGCTTTGGGGACACAAAGGTAATCAGGAAAGGAAGGAGTCATGGTGATTTCAGCACATGGAGTCCTGAGACATACATCCATTTTAGGTTTCTCTTTTTCCCCACATTTTTGGAAAATTTATCTGAGCAATTGCTTCTTGAAGGAGACATGAATTATGCCTCCTGAATAGTGATGAGTAAATTTAAAAGGGTTCAGGGCTGAATGCATGAATACTCAGACAGTTGGCTTCTTCCTCCTAACTCATAATTCCAGCCTTCCCGACCATTAAAATCAGACAGGTAAGCTTGTAAGAAGTGACTTGTATAAAATACAGCCAAGACATTGGTCCAATTTGGGTTAGGCCAGGTAGATCACAAAATAGCATCACAAAACAAATGATGGAGGCCAAAGGGAACTTCTAATAATATCTCAAGTTAATTAAGATCATTACATTTTTAAAAAATTAATAAACCAAGAAACGGTCATTAATTTGTTTGCAAACTATTTAGTATAAAACCAAAACCTTGCTCTGCTATATTTTTACTAGGTTATGCAAATTTTTTTTCTTTGAGTTTCACATGAATTAAAGCAAGGCAGATGTCAAAGAGAGTAATAAATGCAAATCTCTTTAAAGATATTAAACCAACTTGAGATTTTGAAACCAGTTAGCATCCAGTCCAAGGCATCCTTACCTACAAAAAACAGTCCATGCACCACTTATTGGCAGCTTAAGAAAGAGGAGAAAAGTTTTATTAACATTTGTTATCCGTCTCTTTAATTGTCTGGCAGTGTATCTTTATGTGCAGGACTGTGTGTATGTGTGAGGGTGTATGCCTGTGCATGTGTGTACTGTATATATCTGTATAAACACTTTAGGTTTCTTTGTTTCCTTCTAAGTTATCACTGCAATCAAATGACATTATATATTCTACTTTGTTTCTTTACTCAAATATAAAGGTTTTTTCCATTAATCACAAAGAATCCTGATAATCTAACTGGACTTAAGTTCCATCTATATTAATTCCAGATAACTAAATGTGGACAAATGCATGTGTTAAATGACTGACTCTCATCAGAAAGTAAAAGAGAAGCACTTGATTTAGAGAATAGGGACAGAATTAAGTAGGCATTACACACTTCATGGAGTTTATTATACAGTATCTACAGTTAGTCACCCGGGGAGAAGGGAATAAAAGAGGAGTGTGAGTTAGGTGTTTAAATTTGTTCAAGTATTATAGTAATGAGTTCCACAATTTACCCAAAAAATGTACAGTAAAACACTGCTCTAATCGCACAGCAAGCCCCATTAGTCACTGTGGAGAAAGCAAAGTGCTTTAATTCCTTCCAAACCATCAAAAAGGCAGGGAGAAATGGAGCAGTCAAAAGTGCCTTTCTCAAGGATGCAACTTTTGACCCACAGGGTAATACAGGTATAGCCAGGCTGGGAGGCATAACCAAGTATGCTGTCTTTGCCCATCATGTCATTCCCCCATTCCAATATATTGGGAATTATATTAGTTATAGCTGCTTTAACAAATCACAACAAACTTGGTGACTTAAAACAATGCACATTTATTCTCTTACAGTTCTGAAGCCAGGAATTTGTAATGAGTCTTAGGGGGCTAGAATCAAGGTGTTCACAGGACTAGGCTCTCTTAAGAGGCTTTAAAGGAGAATCCATTCCCTGCCTCTTGCATGTTGTAGGCCTTTTCGATATTCCTTGGCTTGAAGCTACTTCACTCCAATCTCTGCCTCCATAATCACATTGCCTCCCTCAGACCCCACTTCATGTGTATGTGTGTGTGGTGGCGGGGGGAATTACCTTTGCCTCTGTCCTGCATGATCGTGTGATAGCATTTATGACTCACCTGGATAATACGTATAATCTCCCATCTCAAAATACTTAACTGAATCATGTCTGCAGACCCTTGATCTGCCAAATAAAGTATGATTCACAGGATCCAGATATTAAGATGTGGGCTTGTTTTGGGAGTGGGGGCATTTTCAGCCTTTATAGGTTCCCTTAAGATATTGAAAATAGCTCACATCTTCCAGATCGGGTTCTACCAATCATCACCAAAGTTTTAAAGATAACTGTTAGACATTTCCCTTATCACTGAACCATAGTGATAGGCTGAATAAGAGTAGGTAAAAACCCAAGTCCCTGCCCACTCTATGCTGCCCTCCATGGCCCATTGTGGCATCTTCCTCCCATGACAATGTCTTGTGCTACTAGATAGGACTTCAGACAATCACATCCATCATCTTATTTCAGCTCAATTTTCAGGGTCTATATTTTTCCACCACCTTCTCACTCTTAAATATCTTCATTTGTCTCCATCCCTCTACTGAAATATTTTGATGTCCTCAAAGTTGAGTGACAGCTCTCCTCTCTCCTTTCCTTACAGTGCTAGTCACTCCTTATTTCTGAACACTGTTCTTACATTTTCTCAAATTCATCCCTGACCTCCCTTTGCAGAGTGAGTTTGGGTCCCACACTTCTCATGGTGTTCCTCTTAACATTGTCTCCTGCCTCTGAGACTCTCATGTTTGGTGGTTCCCTAATTGACATTCTCCAACTGATGTCCCTCAAGTTCTCAGCCAGTAATTCTCAAATAATGAGCTGCAAATATCAAATGGAAAGACCATTAAAATACAGATTCCTAGGTCTCCCTCAGAGGTTTTGGCTCCATAGATCTGGGGAGGAACACAGGAAGTTCCATTTTACAAGCTCCCAAGTGATTCTAATGCTTGTGGTCTATAAACCAGAGCATGGAAAATGCTGCCTGGGAACTATATTACATTATGAACCAGGTAGTGGTTCAAATATTTCACTGCCACTCAAACTACACTTGCATAAATTCCAACAATCCGTTGGCAGACTGGTTTTCCTGTGTCACCTGATGGCATTACCATACTTCCACATATCCAAGAGAATACCTTGGATTCCCTTCCTCATCCCTCTGCAGACAGATTCTGATACACATCTAGATTCCATTGAAAACTTTCTAGAATAGTTCTTATGAGCTAAAGAATCATGGGGCTCTAGAGAAGGAAGGATCTAAGAAATAATACAGCCCATAACACTAGACCTTTCAACTGTCAGAAAATGGAAACCCAGACAGGTTATGTCAGAAGATGGTAAGCACCTGAAGATACTTCTGGTGTTTGGGGGAAAGGAGGTGATGAGAACTTCATAAACAGATGCTACAATTCAATGGTTCCAACTGAGCAGGAACAGTAGAATCAGAGAGCTTGCATTTAAATCTCCAGCTCTGCTACATACTAGCCAGTAAGGTAAGCTCTCTGCCACCACTGCTAATTGGGAATCATAGTAGTTCCCTCAAGATAATGGTTTCTTATGAGGATTGATGGAAAATATATGGAAAGTGTATACAATAATGCATTCTATATAATATTACCTATAGCAATAATATTACAATTACTAGTAGTAGTACTGCCACTATTATAATTATAATAATTTTATTATGAAAATCACCAGGAATATCTCCCAAATTTAAGTTTGACTTCTATCTGCTAACTCTGTAGATTTAAGTCACATTTATACTCTCTTTAACTTTAAGGGACATCATTTGACTCAAAATATGTTTACAAGCACATAAGTCTCACAATTTTTACAGAGAATAACAGTCAAGCCACAGGGGTCAAAAACCTAATGTACATTTCCCCATCTGCTTTGAAAATAAAGGTTATCTATGACACATACTATATAGCTGGCATTCAGCTATTATTATAAAATATCTATTGAACACTTCAAAATCTTACAAGTATTGTGCAAAACATAGAATAACAGTTTTGCTAGGCTCTAATTGATTATGGACCATATATTTTTAAGAGAAGATGCTGCTGAGTTACTTAACACAGAAGGAAAGAAACTAGGCTTTCAGGCAAAAAAAATCACATAGTCTTAAAGGAGAGCAATGATTTACTGTGTGTTTAGGGGTTCTGTCTGTGCTTCTTCTTCAGCAGTGCCACATCTGAATTTTCTACAATCTTTATACAAAGCACATACCAGGCTGGTCTTCACACTGACCCAACCACAACTGCCAATAATGGGATTAATTATTGCATAGACAAAGATCTCTCATCTTTGAGGTCAGGTACTGAGGTATGAGACAACACTGTATCTTATAACTATCAAACCACAGCCACAGAACTATCAAAGTTTCAATTAATTGGCCTGGGTGTGTTAGAAAGAACATTTGCAATAGAATGAAATAAAATAAAATATTTGAAAACGAATAGGTATTTGGGGAATTTTAAAGTCAAAATATTTTTATACATTGTATCATTAGGAGGAAATGCCCTTGGGATGAATTTTTTTCTATGTAATACAAGACTCAGGACAAGACATTCAGACCTTAACTTGGTAAAAATAAAATCATATGCCTATTTCTATTAGGATCTTGAACACATGTACTAACAAATCTCCTTTTAGCTCTCCTGAAATGATCCCCAAAATCAGAGGAAAAAAAATATATTGGACAACGTAGCCATTCAATAATGCATATTTTCATGCACCCCATAATCTTAAAAATAACTGCTACTAAATAGAAATAAATGAGAAGAGAAATGCTGACTATAAGACAGTGTTGGCTGATTAAAATAGTCTCACTTTTCTTCTTTTTATTTTTTTAATCTGTCTTTCATTCAGTAGAAGTTCATACAGTGACACCTAGTGCAACTGGCAAGGCTATAACAGCCTGGGAGAGTGAGCGAGATAAGCTGCCTGGCAAACTCCAGTTTTAATTTCAGCTAAAATAAGCTAATTCAAAACTGAAAGGCTCACATTTTGTCTCAGACTCCAATATGCATGCATATCCTAATTATCATTTGAATCTATTTAAAAATGTATCGTGCTTATGGGCCATAATTCCAGCTCAGTTCATTTCCTAACAGTTAAAAATGCTGGATCATTAATATCCATAATGAAGTAGAACTGCAATTAAGGGACTCAGTGAAATATCTGTACCACCCCGCCAAGATGGGTTCGGCAGCAGTTGAGCTACTTTTCTTCAACATTTCTGATGTTTCCACTTTTAACATACGACCAGAAAGGCTTCCACTGAGTTTTATTACAAGAAACTTCCAGAGATCTGCAGAAACACACACTCCTTTTTGCAAAGCACCCTTAGGATGTTCTAGTCAAATGATTCAGAAATTCCTTCAGTGGGATTAGATGCTTTTTAAGAATCAATAACATTACGTACTCACCTTGATGTTTCCAAAACAGACACATAAGTTCCTTACACAGAGTAAGTGCTCTGGAATGTTTTTGGTGAATGAATTTTGTTCTCGTTCTTTAAGATCTGTTCCTTTCCTTTTTAATATCTCCCTTTTCTATATTTCAGTGTCACCCATGGCATAGTTTTCTACAAACACTGGAGACTAGACAAGAGTTGAGAGAATCAAGTGGTGAATCAAATCCTTCATTTGGGGTGGGGGCACCAGTCAAGGTGGCCATGCTCTGCTCCTACAAGTGCAAGATGAGGCAGTCTCTCCAACACCTGCTTACCGTTTAACAGAGGAATTGACTGGCAATATTTATTTTTTAATTTAAAAAAAATTTTTACCAATATTACATTTCAGTTTTAAGCAAAGGTGCCCCAAAATACAGAAGTTCATGCCACTCAACAAAATAATCCAACATGTAAGAATCTAAGTAAATAAAAAATAGAATGTATATAAAAATGTATACTTACTACAGCAAGATTAATAACAGCCAAATTAAAATGTTATAACCCAAATGTCCAATATGGGGGAATGTTAATTTATTAGCATGGCAGACTATATAACTTACTATCTTACCCCCAAGACCCCTGCCCCAATCCCCAAGTTCTTCTGCCATTGTTCCTGTTTTGAGAATGTGGCTAGCTTCCCACTACACCCACATCTCTCTTCCTCTTTTTCTGAGGGCTCTCTCTGACTCATGAAAGAGCAAGGAAATCAACACTCCCAGGGACAATCTCAACAAATGTGGCATGAGAAGCCACAGATGCTTTCAGTAGACCTACTGGAGAATTGTACCCTGTGTCCACAGGGGTAAATGTCTCTTCAATGTATCCCCTTTCCTACTCACTTTCCCCATTTATCAATAGTTTCCAGGATCACCTCTAAATAAACTACCAACATCCAAGTCTCTGTTTCAGGCCTGATTTGGGAGAGCTCAACATAAGATGATTAGACTACATGCATGAATTAGTATGATGTAATCAAAATGAATGTCTATGTCATAGATTCATGCTTGTTCCAGTGCTAGTGTTGACAACAATGTCCTCACCTGAAAACCACAGGTACAATGCATCCTCATATTCTAAAAAGTCAAAAAGCTGCTACACACTCAAGGGGGCTCATACATAGCCTCAGTTTGTGTATTCAGAGGCAGAAAAACCACCCATACCCCCACCAACCTTCCCTTCCCATGTATATATAAGGACAAGTGGAAAAACAGGAATTATCCTGGGCCTTTCCAGAGGCACTGAAATGCTTACTTCTACCTCCTATTGGGTGCTTACTCATCCCCAAAGCCAAGAGAGGAGGCTCCAAGGGAAGAATTGTAAGGTACCACTAAGGTACCGCTAAGGGCATTGCCATCACATATGGTTCTCTCTGGAACTTGGAAACTGTAAGACACCTGGGCAATTTCCATGGCTCCTTTCTGAAAGGACATCATGATTAGGGGAGGTACTGGCTCTTGGATAACAGAAGGCTTATCGAGTAGTAGGAATCAAAGGCCTGAAAAGCTTGTACATCTGTGTGCAGAAGCTAAACACAGCTAGCCCTATGAAGGGCTCTCAGTGACATAGGGGGTCAAAATGGAGTCTGTTTCACACTGCCTCAAGGAAACCCAGCATAGTATACATCAGGATGAGCATCTGCCAATATCAAGTGGAAATAGAAAACAACAGACCAAGGTGGGAACCATCTCCATGTAATGTGCCTGGGGTCATATCCCACCCTTTACCCAACATTGGAAGTAACAAGCTAAGAATAGGGAGGAGACAGTAAGAGATCACCACCCACAACCCTCCAGCACCAGGCTCACCCAGCCACCGGGTTCTGGGAGATGAAATGAGCCAGTCTTTGCTACTTGAAGTAGTATAAACAAATAGGATTCAGCCTTAAGTACCCAAAAATATAATGGTTGTTAAATGAGAAAATGATGAGGAAATCTGACCAGGATATCATTATGACCTAGTATCCTAGGAAGAAAATAATGTAAGTAGAAAAGTATAAGTGAGAAATTAAAATCTTTTCACATTTATATTCCATACCAACTAAAACTCTTATCTAAACTAGTAAATATAACTAGTTTGTATAACTTTTTCAATTAAATTGCAAAATAATATAGAGAGCAAAACATACAACATTAAGTGAAAAAGAATATATGATACAAATAGATAGATGAATAAAAGGTGAAAATAGATGCTAGGTAGATAGATGATTGATAGATGGATAGAAAATAGATGATACATAGGCAAGATAGAAACACACTAGCTGTATTAACTAAGTTTTGTCCAGGTAGTTTCATCTTAAGCAATCTTATTTCCTTCTTTGTAATACTGTTTATAAATTTAAGATAATATTTGTACTCCTGAATTAAAGCAAGATGTTATCTTAGAAAGATAGAAAGCAAAGACAGTGAAAAAATTCAAGGATATGTTCTACTTTTAAAAACATAAACTTCACCCTGTCTTCCTTACCCTACTTGCCTACTATCCCAGCCCAGGTTTAATGATTGACAACCAGTTGCCAACACCTCTGAAGAGTGCTTTTCTGCTCATTTTCTAAAACTCCAGGAAAATAAAATTCTTACAGGGACCACCATTCTATTTCTGGAAAATATGCATTAAATGAAAGGTTAAAAAAAACACAAATTAATGGGAAAAGAGCATCAAAGGAAAATTCCTTAACCTGATTTTGTGTTTTATTCATCATTTTGTTAACAAGGCAGCCTGTTCTGTGAGGAAGGAAGGAATTGGCAGGCCAACTGGGGAAGGACTCCTTTGAACAAAATTTTTCAAATCTTTATATTCCAAAGACAAATCCCCTTTGTGGTTTTGAGAAAATTGGAGGTCTGTAAATTCTTCATGCCTAGACATGGCACACAAGAGGAAAAGCACAGAGGTCACTATGGACATGACTCTAGATCAGGTCAGTGTGGGCTCTAACCGAAGATCTGCCCTCCCCTGGCTGTGTAATCTTAGGTTACTCTCTGTGCCTCAGTTTACCCACCTTTAGAATGGAAGGACTTATGGTATCTACTCAGATTTGTCCTGAGATTTAAATGAGTTACATATGCTTAAGAGTGCCTGGCACTCAGTCACCACTACAAATGGTCCTCTGGCAAATAATTGAACTGGGGAGTGCAGGTTAGCAAAGAACAGTTTCCATTCATTTAGGAGTGTATGATGCAAATAGGAACTTTCCAGGTTTTTCTTCATTGACAACTTCAGTAGCTTTACCACTTTAGGTGGAGAGAAGAAAGCTTAGGAGTCACAGGTTCAGAATCAAACTGTGGTTACTGTCATGGTCATATAATAGGACAGTCACCATTGAAATGTGCTTCAGCTTCCTCATCTTGAAAGAACAGAGGGACTGCAGTCACTTGTCCCACCAATTTCACAAGGCTGTATAGAAGAACAAATGTGAAAATGCTTTCAAGAACTATAAAGAACTGTATAATACAGGTATTTTTAAATAGGCCAATAATTAAAGTATGAGGATAAAACTTAAACTAATATCCTACACCTTGGGAAATATATCTACAAAATGTCAAAAACTAAATTATATTTAGCTTTCATTATTCTACATTCTCCTATGTCATTATTGTTATTAATAACTACAAGATGAATAAATATCTACATTATATTAGTATACTATCTGCCTCAATTTCTTAAATATGCACTGTTCAATATGGCAGCCACAGGCTATATGTGACCAATGAATATTTGAAATGAGACCAGCCCAAACTGAGATGTGCTGTACATGTAAAACACACACCAAATTTTAAACATAGTATGAAGGAATGCAAAATATCTCATTAAAAAAATGTTAATAGGTCACATGTTGATTTTTCATTTTGATTGCATGTTGTATTGATTACATATTGAATATACTGAGTTAAATCAAACATGATTACAATTAATTTGATGTGTTTCTTTTTTACTTATTATCAAATAATTATTAATTTGATGTGTTTCTTTTTTAATGTGGCTAACAGAAAATTTTGAATTACATATATGGCTCACATTATATTTCTATCAAGCAGTGCTGTCCTAGCAAATAATGGATCCATTCTTAAGAAGTACTTGGAGTCTTGTTAAAGGAAGCTGGAGCCTAATCCAACGTTATGAAGATTTATGACCTACTTTTTCCTCTATTAGGCACAGGGTCGCTGGTCTAATTCCTAGGTCCTTGATCCACTTTGAGTTGGGTTTTGTGCATGGTGAGAAATAGGTGCTTAGTTTCATTTTGCTGCATATGGATTTCCAGTTCTCCTAGCACCATTTGTTGAAGAGACTATCTTTGTCTAGTATGAGATAACTGTTATTTATGTGGGTTTGTCTCTGTGTCTTCTATTCTGTACCATTTGTCTACATATCTATTTTAGTGCCAATACCATGCCATTTTTGTTACTATAGCTTTGTAAGATAGTTTAAGTCCTGGTATTGTGATGCCTCCTGCTTCACTCTTCTTGCTAAGGATTGCTTTGGCCTTTGGCCCATTTGTTGATTGGGTTATTTGTTTTCTTATTGTTTAATTTTTTGAGTTCTTTGTATACTCTGGATATTAGGGCTCTATCTGAAGTGTGAGGAGTAAAAATTTGTTCCCATGATGTAGGCTCCCTATTTACCTCTTTTATTGTTTCTCTTGCTGAGAGAAAACTTTTCAGTTTAAGTAAGTCCCATTTGTTGATTTTTGTTATCAACTTTTGTGCTATGGGTGTCCTATTAAGGAATTTGGAGCCCGACCCTACAATATGTAGATCGGAGCCAACTTTTTCTTCTATCAGACGCAGAGAACAGACACTTCTCAGAGGAGGACATACAATCAATCAACAAGTACATGAAAAAATGCTCACCATCTCTAGCAGTCAGAGAAATGCAAATCAAAACCACCCTAAGATACCATCTCACTCCAGTAAGATTGGCAGCCATTATGAAGTCAAACAACAACAAGTGCTGGAGAGGATGTGGGGAAAAGGGTACTCTTGTACATTGCTGGTGGGACTGCAAACTGGTGCGGCCAATCTGGAAAACAGTATGGAGACTCCTGGGAAAGCTGGGAATGGAACCACCATTTGACCCAGCTATTGCCCTTCTTGGACTTTTCCCTGAAGACCTTAAAAGAGCGTACTACAGGGATACTGCTACATCGATGTTCATAGCAGCACAATTCACAATTGCTAGACTGTGGAACCAACCCAGATGCCCTTCAATAGATGAATGGATAAAAAAAATGTGGCATTTATACACCATGGAGTATTACGCAGCACTAAAAAATGACAAAATCATAGAATTTGCAGGGAAATGGATGGCACTAGAGCAGATTATGCTTAGTGAAGCTAGCCAATCCCTAAAAAACAAATACCAAATGTCTTCTTTGATATAATGAGAGCAACTAAGAACAGAGCAGGGAGGAAGAGCAGGAAGAAAAGATTAACATTAAACAGATACATGAGGTGGGATGGAAAGGGAGAGAAAAGGGAAATTGCATGGTAATGGAGGGAGACCCTCATTGTTATACAAAATTACATATAAGAGGTTGTGAGGGGAATGGGAAAATAAACAAGGAGAGATATGAATTACAGTGGATGGGGTAGAGAGAGAAGATGGGAGGGGAGGGAGGGGGGATGGTAGAGGATAGGAAAGGTAGCAGAATACAACAGTTACTAATAGGGCATTATGTAAAAATGTGGATGTGTAACCGATGTGATTCTGCAATCTGTATTTGGGGTAAAATTGGGAGTTCATAACCAACTTGAATCTAATGTATGAAATATGATATGTCAAGAGCTTTATAATGTTTTGAACAACCAATAAAAAAAATTAAAAAAAAAAAGGATTGCTTTGGCTATTCTTGGTCTCTTACTTTTCCAAATGAATTTTGCAATTGCTTTTCATATTTCTATAAATAATGACATTGGGATTTTAATTGAATCACATTGAATCTGTATTGCACTTTGGGTAGTATGGCAATTTTGACAATATTAATTTTGCCTATCCAAGAGCATGGGAGATCTTTCCATCTTCTGAGGTATTCTTCAATTTCTTTCTTCAGTGTTCTGTAGTTTTCATAGATATGTCTTTCCTAAAGCACAAGAAATAAAATCAAGAATTAATAAATGTGATTGACTCAAATTAAAAAGCTTGTCAGCAAAAGAAAAAAATCAAAGAGGTGAAGAGAGAGCCTACCTTATGGGAGCAAATTTTTGCCACACGCACATCAGATAGAGCACTAATCTCCAAGAACTCAAAAAACTTAACACCAAAAAAACAAACAACCCAATCAATAAATGGGCTAAGGAGCTGAACAGACACTTCTCAGAAGGAGATATACAATCAATCAACAAATATATGAAAAAATGTTCAACATCTCTAGTAATTAGAGAAATGCAAATCAAAACTCCTCTAAGATTTCATCTCACACCAGTCAGAATGGTAGTTATAAAGAATACAAACAACAAGAAATGTTGGCAAGGATGTAGGGGAAAAGGCACACTCATACATTGCTGGTTAGACTGCAAATTGGTGCAACCACTCTGGAAAGCAGTATGGAGATTCCTTAGAAAACATGGAATGGAACCACCATTTCACCCAGCTATCCCACTCCTCAGTCTATACCTAAAGGACTTAAAATCAGCATAATATAGTAATGCAGCTATATCAGCTCTTTTCACAATAGCTAAACTGTATAAGCAATCTAGATGCCCTTCAATATATGAATGGATAAAGAAACTGGTATATATACAGAATGGAATATTACTCAGCATCAAAAAAGAATAAGAATATGGCATTTGCATGTAAATGGATGGATTGAGAATATTATGCTAAGCGAAGTAAGCCAATCCCCAAAAAACAAAGGCCGAATGTTCTCTCTGATAAGTGGATACTGATGCATAATGGTGAGGAGGGGCATGGGAAAAATTGAGGAGCTTTGATTGGGCAAAGGGGAAAGAGAGGAGGGGAGAGGGTATCGGGGCAGGAAAGATGGTGGAATGAGATGGACTTTATTACCCTAGGTACATGTATGACTGCACATATGTTGTGATGCTACATCATATACAATCAGAGAAATGAAAAGTTGTGCTCCAATTGTGTACAATGACTCAAAATGTATTCTGGTGTCATATATATGTAATTAAAATTAATTTATTTATTTTAAAAACATAGGGTTAGATTTTATTAGAATTTTTTAGCTGTTGATGGACCTTATTCCTATTCATTTCTTTATATCTGGTGTATTGAACCCAGTGTCTCACACATGTGAGGCAAGCACTCTACCACCGAGCCACAACCCTAGACCTAGAGTTAGCTTTTATATCTAAGTCTATGATCCATTTTAAGTTAATTTTTGTGTATCATGTGGGGTAAGGGTCAACATTCATTTCTTACCTAGAGATATCCAGTTATTTCCATATCATTTGTTGAATAGATTATCCTTTCCACTATTGAATTGCCATGAAATGTTTAAATACAACTATTTACCATTAAAACAAA
This sequence comes from Marmota monax, assembly GCF_021218885.2. NCBI lineage: Eukaryota > Metazoa > Chordata > Mammalia > Rodentia > Sciuridae > Marmota > Marmota monax. The sequence continues at coordinate 121,370 of NW_026693639.1, forward strand.
CAAACAAACAAACAAAAAAGAAGTAATTGGAAATATCACCTCATTCAATGAAGTTTCTGGAGGCACAGGGCATGAGAAACAGTTGATTCCCTATGAGTTTACCATCTTCTCATTGTTATGAGTTGCCAGCATTTAGGCATAACAGGAAGGGCAATAAATATTCACATCAAATTATATGATCTTTTTAGACAAAAAGTTTCTGGGAAAGAATCACAACTGCAATAATGAGAGTAAACCTGCAGTTCCAGACAAATAGTCTAAATAAGACAATCAAAAGTCCCTAGATGAATCCAGAGTTTGCCTTAAGTGCTGCAAAGCCTGCCTGAACAAGCATGAGATCATTTGAATATGACATTCACTGTCTACAAAAATCACAAGCAATTGTGACACCTTATGTAGACAGTGTGGTCCAAGAGACGTCTGCTTCATAGAGCAGAAGAAGGGAAATCATGCCCTGGTTCAGTACTACAAGGAATACCATGGAAGGAGAAGGCATGGAATGGCAGGAGAGAGCTCTCTTTAACCTTCTACTCTGTGTGGCACCAAATGCCTCTGGAGTTTCTGGACCATGAGTGAACAGCACATAAAAATAACTTTGCTTTAGCCAACAAAGATCCTGTGGCCAAAAAGCCAGCTGCTTCTCAATTTAGGGTTACAGTTTATGTTTTGTACCAGACCACCTGAGTTCTAGGCACAGCCATTAAATAAGCTGTGGAGGTCTTGGCTATTTGCAGTGGATGTAGTTCATGCCAACTGCATGATGCATTGAAGGGAAAAAGAGAAGATGTTGCATTACAATACAAATCCATTTTACAGCATTTAATGTTTTGTTGGTTTCTATAAAAGCAGCACAGGGACCTAGAATTAGCAATAAATATTGATTTCCCAATACTGGAGGTTGGAAGGGAAGAATGTAACATTAACTGAAAAGGAAATATTACATTTTTACTCCAGCATGGATCTATTTTGATCAGAAAAAAAATAAAATAATGCACAAAGAAATTACAAGTATAAATTCAGTGTGTTTTAAATGTTCAGGTTTTACTAATTTTCAAAAAAAATATCAAGGCAACATCCTCCTTTTCTCATAATGAAGCAGGCAATAAAATTTGAGTAGAATTCAATTATCTCCCATAATTTAAAATTCAAACAAAAAAAGTGACTATTGAGCAATATATCTGGACCTCAAAATACTGAAAATAAAAGTTTTTTAAATATTTTTGAAAAAAAAATTCAGATGAAGTTTCTTTTAGTCCTATTCTAAAATTCTTGGGATTTCATGAAAAGGAGACAAAATTAAATTGCAAATACTAGAGTACATAGGACTGTCAATGTCACAGAGCATATATAGAGACATTAAGAAAGGAGAAACTATAGGAAATTCACTGGAAAGATTTTTTACAGTTGAGGCCAACAGTCAGTTTGCCTGTTGCCACTCTGGCTTTTCAGGGTTTGTCTGCTCAGGATGTTGACAGGAGTGGTAAATAGATTTCCTCATGGATCTGTGTTGAGAAGGACTCTGAGGTCCTGTCTGACTGAGCTCAGGGTCAACAGGAAGCAGTACTCCAGGAAGCATTGACTACTGGTGTCCGCCTGGAAGGGGACATGGCTATTCTCATGCCACATCTTTGCTTTTCCTATAATGGCAGGTGTAGCTGGGGGGAACACCTTTCCTGATGTTCTGCTCTGGTGCCATTTCATTCAAAAGAGACCATTTCACAAGTTATTGACTGCAGTCAGCGCACTGTTCTCAGTGTCGTGTCCATGAGTTCACTTCTCTTCACTCCTCCAATCATCTCGTCTTCACATGTGATACTGGTGCTTGCTCTTTATATCCTCCAGGGCCACATTAACCTCTTCTTTCTGACTCCACCACAAAATGTTCCTTCTCCAACATGTAAACATTTCTCCACTGTGCATAAATTATGGAATGGCAAGAATTCTACAGAAGCAAAGATCTGGAGACAATCAAAAAGTCCTTTACCACCAAAAGGAACATTGTAATGTTCTCTCCTCAAATTATTCAGAATTAATTTTTTAACATAATGAATGCCAACCTTACCCTTTAACTCACTGCCATCTGCCATGAGTCATCTCCCAGGCAGAAAGGTCACGATGCTGCATCACGAAGGCGCCAGGGGACAGGCTGGGTCCAGGCTTCCCTCGTCGGTGTCATTCACCTCTCCAGCAAAAACACCAGCCAGCATCAACTATTGCTGTCAATGTCAGACAGTCGAGTGCCATCAATTAGAGATGGCAAAAGCTCAACAACTTCTGAGCTTGGCTTGAAAAGAAAAGAGTCCAGATGCTTGTGCCCATTTGGCAAAAACTTACTAAAATTCATCTGAAGGAAAGCACATCTTTTCCAATTAGAATGATTTCTGCTAATGTAGACAGCAAAATAATAGGTTGAAAAATAGTCAGTTATCATCAATTCCATATGGTTTACATATCTTATAATGACCTTTGACACCTGCATTTGTATTTACTCAATTGGGAGTTTAATAATGATGTGAAAACCTGAGATTTGAACTTTGAGGAAATCAAACATTTTTTTTTTTTTTTGGAAATACTTCAAATTTTGATTTCCTTTTGAAAGGAAATGTACTTCTACATGACTTATATTTGTTCTCATTGCCTTTCAGTATCCATGTACTAAATACCTAGTTCAAGTTCTGCTATGGATAACCAATGAGACCCAAAGAGATAGACTTATGATAAGGGAAATGGGTAAGGGAAGCCAGACTTCATAGGTAACATATCAGAGGTTCACCCGGCTAGACTGGGAGGTTCAGACGGCTTCTTGGAGGAGATAGCATCTTGGCTAGGTTTTCAAAGAAACACAGAGAGAGCCAAACTGAAGTCCAAGGGTCCATGCAAGGAGGGAAAGAATTGGAAAAGACAAGATAAACTTCTAGGTCGTCCTGGTTCCAAGAAAAGTTTGGCATAAAAATGTTCCATTCACAGCATTCCTGTCTTGTTCCTGCTATTCTGATTCATTACAGTCCTGTCTTATCCAACATTAACTAGGGCCAGTGGTTGCAATGAAAAAAATAGCAATATTAAAATAACATCAGAGAATATTCATCACACTCACCATCTAATTGAGGAGGAAAAATGTCTTTAGCAGCATAGGTGTTGGCTATTAAGTCTAGGGACAAATGTCATATTAATTGACTAGATAAGTACGTGGGGAGTGTCATCTTGCTGCCAACATTTTTTCCAATTTCCTTCAAGTTTTACCTAATATCTGGTCACTCCCAATAGTATAAAACTATCTAAAAATCCATTTTCAGAAAGAAAAATTAAATATGGAAGGCATGAGTTCCAATCGTACAGTCACCTTGTCATGTGCAGATTGCCATTTGAGATTGTCCAAGTTGGCATCAGATTCTCTCAGCATGTGAAGCCAGCTCTCTTGCTAATTTAGCTGCAGGTCAGCCCTCACTCTGCTTCAGAACAGCACTCAGGGAATTGTCTTCTCTGGCTGGGAAAGAAGATTGGAATCTGAGAAAGGAAAACCAAGGGCACCCTCCACAGACAAGCTGCCAAACACTTAGATCTTTCATGTTGAATTACACTTGTCGCCCTGAGATGTGTGCCGCTGACATCTCTCGCCTGATCCACAGCCGTCAAGCCCGCCCCACTCAGAATCTACAGTGAGCCTTCAACTGCTGCAGGAAGAACATCAAATATTTTTTCCACATCTTATTATCAAAGCAAAAACTAAACCGTTACTGCCTCATTCAGATTTATAATCAGTTCAATGAATTACACTGCCATGAATTTTTTAGAAATGTAACCATCCCTGGAACTGAGATGATAAACTACTACCAAGCCTCCCTGGCCAGGACCACACATCTTTGCAGTTGGAGTCCAGGCCCTGGTCTGTGTCATTGTGCTGAAGACCATCCAGACCTTCCCTGCTCTGCTCTGTGTTTCCCTGCTCACACGGTTCATTTGGCAGCCTTTTCAGTCTTTGTGACCTTGATCAAGGAGTGGTCAGTTCTACTCAGTTAGACTGAGCTAAAATGCCATGTGCTAAGATGTACATGAACTAATCCTCTTACTTTGGTGAGAAGAGGGGAGTTAAGGGAATGCTGGACATGCTAGTGGGTGTTTCCCAGAAACATGTAAAAAGGAAAACCCTAACAGCTTCATTGACGCATAGCACATATATACAGGAAGAACACAAATCATATATACAGGGCGACAACCCCTATGGAACTAGCACCCAGAAAAAGAAACAGAATATTACTGTAGAAACACTGTCCTGACTTCTAATGCTATCTATCACTTTTACCTCAAATTAGGAAGGCTTTAAAAGTTCCCATCATTATGCTGGGACAACAAACATAAACCAGAACTCTCTGGCAAACCAAATGTATGCAATAAGAATCACTTTTTTTTCTCTACACTGATGCCGGTTCAAATAACTCTCATATCCTTCAGAGATGCTAAATATGCAACAATCTCCCTGCTACTCAAGGTCAATGTCAACCTGATTTTTTATGTGTTTTTTTTTTTTTCTCCCAGTACCATGCAAAACTGCCTTGGGCCTCCAGGTGCTCAATGAAGACACCAACAATCCTACTGGCCAACATTTGTGTTTGCAAATTCCGTGTCCCTCATTATTGGGCTGGGCAAAGAATACCCTACCTGGTTTGATAAGGGGTTCTCTGGAGAAAGCTTTTGCCTGAGGAGGATGTCCTACCAGCCGATAGCACACTCAAACCATCACAGGACCTGTGGCTTTCAGCTGGTCCCTTCTATTCTCTGTGCATGCCTCCCCCACCCTTCTGGTTCTTTAAAGGGATGGGACACGTGCCCGTGCACACATGTCTCCTTCCTTTTGCTTCCACTGGTCTATGTTAAAAGAAAAGGATTCCCTTCTATGTCCCACCTCCTCCATTCCTTGCACCCACCATTTGACCTGCAGGCAAATGAAGCCATTCAAATATTTGTTCATCATGTCATCTGTTCCCATCTGACCTTGCAATTCCTGTCATGCTCCACATGTCAGTTTAAAGCATAACGTCATTAATACCTCCAGTGCACTAATGGATGCTTCACACACGAACACATTAATGAAATGTGTTATTGTTTTCCCTCACAGGACATTAACAATCTACCTCACGCTGTGTCCCTGAAGCCCTGCAGAGCTGCTGAAAACCACTAGCTATCAAATGAACCCTCAGTTCCACCTCAGTAACTTTAAGTTCAAGTTTATCACTGAAGCGTCACTCATGTGAGAAGAAGATACAAGCCTCTGAGGGCTTTGGGGCCCAGCTTCAATTACCATAAAGAGTAAAGGGAGGCAATAGTGGCAGAAAGGGGGCAGGGAGAGGGAGCAAGGCATTGAAAGAAAACCCTGTCAAGATGAAATAGGGAAGATCTGGGTGTCACCTGGATGATTTGTTTCTTGCCTCTCCCCTTTGTCTATGGGCTGATGGTTTGAATAATGAAGACAGTATTGGTTTTCTTCTCCAGTCTGCCAGCGCAGGAGGTGTGCTTTTTCTGATGGCACAGCTGACATATTAAGAGGGATTAAAGTTTCTGTACACAGGCAATGTTTAAATTAGCTTCCTTAAGCCCAAAAGAAATCTTTCAAGCTGATTTGCAAAATGAACCCCAGCACGGCCTGTAGCCACCCTGCACAGGTTTCCTAAACAGAGCTCCGGTGCTCTATTTGGCCAGCTGTTTTGCAAAATCAGAAAAAAAAAAAAAAAAAGGAAAGGTAATTCCCTTTCAACATTGCCTCAGCCAGTATTTCTTCTGTAATTAAAATTGAAAGCTTTCCCCAACAGGTTCTCAGAGGCTCTCCGGGAGAAACAGATTTCTCTTTTCCTGTGTAATTAAGCACAAATTGTAAGGTGTTGGGCTTTACAGCAGAGGAGCAATGAATGGTCAAAGGTGTTCCATCCAAGGCTGGGGGAAGCCTTTGTGTTTGGTTAGCTGTTAGGAAATGCTAATTGCTTTTTCTCTTGCCATTAGGCACTAATCCCTGCTGTGACGGAAATTTTTCCCAGGCTGGGGCCTGAAAGGTGAAGAGAGATGTACAGCATAAACGCCACAAACAGAGTCACCTGTATCAGTGAATTGTAGCATGGCCAGGAAGACAATTGTCTGCCCAGTGTTTGTACCAACAGTGCACCTCACAATTCCTTTTATTCATGTCCTGGGGGCAGGCTTAAGAGTAGGTACAAAATGTGGTGTCTGAATGTTTCAAGTTACTAAGCCTGTACCCTAAATATAAGCTTCTAATCACAATTAAGCATCTAATCAAAACTCCTGGCTTGGGAACAAAAGTCAGGGCTTAACTCTTTCCTGGGCTGCTGACTACAAAAAGATCTTTGTGGAATGCCTGGAGGAGCTATTCTCTGAGGGGGACACATTCTCATAGGAGGACTTAGCATGTTCCTCCAAGTCTATGAAACAGCAAGGTGAGGCTACTTATTTTAAATTGATGTTTCCCTTCTCACAGATGCAACCAGGCCAAATGGAGCTGCAGCCACATCGCCCCTAAAAAAGCAAGCCTCCTTCCAGAAACAAATAGGTAGCTGGAACCTCAGGTGATCATTTTTCTTCCATTTTATTTTAGCCCAATGGCAAAGAGCTCCAAAGTGACCCTGTGATTCCTGCACCCTTGGTGTTCACAGACTGTGCAATCATCACCTCCCTTTGCATGTAGGCAGGATCTAGGGTGTGTGTGTGTGTGTGTGTGTGTGTGTGTGTGTGTGTGTGTGTGAGAGAGAGAGAGAGAGAGAGAGAGAGAGAGAGAGAGAGAGAGAGAGAGAGAGAGAGAGAGAGAGATGTGAAGGGGTTTTGCAAATGTTAAATAAGGTCCATATTTACCAAGATGGACCTAGGAGAATCAGGTGAAATGCTTCTAAGAAGGATTGGGCCCCGGGCAGATCAGAGATTCTCTTTGCTGACTTAGAATAAGCAGCAGTGTTGAGGAGGCCGGTGTGGCAAGGATCTGCAGGTGGCCTCTAAGATGAAGGGTAGCCTCCAACTGGCAGCCCACAAAAAGCTGGGGCCCTCAGCCACACAGCAACAAAGAAGCGAATCTGCCAAAACCTACATGAGCTCAAAAATGGGTTCTTCTCCAGCTCAGCCTCAAGATGATCATTGTATTGTCATGAGCAACTAAAAAAAAAAAAAAAAAAAAAAAAAGAATTAAAAAAAAATGTGGTCTAGTCCAAAGTTTTATAGGAGGCAGATGAGTGCTTAGCAGAAGACCTAATCCACCTGTGTTGAAGAATCATAAGCAATGGTGATGGATTACACAGGGATAGATAACTAATGCAATCCTTAAACATTTAGATCCTCCTTCTTTAAATTAATGGTGATTCAGTTATAGTGCAGTGGTAATCTTCAGTGATATCTCAATAATCAGCCCCTGATTCTCATCCATCAATGCATTACATATTGGGTCCATGGTGCACACTTTTTGAGACAACTGGTTGAGATACTCTGTCATATTTCATTTCTTCAGAGCCATGACTGTTTTGTCACTGAGGCAGTCCATATTTCAAAGAAAGACCTTGAAGGGAATAGGAAGCCACATCAGATATGGTCACACAAATATAAAAAGATGTATATTATTATTATTTTCAATCAAGTTAATCTTTCTAAAAAAAAAAAACAACACATGTGGAGATAGAGAACAATCATTTTATTCCTGTGTGTTTTAAGTACCTGTCTCCAGCATTCTCCAGGTCATAAACTTCCAGAAAATTTTCGAAGCTCTCAACAAATGGATTTTACAATTCAGATCTTTTTAGAAGTCAACTGCCATATAGCAGTAGGTATTTTTTGTTTGTGTTTTGTTTTATTTGGGTTGGGTTTGGTTTTTGTTTTTCCCCCAGGGAATTTGACAAAGTGAATCTAAAATATACATGGAAGAGCAGGCCAAGAAGGTTCAGGATACTTCAGAAGACTCTGAACACTAGAAATAAAGAACTGTTATAAATGGTATTAACTAAGACAATGTAATAGTGGCACAGTAATAAAAAAATCATAAGCCAACAGAATAAAAACAGATATCCAGCTCAGGATATATTGACACATGCTACATGGAATATATGACATTACAAGTCAGAGAGAAAAAAACGTCATATCATAAAAGGTGCCCCACTGTAACTTCCAGATATTTTTTTTCTGGGAAAGGGGAGCAGGTAAATAACTCATATAAAAATTTCTTTAACTAAAAAGCAAAGCAAAAAAAAAGGATGAATAAAAAATATAAACCAGTATCTCTAAATTAAAATACAATAAATAGTTATATGAATGTGTTAGATTTCCATCACTGTGACAAAATACCTGAGATCATCAACTGCCTAACAGTTGGAGAGTTTTCAGTCTATGGTCAGCTGCCCATGCTCATTTGGGCCTATGGCATGCAGTATATCATGGTGGGGAGCACACGTGAAATAAAAATTGTCTATCTCATGGCAACAGGGAAACAGAGAGAAAGGGGAGGGGCTGAACTCCCTATATCCTCTTCAAGGGAGGGGCCCCTTTTACCTAACTTCCTTCTACTAGGCTCCACCTCCTTAAGATTCCACCATTTTCCAATAGCACCCCAAGCTGATGACCACCAAGTCTTTAGCATATAGGCCTTTGAAGGACATTTCAGATCCAAAATATAGTACTCTGTCCCTGGCCTCTTTAAGGGTCATAAACATCTCATAATCCAAAATGAATTCAGCCCATCTCCAGGAGTCCCCAAAGTCTTAACTCAGTATAGGAATAAAATGATTGTTCTCTTTATTTCCACATGTGTGTTTTTTAGACTTGGTGCTCAAAAAGCCTGAGACTCAAGACAAACCATTCTTAGCTGTGAGCCCCTTTACAAATAAATAAAAAGATATGCATTTCTAAGATATAACAGCACAGGGTAAACACTCCTATACAAAAAAAAGGAGGAATGGGAAAAAAACCAAGGAAGAATCCCACCAAAGGAAGAGCAAACTCAGCCGGGCAAACATTGAATCCTACAGCTCCGTGTCTACTATCTGTGACACCCAGTGGTGTGATGTGAGCTCCAATGAGTTTGGGCAGCCCTGTGCCTATGGCCTTGCTGGCTATGGGCCACATGGACTGTGTCTGCTGGTTGCCTTCAGCTTCCCTCAGCAGGTGTTCCATGGTCCTGGTATCTCTAACTTCCTTAGGTCTCCACTGCAGCCTTAGCCTCACTCTCATAACTTTATTATGAATTGCTCCATCAGAGGCTGCTTGCAGGGACTCTTAACCCTGCTACACATCACCTGGCCTCCCAGGCTTCTCTTTGAAATCTCAGTGGAAGTCTTCTTGACCCCACAACTCTTGCATTCTGTGTTGCAAGACAAAAAGAACATCACATGGATGATGGCAAGGTCTGACCCCAGCTCAGACTGTGTGAGAACCTGCTCAAACCACAGCTACAGCAGTCTCTGAGTGTCCTTATAATGAAACAATTCCCTCAGTCACTCTGTGTGAGCACAGTCCCCTTCTCAAAGGAAAGTCTTTGAGACAATCTTCTCTTCACATCACTGAGCTTGTTGTGGGTGGGGCTTTGCTAATTCCTAAGATGAACTCAAGGCATCTTTCCTATTGTTCTGGTGCATAGTTGGCGTCTAAACTCCACACCACCTTGGATACATCAAACTTGCTCCTTTTCTGGCCAAAATATAAAATTTCACTTTCAACTCTGCTTTTTGCTCTGGATTCTACTATAAATTTGGCTCAAAGTAGCCAGTAATAACCATACCATAGCTTCAATCCCATGCTGCCTTGAAAATTTCCTCCCCCAGACAAACCACTCTGTCACCTTTAACTCAACTTCACACAAGTCTCAGGGCATGAACAAAATGTAGATAAGTTCTTTGCAAGAGTATAACACAAGTGGAGTCTACCATAATTCCCAGTAGAGTCCTCATTTCTATCTGAAACTTCATCAGCACAGACTTTACAATTGTCATTCCTATCAGCATTCTGGTCTGATAGGTTCAGAATTTCCCACTAAGCATACAGCATTTTCTAGCTCATTTCTCCGAACTTCCAAATTCCTGCACATCAACTCCAAAAGTTTCTGAAGCACACTGCCAGTCATAATCACATCAAAAATCCCACTTATCATCATCATTATAAGTTAGCTAGATTTCCATGATATGACAAAATATCTGATATAATCAACATAAAAAGGAGGAAAGATTTACTTTGGCTCATAGTTTCAGAGGTTTTAGTCCATGGTTACTTTGGGCCTGTGGAGGCACAGTATGCCATAGAAGAAACATATGGCAGAGAAAGATTGTTCACCTCATGGTAGCCAGGAGAGACAGAGAAAGACAGAGAGTGGAGAGAGAGAGTGGAGAGAGAGAGAGAGAGAGAGAGAGAGAGAGAGAGAGAGAGAGAGGTAACTGGGGTCCCAATATCTCTTTCAAGGACACACCAGTGAAATAACAAAAAGAACATCCACTCAGCCCCACCTCCTAAAGCTTCTACCACCTCCCAGTAGTGTCATAGCCTTGTGACTAGGCCTTTGGTATATGGGCCCTTGGGAGATTTTAAAATGCAAAAACAAAAAATAAATATGTATCATGTGACTTAACTGTATTTTTAAAATCATGTCTTTATTAGATTAAAGTAATTGAGGGTAAAATTGGCCTGACATTTTAAAAAAATATATTAAATGTTACCTGTGATTCAGCTCTCAAATATATATGCTTAATTTGTGATTGAGAAAGATAGTGTATTAAAAATGACTTTATCATGTCTTCAGTACAGCAAAAATTAAATGATTAGGCTATGGTGTTTAGAATATACTTTGAAATAATAGAAGGGGGGAAATTGGATGGAAGATAAATGAAACAAGACTGGTCATCAACTGACAAGTACTGATGCAAGATAATGGACATTTCATGGTTTATTACACTATTTTTTGCACATTGGCATAAGTTTGAATTTTTTTGGAACAAAGAGTTTAAAAATTTAAAAAAGAAAGAAAACTAGCTAAGCTTTTGATAAACTAGTGTTTGGCTCAAATGTCCCCCTAGCATCTCAAGTAAGAAAGTAAAAGTTAGAAAAATGCTGGGAATAGTGGTGCATATGACTGTAGTCCCAGTGACTCAGGAGGCTGAGACAGGAAGAGTACAAGTTCAAAGCCAACCTCAGCAAAAGCAAGGTGCTAAGCAACTCAGTGAGATGCTGTCTCTAAATAAAATAAAAATAGGGCTGGGGATGTGGCTCAGTGGTTGAGTGCCCCTAAATTCAATCCCCAGTACCAAAAAAAAAAAAAATGTTAGAAAAAAACTTGTGTGCCATTAATTTTAGGCAGTGTGTGTGTGGGGGGGGGGGTGTGAGAGAGAGAATATATGCATGCATCTTTAATGTGTATGAACACTCACATAAAAATATTAAAAAAATGTTTAATAAACATACATATGTAAATATATAGAGATTGTGTGTGTGTGTGTGTGTATGTGTGTGTGTGTGTCATGGCTTTTTTGGAATGAACAAGCCTGGATTCTCAGACCTTCATGTTCTAGCTGAGGATCCTTATCTTTCAGTATAGTTAACCCCTGTGCGATAGTTTGGATGTGGTTTGTTCCCGCAAGGTTCATCTGTAAGAGGCTTAGTTCCCTGTGTAGAGGTGATAGAACCCAACTCAGCAATCTACTGGTTGCTCTCTTTTCCTCTTTGTATATAGAGGTTGCATTAGCTCAGCTGATAATATTCTCAGATTCCTGCACAATCCCTTGTGTGGGTTTCACTCACACCTTTATAAACAGTTTTATGTGCCATGTGTTTTCTATTTCCATCCTCCTTACTAAACAATAAGTGGCACATAGTTACTAAAAATAGAGTTGGAGGGATTATTATACACTATCTCTTAGTTATATCCTAGGTGAAATTTTAAGCTACACAGAACCTATATAGAGACAGAGAAGAGAGATGTGGAATTGTGGTTATCAGCCAAATACTAGTCTGCAAACCAGCTCCCTCTGCTAGTAGACATAAAGGGAGCTGAGAGTACAGTCCCTTCTCTGAAAGCCCCAACTTCTGATAGTATTTCAGCTCTTCTAACTTCCCCTATATTCAAAAGTATGTGTTATAGCACACCAAACATTGCATTTTAATTACCTGACTACCTCTATTTGTTTCCTCTACTAGAATGTGAGCAATTCAAGGAAAAAAGCTTGATTTTTTTTCAATTTTATAACCCTAATATCTATCATAGAGGTGATCACATAGCAGACAAAACAATTAATTAATAAATGCATGCATAAATGAATGATTGCCAGTGAGGTCAGTGTTTTCCATAGCAGGAGCTCTAAACAGAGGCCTTTTCACATTCTAGTCACCATCTGCTTTCCAAAAACAGCCCCAAATCCAAATATGACCTTGGTACCATAGAAAAAGAGTCTTTCTCATCTGAATCACTCCCATCTGTCTGTCTACAACCAACATAAGGTCTTGAGGCTGAGACACACCTTCATTTGTTAAAAGGAGGGGGAGAGGGTGGAGCAGATGGTAAATTAAGGTACTGAAGCTCATTAATTCCTAATGGAGGCTTCCTCCTGGATGTAATTAGAACAAAAAGGAGGAAGAGCCAAAGGAGGGGTATTTGGGAAATAAAGTAGGCAGCTGGAAGAGGTTTATGAAAGGTATAAACCCTCAGGGAGCTTTCCATTAGAGAGGATAATAACATCCACACTTCACAATGACACAGTTCTTTACAACCAGCAAAACACTTCTGCACACATTATTCCACTAGAGTCTAAGAAAATCATTGTGGTACATGGCAAAGGATTTTTATTAACCAACAACTTAGTCACTCTGTGACTATGAATGGAGCAAAAGTGACGTTCAGACCAGGTCAAGAGCTAGTGCACCTAGCTCATCTGTCACACGCCATGCTATCCTTTCTGCTACTCTCATTACCAATCACTTAAAGGCCTTCCAGTTGCCTTCTCTTTCTGACTGGCAAGTGGGATACAGGGGCACTTAATAAGCCTAGGGTTTTTATGTTCTTATGTCCTCATGGGAAACCTTCCCATTGGGAAGTGTTTCAAACCAGGAAAGAAAGGAGTTCCTACCACAAGACCTAGTTAGTGTCATTCCATTTCTTCCTACTGTTCTCAGCACAAAATACATGTATGCACATATATAGTTTCATAGAGATTGATAATTAAGTATTATACTTTGATCTTCTAAGAAGTGTGCAGTATAAATCTGAGTTATCTGCATTAAATGTGGAGCCTTCATTATTAAGAGCTTGCTATAAAGTTTGGGTAATTTTATAAAATGTCAATCTATCCAAAAAGAAGTCTATTGCTTGAAAAGTGACTTGTGTTACAGGAGTCATTTGAAGTCTTCTTTTCTCTCAAAGGTACATAGCTGACCTAGTTAAGGAGTGGAAAAAGAAGGAGGAGAACATTCCTTTTATCCAGTATCAATTGTTTGTAGCCATCTAGTTCTCAATATCATTTTCTCCCAAGGAAGCATTCAGCTAACATTTTTATTGGACTGATGCCCAGATGTGCTCCATTAATCCAAACAGCTCTCTCAGTTGGATGCTTCAGATATTATCATCCATGAGTCCATATAGCACAAATATATTTCTAGAAATATTGTCATTGTATTATGTATGATCCTAACTTCATGAATTACACCTTCAAAGTAAATCAGAAAATACTGGATGTTTTATACTCTTTTAGTCATCTTAGTTTCCACAAATTGCCTTTTATTTTCATATTAAATGTAACTAAATTGGTTTTAGTGTGTTGTTATCTTAGTTTCCATCAACATCACCATTGGGTATTGTTGACAATGTGTGATCTTTAAATTTTATTTGTTGTCTTTCTGCTTTGTGAGTTTCATTAGTTCAAACATTGTCTTCCACCTGTGCCTTTCTGAAATGTATTATGGAAACTTTTGAAAAATGATTTATTTCTGGTATTCTATTAAGTCTCCAAACAAAACTAACTAGTTACAAATTTAGCATAAAACCTGTCCATTTGTAGATGATTGGGGACAGAAATATAGTGTCCTTGTTTATTAGTTATGTTGTCCTTAAATAACTATCAGTACCTCAGCATGGTAATACAATTCTTTCTCAAAATACTATGTGATTTAAAACCAATGATAGAGTGAGCAATGGTCTATCCCAGAATTTTTAATGAATAGGCTTGGTTCCAAGAAGGCATTTAAATGAAAAAAGAAAAAAAAAAAAAAAACATTTACTCATGGAAAGGTTTAAAAAAAAGTACCTCAATATACTACATTATTTTCAAAAGGAAAATAGAACCCAATTATATTAGGATATCCTGGTTCTGAAGATAGTCTGGAATACAGAAAACTCCATGTGATCTGTGGAACCTTGAGCATGGCTCTATTCCTCTGTCTGCAGACAGAAAACAACAATGCCATTCAGCCATGACCGAGAGGCAATCTATGACTAAATATCACTGGGAATATTATCATCTGCGTACCTTGGTGACAAGTGCCTTGCAATTAAATAGCATAAGAAGCAATACAGGTTTGTAGTTGGAAAATTTGTCTTAAGGTATGATTAGGAGTCAAAGATTAACCATGGATAAATATTCCTGTAGTTTGGTAAAGGTGTCCAAGTCCCAAGACAAGGAAAGTTCTTCTACCCAGATATGGAACTTTCCATGAGCATTCTAGAGCCTCCAAACTACAGGTTATACTTGGCCTTTCTTCTTCCCTTTAAAGATCACACTGACACAATCTTGGCTATAATAGATCCATGCCTACTCATAAAGATTTTCAGAGAAGAATAACTTCAGCCATGGCTGTAGGATATATATTTGTATCTGACAAGAGGAGATCGGTAACTTCAGTAACCCTGTTGCTTCTATCCAATTTATTTTGTAAGGTCACACATTTATCATGCTGAAAATTCAGCCCAAGTCTACCTGTTCTTTAACAACAATGCATTTGTTCATTCAATAATTGTTGAGTGCTTCTTACATTCCAGGTGAAGTTTTAGGAGCTGGGATTTGGCAGAGAACAAGAGGCACATTTTTTTTCCTTTCATGGTCTTTATTATTCTGTTCAATTGACAGTAACATCCTTATTTCTTATAAGAAATTGGGTCAACGTTTTTGATCAAAGCTAGTTTTGTTGGAATTTAATTTCTTTAACAAAAAAAAATTCAGCTACACAAAAACTAACATTAGGTTATTCTTATAATTTTGCAGCATTTTTGGCAGGTTATTTTCTATTATTTTCCATTCTTACATCCCCTGGAAGTATACCCTAGAGTGAAAAATAGTTTTCCTGGAAGTATGCACAGCTAAATCTCATCTGTATCCTTCAAGGAAGAAGGGGGCCTTCCTCGCCATATTGCCCAGTTCAGTCCTGGAAAAAAAAAAAATGTGGTATTGCTCTTATATTATGCTTCCTAAAAAGGAAATAGGGAAGGACCATACAATACTAACCACTCTTGCTAGTCCTTAACCACTGCTACTACCACCATTTTGTTTTGACTTCATAGACATTGAACCATTTAATCTTCATAGCAACCCAATGAGGAAGAGATGAGTAAACTGAGGATTGTTTACAATTAAGAGCTTCAGCAAATGGTGATGCAAGGTCTGTAAGTTTTCTGTTACTATAACAAAATACTTTAGATAATCAACTTTGAAAGATAAAAGTTTTATTTTGACTCGTGGTTTTAGAGATTCCAGTCCATGATCAGGAGGACCTGTTGCTTTTAGGCCTGTAGCAAGGTAGGACATCAAGGAAGGTGTATGAAAACAAGGAATACTATTTACAACACAAGCCAGGAAGCAAATAAGGAGAGAGAGGAAGGGGCCAGGGTCCCACAATCCTCTCTGGGAGCATACCACCAAAGACTGAAAGAACCCCCATTAGGCCTCACCTCTGAAAGGTTCTACCATCTCCCAGTAGACATTCTGGGGACCAGGCTTTTAACACATGGGCCTTTGGGAGACACTCAAGACTCAAAAAGCACAGGGATTCATAGTAGGGTCTGTCTGATCCTAGCTATCATTCTTTTATGAAAAGTAGTTTTATTTATTTATTTATTTTTTGAGAGAGAGAATTTTTTTTAATATTTATTTTTTAGTTTTCGGCGGACACAACATCTTTGTTTGTATGGGGTGATGAGGATCAAACCCGGGCCACACGCATGCCAGGGGAGCAGGCTACCGCTTGAGCCACATCCCCAGCCCTGAAAAGTACATTTAATTATGTAATAAAACTATAGAAAGGAATTATTAAATGAAAGCCATTATTATTTCACATCTCACAGAATAGCATTATCCCAGATGAAGAGAATGCATGTTTTGAACATGCTCAAGTAATTTTTGTTCCTTCTCTTGAGTCTTTCCTTATGTAATAAAAGCATCATTTGGTTCTCAAATACACACTCCTATAAGAGGAAGACCTTCCTCTTTATGTCTAATCTAATTAGAATTTAAAAGAAAGGCCAGGCCTGGTGGTGCATGCCTGTAATCTCAGCAAATCAGGAGGTTGGGGCAGAAAGATTGCAAGTTCAAAGCCAGCCTCAGCAACTTAGTGAGACTCTGTCTCAAAATATAAAATTTTAAGGCTGGGGAAGTTGTTGAGGGGTTAAGTGCCCTTGGGTTCAATCCCTGATTTTTTTTTTTTTTTAAAAGAAGAATTCAAAAGAAAGGAATGTTCAATGCAGATATCTAGGTATATACCTTGGAGAAAGTAGCTTTAGTTGCTTCCCTTTCTGAAAACAAAGAACAATGAGGGAGGAAATCACTTCAGTTTGTTTTAGGAAAAACAAAGATTCACAACTCCAAGAATAATGAAACAATCAGAACACAACTCAACTATATAAAACTAGTTAAGAGTAAATTGAGCAACAAAAGGTTGATGGGTGATTATAATCAAGATGTGATTGTTATTTCACAAACTCTTGGTTCATGGGAGTCAGTTTTCTTTCATTTTTTTTTCTTTATTAAGCTTATAATGTATGTTTTACCAGTTATATTTGGTGAAAGGACAACTTTATTTAACATTATTTTGAGAGTGAAGTATATTCCTTGTAAAAATACCCATTCCTGTATCCAGAGTCCCCCAGTCCCTCTTGGGCCATCCTTACTTACAAAGCTACCTCTGTCTAGTCCTGAACCCCCAGAAATGCTGTCATGCTCAACAGAACAAAGCACAACAAACATCATGGAGTGGTAGCAATTTGAATGAGGGCCTGATCCCGAGGATACACACACACACAAAGGCTATTTAACCCCAGACAATAGGACCTCATGCTCTCCACTGCTCATTTGGTGCTTATCAGAAAACCCTGAGTAACACTGGTTATCTTTTCAAGCAAACTCAATAAAAAAAACTTTCTGAATATGCAAAGCACTTGTATTAAATATTGAAGGACAAGAAGGTCAATAGATCATCTGCTCTCTTTTGTGTAATCTATCATGGAATACAGAGATATATGTAAATAGTCCTGACATAAAGCAGTGAGTGCAGAGATAAAGAGAAAAAATAGCACATCAGGAAGAGTGATGTTAATTTGATGAGAATGTCTCCTGTACTTTCCACTTTACTGTAAATCCTCAGAAGCCAGAATTTTTATTTTCTTAAATCTTTGTACATAATGAGTGTTTTGGTCTATTGTCCTTTTTTTAAATTTACATATGACAGCAGATGCATTACAATTCTTATTAAACATATAGAGCACAATTTTTCCTATCTCTGGTTGTATACAAAGTATATTCACACCAATTCATGTCTTCATATGTGTACTTTAGATAATAATGATCCTCACGTTCCACCATCATTCCTAACCCCATGTATAGTCCTTTTTATTAAGGGTCAGAAAAACAACTCTAGGTTAAAGAATACTATCTTGTACACTCTTAAGGTCTAGAAGTAGCCTTGTTATGGTTTGGATGTGAGGTGTCCCCCAGAAGTTCACGTGAGACAATGGGAGAGGGTTCAGAGGGGAAATGATTGGGTTATGAGAGCCTTAACCCAATCAATGGATTAATCACCTGATGGGATTGAGTGGTAATGGAAGCCAGGTGGGGCCATGGCTATAGGGTATATGTTTGTATCTGACAAGAGGAGATCCGTAACTACTCTCTCTCTCTCCCTCTACCCCACCCTCCCTCCTCCCCTTTCCTGATCATCATGTTAGCCATCTCTGCTGCATTCTTCCACCATGATGTTCTGCCTCATCTCGAGTCCCTACGCATGGAGTCAGCCTTCTATGGACTGAGACATATGAAACTGTGAGCCCTCAAATAAATTTTTCCTCCTCTACAATTGTTCTTTTAGTCACAGCAGCAAAACTGATAAAACAAGCCTGATATTGGATCAGGTTTTCTAAGGAACACTTAAAATTTTTCCTCTTAATTCCAGGCTCTGGAATTTTTTTTTTCTTCATTGGGGCTTCACTACCCAAAGACCTTCTTAGTGGGATTAAAGACAGCCCCTGAAATATTGTATCTGATTAGTAACACTAACAGAAAAAGTGCTTCTCTTCCCCCAAATTTTAGCAAAAAGTCATGAAATTTGTCCCACATAGAATATTTCAGGTTGTGTGTCTTCTGCCATATGAGTTACTAGGGTTGGAGGAATGGAATATATTGGCTAGCCATTCTAAGTCACATGCCTGTGACTGGGGCAGGATGGGCATCTAAAGCTCATGACCAAGAATTGCAGAAGGACATTTCTCCCAGAGGAAACATGAAGAGCAGTTACTATAAGAGAGGGGAATGTTTTCCAGGCAAGACAAACAACACATGCCTACCATAAAAAAAAAAAAAATGTTCAACAAGTACTTGTTAATTGATGGATTGATTTGTAAGCCTGGGATAAATAAGATGATAATAAATAGGATGTGCAAAGGGAAATGTAGCCAAGAAAAATTGTGAAATGAAACCACAGAGGCGGGCAGTTTCCAGCAAGTCCTCTTGGAAACAAATCAACAAAAAGGAGCCTCTCCAGACTGTTTGTACTATCTGAGAAGAATTAACTGAGTCTGCCATCAGTAAACAACTCTGAGGGTTTGCTTGGGTAAGGTCTGCATTCTTTGATACAGTAATGGTAGTACAGGTGTCAGGAAGGGAACATGGTTAAATGTTTGGGATCACCAGGAAACAGAAGAAAAATAAATAGAATAATATATGTATCTATAAATTTCAAATATCAGGCCTTGGCTAACAACACTTGAAAGTGTATTCATTGCACACTTTAATCAGATATCCTTGTAGTATTTAAAATACTTCTGTAAATGTCACAATGGAGAGGTACTACTTTGAATTATGGAATGGTCTGAATTGACATCAATATACATATTCTTCAAGATAAAATAAATTGGTTCTATGATGCAATCACTATCAAACCTGCTTAAAATCGGATATTATCAAGGCAGAGGAAACCTTTAAAATGTGATAGTAATTCTGTTGTTTAAATAAATAAATTTCCATTATCATATTAATGTAAACCATGTTTAATCAACTCAGTAGAAGAAGGTCTGAGTAGTTCTGACTTCCACCGACCAGTGGACTGTTGTTAAGTTCTAAGGATCCTTCCATTCAGCCATGCGACTCCAGCAAATCTGCCCCTGGGATCAGACAGTTGCCCTTCTTGGCATCTCACAATTCTGAAACTGTGAGTCTAATATAAACTTTTTCTCTTCTAAGCTGTTTTTGTATTTTGCTCTCAGCAATGAAAAGCTGACTAACACATGAATCAAGGAAATAGACCTCTGTACAAGACTAGGAAACAATGATAGAGGTTCCTGTTTCCCAAACATTAGTCGTTCATGTGCCATTTTCATGACATGGGCTCTGCTCACATATTGACCTTATCATCATTTATTTAAAAATTGATGATATTATACAGTTTTCAGTTTAAATAAAATAAATTTCTTCTCAAAAGGACCCATTTTTCTACTATTGTGAGAGAAAAGTCTTGTTATAAATAAAAGGTAATTATGAAATATACCCTATAATTTTAAAACTCTACCTATATGAGTCCATGTATCACTCCAAATAATCCTGAATTCCTAAACGTGGCTAATGGAGTACATACACACCTGCATACACTTTTGGAAACTCTATAGTAGATGAGCTTGGCTGAGCAAAGCCAAGGCCAGTGTGATCCAGAGACCGTTTCCTTCCACTAGCTTATGGTTGGCACAGGGTCCATAACTTCTTCCTAGAAGCTAAAAAAAAAAAAAAATAAAAAAAAAAAAAAAAGAAGCAGACCATTGACCTCAAAAAAACTTAAATAATTTATTTATCAAAGAACCTATGCATATCTCCATGCTAGTCTAACTTTCTTATATATTTGAGAGCTATTATAGGAATCTGTGTAGCTAAGTATCATATTTTAGAAGAAAATGTATTATTAAAACCTTTCTAACTCATGGTCAAGATGCCCTTTGACAAGATAGTTAAACTTGATGATGTTATTCATCTTATCTGTTTGAAAAGGTCTAAAATGCTTGTCCTGCCTCCTCTTAAATAAAACTATCAAAAGGATTAATGGAAGAAAACCTCTAGAATACTCCAAACTCTCTCCAAAAAGACAGCAGTAAAACAGCAGGTGCCTCTTGTGAACATACATTTGTCTTCTTCTTGTAAATTCATCCTGAAGGACATCAGGCTTCCAGCTTATATTTAATTGGCTGATTATGTTGTCACTCTTGAGCTCCTTGCCAAGTTGCAGGGAAGAGTTTTCTTGGAAACCATAGTTTCCAAACTTTCTCCAGCTATGCAGTTTAATTACATCTAGCAAAATGACAACAGAGCTCATAATTAGCCTGGAGATTAATTACTGCTAAATCAGTCCAAACACCACAGCTACCAAATTCAACACAGGTGCTTAGGCAAAGAGAAAAGAGTTTTCTCAATACCTAGCATAAGGTGGACATGAAAGATTCGCTTTATGATCCTCTTCCCATGAGCTTAAACATACAACCTGTGCAAAATGCCTCATGTCTTTATAGCCAGGATGTCCCTAAGTATTTTTAAAAGAACAAGGCCCACAAGAACTCAAAATAGCGATACCATATGTACTGAAATGTATAATGACTGAAGCAAAATCTTCCCACTCAAATTTCTGCAATAGAGCTTCTTTTCCCCTTTTGCATTTTATTCATATTTCATCTTCTGTTTTTAGAATTACAAATGCAAGAGAGATGGGAGCTGATGTTCAATTGGTGCACTAGTTATCTATCTATCACTGTGATAAGATACCTGAGATAATCAACTTAGAAGAAGAAAAGATTTATTTTGGCTCATGGCTTTAGAAGTTTCAGTCTATGGTCACTTGGCTCTGTCACTTTACACCTGAGGTGAGGCAGAATATCATGGAGGAAAGCACATGGTGAAGCAGAGATGCTCACCTCATGGTGCTGGGAAACAAAGAGAAAGAGGAAGAAGCTGAGGTTCTAGTATCATCTTGAAGGCACACCCCCAATGGCCTAACTTCCTTCCACTAGGCCCCTCCTCCTAAGTACTCCGCCACCTCCCAATAGCACCATTAGCTGAGGACCAAGTCTTCAAAATATGGACCTTCTGGGGACATTTAATAAGTACATAAAGTTTCAATTATGTAAATGAATGTGTTCTAGAGATCTTCTGTACACCATTGCACCTGTAGTTAACAACACTATATTGTGCACTTAAAAACCTGTTAAAAGGGTAGAATTCATGTTATTGTTCTTGCAGCACAAGGAAGTTTTGGGAGGTGATGGATATATATCTATTACCTTGATAGTGGTAACCAGTGTGTATCCAAGCTCATCAAATTGTATGCATTATATCTGTTCAGAATTTTGTATAGTAATTTATACCTCAATAAATCTGTTTTTAACAAAAGAAAGAAAAGAATAAGCAAAAAACCTTATTGTACCTTATGTTCATCCTGTGCCCCTAAACATGCCATGAAAACCCATAGAGAAGGCCACCACCCTGCCAGACACAGTGATGAGCACTGCCAGACCAGACTCTAAAGGCAACAACCACCTGTCTGCAACATTTTCTTTCCTCTCTGAGAATTACTGGAAGAGGAAAAGTTTCGGTTAGCTAGACAGGGAAAGGAAGGGATTGATCCCATTTATAAATGCTTTATCACTTTTTTATCTACAAATCACTTGGGGTACCTTTAAATACATGTATGCCTAGAATCAAACAAACAGATTATATTTTCAAGGGATTTTAATGTACAGCTAGAGTTGGGAATGACTGGCCTGGAGTCACAAGTAGATTGGATAGACTGTATAATTCTATAAGACCCAGGGGAACAGACAGAACCAGAAGTGGAGAAGGGAAAAAGAACAACAAGGTCAGAATATAGGAGACAAAAATAATGAAGAGCTACAAATCAGAATCTCAGAAGCTTGCATACAAATGCAGCTGGTTATGATTTTGCTGAAAAAGCACTTTCAATGGGTTTATAGGATACATGTGTTTATTGGTTTGATTTTGTTTGCAAATTTATTTGTAAATTGGAGGAGTGATGATTTCTTTGCTTGTTTTGTTTTTAATAATCCTAAAATTGACTAAAACAAATAAATTATGTTTATGCAACTGGAAGGGAAACCTGTGCAAAGGAAGGAGGGAATGAAATCTGGAGAGAGCTTGTGAAAAGATTTAAATACATGAAATGTATGCTAATGTGTAGGACTAATGTTCCTATCTCAGCCTACACCAGGACGTGAGGGAAGCTACTGCAAAGCCATTTGCTTGCACAAGACTGGAGGAGAGAAGACATGGCTGCCAGGAGAGGAATGTTGTCAGACCCACTTCAGAACGAGCACAGCCAAGCTCGTCAGTGCTGGGAAGCCAACCACTGTGCAGCCAGCCAAACCACCATCTGCCAGGCTGTCTTCTCGGTGCTGGGACAAGCTGAGAGCAGCCACCCACCCCACCTCAGGGAAACAGGGACAGGAGACCTCTCAACACAGCCCTGTCAACAGGGGTCCAAGGGTATGAGGCCCCAGAGACAAAGACCCCCCAAGACAGTCCTGTGTACAGGCATCCTCCCCACACACCCTTGGGCTTACCCAGTAGGAAAAGGCACTCCGTACGGCTGCATCCTCTCTTCCATCCTCAGGTCCCCAGCTCCCAGGTGGGATTGCTCAAGTCCACTTGGTGTAGCCATGATGCAAACTCTGAAGACCTGGGTTCAAGGCTCAGTTCTACATTTGCCTTATTAGAGCATCGGCAAATCATTTCATTTCTGTAAGTCCCAGTTTCCTCATTTGTAATGGAGGTAAGGTGGAAGAGTTCATCTCATCAAACCATATCATTCTACAAACAAATAAACTGAGAACCAGAAACTATAAAGTGAATCCCCAACTTCACCCAGCTAACAGACGACTATGCAGAATGGAACACCCACATTTCCTGACCAGAATCCAGTTTTCTTTCTCACCAGCTCCCCTCTACCTCAATATTTCCCCTAACTCCTTTGTAAGAGGGGATCTTAGGAGATAGGAAGAGCTTATGGTTCAGTATCATGGATTAACTACTCACACAGCTCCACTTCGCTCCCCAAAGCCCATTGGTTCATAAACAATGTTTTTTAAAGAAAGAGAATGAGATGGAGTGGGGAGGCCATAGCAATAACCCATCAAGTTTGGAATATGTCCTGGGTGACAGAAAACTCATTGAGATTGGATTGGTAGAGAAAAACTTCCAAAACAACAAGAAAATCACTGATATTGATTATGTTAAGTAGGATAAATAACATCACATTTTATTATTAAATTAGATATATAATTTATATAATCTATATTAATCACATATGTATTATAATATGTGATAGATTACTAAGCAGCCTTCTGAATACATAGTAGTTGGGATGATCTTCATATACTGGCAGAGACATATGTTAATAATGTAATGGCTCTTGACATATGATATGTCAAGAGCTTTGTAATGTTTTGAACAACCAACAAAAAAATAAATAAATAAATTTAAAATAATAATAATAATATAATGGCAAATAATAATAATAAAATTGCAAATGAAAAAAACTCCCAAACTATATGATTAACGTAAGTTATTTTACATTTGCATGAAGCACATTTGGACATTTAAAATATAACTACATACATGGTATTATAAAAACACCTGAACTATCATAGGCTCCATTATATACTTAAGGAAACTGAGGCACAGAGGGGTAAAGAAATTTTCTCAAGGTCACAGGGCTACAATGAGTAAATGGAAGGGCTGCAACACAAATTGAGACCATCTGCTTCACCAATGACTCTCCACCTGTCCCAACAGTACAGAAAGCTCTGAAAGCACAGATACCAATATAGCCCCCAGGGAAGTCAATGGTGAAAACTTTTAAATTTTCTTTTACATTTTCCTGTTGTTCAATAATATTCAATAAGAGTATTATTTTTTTCATGTTTTAAAAATTATCATACTGCAAAATTCGGGTTCTTAGAATGCACAATGTAGGAATTATAACATGTGTAAAAGTTCATTTCACTACCAGCACAATTAGGAGACAGAATAGTTTTGTTGTACCCCCAAATCTCCCACTTTCTCTCATTTTAGAGCCACATGATCCCCCCACACCAAACCCTATAGCTTTGATTTGAGAATATCATGAAGCATGTAATCTTTCAAAATTAGCTTGTTTAACTCAGCATAATGCCTTTTCAATTTATCCAGGTAGTTTCAGACACTGATAGTTTGTTCCTTTGCATTGTTGTATAGTATTCCATCCTGGAGATGTACCAATTCATTTATCCATCTTCCCCATTGAAGGACATGTGAGATGCTTCTCATTTTTTTTTCTTGTACAGAAAAGCTCTAAGCATTTGTATGCAGGTTTTTGTAGGAACACACCTTTTCATTTGTCTTGGAGAAAATACTTAGAAGTTTGCTTGCTGGGTATAATAAGAAGTATATCTTTAATTTTTTATGAAACTGCCAAACTGTTTTCCAGAGTTGCTGCACAATTATGCATTTCTACTAGCAATGGATAAGAGTTCCAATTGTTCCTATTCTCATCAGCACTTGATATTTTCGGTGAATTTTTTCACTTTAGCCATTCTCATAGGCATGTAGAAACAATACGTTACCTTTAAAATTTAAAAAAATGAAAAATATTTAATACTATTGGCAAACATAGGCAAATAGGTTATCTTCTAAACTATTATAGAAATATAATTAAGAGCTGTTTTTGAAAATTGTATTTATATGTTAAATATTTATTGAGCATCTAATATGTGCCTGCTGTGCTCCTCACTTGCATATTTCAAAGGAATTTTCATGTACTTCCTGATTTTTCACATCATTTTCATCTTTATTTTCTATCTATCTATAATGCCCACAGTTTGCTTTTGTAACCCCAAACTAAGCATACAAAGAAAGTATGGATAGTAATAAAGATAATATATGAAACTCCAAATAATTATTATTTATGTTAGTAATTTGTTATTTGGAAAAAAATGTTGGTCTCTGCCGATATAAAAGTCAAGACAAGAGGAAGCCTTAGGCAGTGGACTTGGTTCTAGAATTTTTCCCGTTTGCTCTACCCTGAACCCTTGTTTTGTCATCTATCAAAAGCACCATAACAGGTGGAAGAGTTTGTTTATTTCCTAACAAATGCCTTGTGAGTGTTTGACAATGAGAAATTAATTAGAGAAGATATAAGGGCCAATTGATTTTCTGGCTGCCAATTGTCCACTTTGTAGATTATTTATAGAAGCCAGAAAGAAAATAGGAGGAAAAAAAGGCAAAGAAGTCCACCTGGGGGTAGAAAGCAGCAAAGGGGATGCCCAGGAATTCAATTACAGCAATCCCTGCTGGTTCAGGGCTTCTACCAAGTCTCTGCCACGTCCTTCTTGCCAAACCTGGGCCGCATGGGCCAAGCAACTATGAGTATATCATGTTACCCTTCCAAATACCTCTTCCTCCTGATTTTATATGAATTGACAACAGCATCTTCAGTAATCCAGAGATAGCAGATGCAGGAAAATTACTTTTGAAAAGAAAAATCCATATTACAGAGGAGCTGACCAACATGGCCCCAGGCTAAAGGAAAACCAGGGAAATAAATTAATCTAAGGGATAACATGCACCTGTCTTATATTCAGGGAAAGACTTGCAATTCTCCATTGGGTGATCTCACAATATTTGCTGACTCCAATTCTCTTAAACCAGGTGAAATTAATTGGCTAAAAAGGCCTTCCACAATTATTTTGTGCAGGGTTCTAATCATAGAGACCAAATGTATATTTGGTTGGCTATATGATTTCATATTTGAGTCCAGATTTCACAAATAAGAACACCGAGGCCTAGAGAACAGAAATGGCTCACTTTAAAACAACATCAGGGCAAAATTACAAGAAACTGATTTTTTAAATACTCAGTCAACAACATGAGTCAAATTTATTTATTTTACATGTCTGTGATACATCCTCAAAGAAAGCTATTAAAAATGCATTGCTTTTGGAGATTACTGCCATCATCTATGACAAATTGTGTTTTTTAATAGTATTTCCTTGCAGAAATGCCATTCAAGGAAGGAGTAGAAGGAAGAAGGGTACATAAAGAAGAGGAGGAAATAAAAAAAGAAATCTTCAAAATGCATATTAAAAACTACTACAAATGATTGGAGGGAAAAACCACTTTTATATTAAGGCTGTTTTTAAGGATGAACTCCCATTCTTAATGAGTTCTAGTTGATCCTCAGTATTTTACAAGTTTACCATATCTTAATTTTACTCTAGTACTTCCGTTTAATGGAATTAAATAAACAATAAAGCTGCAAATTAATTTCAACTCCTCAATCAACTCTTCAAGAATGAAATTCAGCTACACCACTACGACTATGACTATATATCCAGGAACTACTAATGTGGACTTGGCCTTCAAAGTAAGTGAGAATAAAAAGGATCCAAGAAAATGGATGAGATTTCTGGAAGCAAAGTAATGGATTTTCTATTTCCAAAGAGTTCATTTCTTGGCTGTATGAAAATACATTGATGAAGGTGGGAGTTCATAACCCACTAGAATCAAAGTGTGGAATATGATATGTCAAGAAATTTGTAATGTTTTGAACAACCCACAATAAAAAATTTAAAAAAAAAAAAAAAAAAAAAAAAAAAAAAAAAAAAAGAAAAATAAAGAAAATACATTGAAGTTCATTTATGACTACTTAAAATTCTATCCAATGTTCATGTTATTACCCCTAGTTAAGGAATGGAGCACCTAAAAATAATGCATCCCATTGATATGATCTGTCTTTTCTGAGTCCCAATGGAGTGATTAAATCCTCCTATTTCAGGTATCTTTCCTTAAAATACCTGAATGTGTACTTTTGGCTTAGGACTTAATAAATAATAATGATAGTCAATAATCATTGAGCCCTAACTCTGTCATGCCCTCTTCTAAGGAAATAACATATACTAGTTCATTTTATTTTCAAGCCATCCTATGAGGTGAAGTATGTTCTCCCCATTTGATAGCTGCAGAAACTGAGGCAAGAGAGCATAAGCTGCAACTTGTCAGTCTCACAGCACATAAAAATGGAGCTGGGAGGAGTCCATGCTTGTAAAGGAAAAAAAAAATCCATTTAAGAATGAATTAGGTAGAGTATAATAAAGAGATATTTTAAGTTCACACATAAGTAAATTAGGAAATACAGTTAATTACAAAGAATTAACATGGCTAACCAGCCTCTGGTTTCTTTGTTAACTCCACCTCCCTAGGCTTTTGTTAGAGCAATTAGCAAAAAGCACATCTTTATCCTTGGAGACAGACACTCCTGTCTTCTTGCCTGGTCTCCTGTCTCTTAACTGTATCTCTTCTTCTCCCAGTAGCTCAACACCTGATACTCATTCATGTCACCTTTTCTTAGACCTTTGTCATAAATGGTATTTCAATTGCAAAAAGTATTAACTCCTCTTACTGTTGCACAATTTTCCATCTTTGTAGGAGAGAGCTTCGTGGCCCTGACTGTAAAAACTTTGTGTGCTTTTCTATTGCCCAAGCTATTTGTTTCTATCTTCACCTGCCCTGGATGTGCAATTTCTGCAACTAGCATGCCCTCTAAGATGCCTGCTGAGAAGGTTCTTCTGGGTTTTCTGGGCCTTTTTGCCTTTAGTATCATACAGTTTACAGATTGTTCATAGTTTTGTGGGTTTGTTTGTTTAATTCTAAATGACTCACCAGCAGATCTCTTTAAATTGCAGATTCTGGTTCAGTATCTCTGAGGCCTGAGATTCTGCATTTCCAGCAAGCTCCCAGGAGAGGCTTGTCCAGCTTCAAAAGCCACACTTTGAGTAGCAGTGACCTAAAAGATTGTCATTTCTTCCTTACAAGTCTATTTTATACAGCTATCAATTCTCTAGATTTCTCTTTCCCTTTCTTTCCCCACATGCAATACCTGGGTTATAAAACTTGCACATGCAGCCTATATTGTCTCACCGAGTTTTAATTTTTTCCTCTTTCTAAAGTCACCAACATGTATGTTTCTACGTTCCCTCAAGAACCAGATAAAATCTAGAAGTTTCCTCAAGGTAGTGATTCAGGGCAACAGAAAGAGTGGGGAAAACACTGCTATATTATCCATAGATACATTCAGTCCATAAATAGGCTGTGAGGTTACCCTCTCCTCCACTTGTATTTATTCCTCTCTAGCAGCTGAAAGTAGAACTCAGAGGAAATGGAAAATAGATGAGAAGAGGACTTTGCCCAAGAGAGCTTTCATCAGTAAAGTACCAAAGTAATTACTGCACCTGACAAATTCCTACTCCTTGTTTTAGCCCAGTTTTAATAAAAGAAAGATTCAACAGTGGTTTATATTACCTGGCATTGCCTTTAATTTCATCAAGCTCCAATATGAAGACTTGCCACATTTACACTAAAACTGCCTTTTTCTCCTGAAGTTCATTTGCGAAGGCAGCCGCTGGGGCTTTAATCATCTTCTCTTCAATCTTTCATTTCTAACACACTGTGATTGATAATGGCTCTCCCAGTCCCCCTGGTGAACTAGGCAAATTCTCTATCACATCAGTCCCAGGTAGTCAGTGGTAGAAAAAGCATTCACTAATTAAGAACAGAAAGGCCATTTCAGAAATCAGGCAATAAAGACTCTGTATTCCACATTCAGGGTGGGCTACATTCAAAAATAGGGTCCTCCCACCTCCTGGACCAGGCTACATTTCACCAAGCTTGGGAATGGCAGGCACCCTTGGCATTTCAGAAGTTCTGTTGAAATCTGGGGTAATGAAATGCTGCTCATGTTTGAGAACTCAAAGCCCTTAGAATAACCTTGTCAGTATTAAGCAGATCACAGGAGTTCAAATCTCAATCACTGAGACACCATTGTTTCAAGGAGCACTTAGGAAAACCTCAAAAATGTTTTATGCTCCAGAATAACTCTTTTCACATGATGCTGCTTAAAAAGTTCATTTTCCATGAATTTCTCTAAAAAATCTGTAGGCAGCAAGCTTATCCCTTTTGCATGATTTGAAGAGAGTCTTAAAACTCAGTCTAATATGTGGGCAAGACATCACAGAATGTATATTGCAGAAGTATGAGTCAGTAATTGAAATGCATTTGAAATGTGGTTTCCATGATTTCTATGCAATAAGAACACTCAAAAGTACTTCATTCCAAAATACTTGGACATATTAGAACTGTACCTACTATGTTTTTATAGGGCCATTTTAAGGACTGTGGCTTACTTAAATTTTCTAAACCAGGAAGCTGGCCGGTTCCAAGGTGATACTTTAGATTTTTACCCTCAAAGTACTGAGTTCAAAACACTGCACAATATGGAAGGAAATAACCTGGCCTAATGCTCAGCCCTAAATGGGCAAAAATAACTCCCTATTCCTGAGGTCCAATAGGAGGTGTTTTAGTGAAATACCAAAGAATGAGGTTGGATTCAGACACATCAGCCTCAAAAAAAAAAAAAAAGTCTGTTCCAGAAAGGATAACAGGAACATGGGATGGCAGAAAACTGGAAAATTATGAGAAAAAAAAGAGCTATAAGGGTAGAAGAAGGAGTGACATGGACCTGCTTTCATGGGATACAGGACCATCCTGAAACCAAATGCTCATTGAAGAACTATCTGGATGAGACTAAGAGCTCAGCATCTGGTATTTAACATATCTACCTGTGAGTGACCTGAACTGCCTTGTTTGTGAGCATATATAAAGCTCTAAAACTGTCAGTAAGCAATTATTTGGTGAATCATTCTTCTGCTGCTCCATAACACTTAGCCTTCCTACACGTGCACACAGGCTGAGTCTCCCCTAATACTTTCTCGGCATCCTCAGAGGTATCTTGCGTGAGTCTCCAAAACATGTCCCATTTGTTCTTCTACTCTGATGACTCCTGAAATGTCAGGTGTCATCTGCACTATCTGGGGAGGAATCTGCCATCTGACACTGCTACTGTGGCCTCCAGAAGTGAGTGGCTTTCTCTAGCACTCCATCTCCCAGGAAGCCAACAGTTCATACCCTGAAAGGGGCAGGACAGTCCTATGTGTTCTGTAAGCTGTGTTCCATGCATTAATGCAGAGATGTTCTCTCTTTCCTCAGGCCACAAACCCAGTGCAATGAGCTGGCCTGAGAAGTGGAACCTTTTTTTCCATCTTCGTTTCTCCAAATCTGCATCTAGGAATTTGAATCAAAATCATTACAAAACCCAAAAGCATTTGTGAAATGCTTATATGTAAAGTGGGGCTTCAGATTAATAATGTGGATTGAAGCTCTTGTCTCAGAGTTTGCATTTTGAAACAGATCACCAGAATGGAAGCTGCAGTACAGATCTGATGGAACTGAACATAACTCCAAACCCAAGAAGAATGGAAGTCAAGAGCAGCTCTCCTACAACACACACTAGCTCTGGACGGTTTCAGGACCCAAGCTTCACTTGGCTTAGCAATGGACTGGCCAGAAATCTAAGAATGAGAAGGGAGTGGAAGAAGCTGGCGAAGGAGGCAGTATCTGTCTCTCCTTTCTCCCCAGGAGAGAGAAGCCTCGTGGTATGTGGACTCTTCCACAGCAAAGAGCCTTAATTATTTTCTACAAGGCATTTATTGTCTGAGACAAATATCAAAACATTTCTTTTGCCCTAATTATATGTATCCATTAAAAAATTTCCAAAAATACCAAGCAGGACCCTCTGGAGAAGAAAAGTCCCACTCAGAGAACATTTGGTGATCTTCGTTTGAAGCGAATTCAGCATTAATTGTTCCACATTTATCAAAATTTATTAAGAATCTGAGTGTTAATGTGATAGACGTCATCATCCAAAGTACATGTATGAAAAGAGCATGCTACAGGGACACTGCTACATCGATGTTCATAGCAGCACAATTCACAATAGTAAGACTGTGGAACCAACCTAGATGCCCTTCAATAGACGAATGGATAAAAAAAAATGTGGCATTTATACACAATGGAGTATTACTCTGCCTTAAAAAATGACAAAATCATAGAATTTGCAGGGAAATGAATGGCATTAGAGCAGATTATGCTAAGTGAAGCTAGCCAATCCCTAAAAAACAAATGCCAAATGTCTTCTTTGATATAATGAGAGCAACTAAGAACAGAGCAGCGAGGAAGAGCAGGAGAAGAAGATTAACATTAAACTGGGATGAGAGGTGGGAGGGAAAGGGAGAGAGAAGGGAAATTGCATGGAAATGGAAGGAGACCCTCAGGGTTATACAAAATTTCATACAAGAGGAAGTGAGGGGAAAGGGGAAAATAATACAAGGGGGAGAAATGAATGACAGTAGAGGGGGTAGAGAGAGAAGTGGGGAGGGGAGGGGAGGGGAGGGGGGATAGCAGAGGATAGGAAAGACAGCAGAATACAACAGACACTAGTATGGTAATATGTAAATCAATGGATGTGTAACTGATGTGATTCTGCAATTTGTATACGGGGTAAAAATGGGAGTTCATAACCCACTTGAATCAAAGTGTGAAATATGATATATCAAGAACTATGTAATGTTTTGAACAACCAACAATAAAAAATTTTTTTAAAAAAAAGTACATGTATGAAGACATGAATTGGTGTCAACATACTTTATATACAACCAGAGATATGAAAAATTGTGCTGTATACATGTAATAAGAATTTTATATTTAAAAATTAAATAATAAAATAAATAAAAATAAAAACTTATTAAAAAATAAAAATAAACAAATACATTTCAATACTTCTCAAGGAAAAGGACCATGAGATCCAACTGAAGAGCTTAAAGGAATATACTATTGGCCTTAGGGCAGTTCAAATCATTATTTACCATGAATACACACAATATAGCTGTATGCATCCAGGTATTTTGCCATGTGACTTAGAATCCCTACATTGCTGCAGTCATGTCGAACTTGGCTGTGCACCATGTCAATGAATCCTGACAACAAGAGACAGTGAGAGGGAGGTTCCATTGTTGTTGGACCAGTGTTGTTCCCATTTGCTCTCTTGCATTCCTGCCATTTGCCACATGAAGAGCAGACTTGGATAACTGCTAGTCCAGAGAAAATGAGAAACAGCCAGGCATGGTGGTGCACACCTGTAATCTCGGCATCTTAGGAGGCTGAAGCAGAAGTATTGCAAGTTCAAAGCCAGCCTCAGCAATTTAGTGAGGCCCTAAGCAATTTAGTGAGAACCAGTCTCAAAATAAAATAAAAAATAAAAGTTCTAGGAACATGACTCAATGGCAGAGCATCCCTTGTACCAAAAAAAAAAAGAAGGAGGAGGAGGAGGGGGGGGGAGACCACGACTAAAAACCTTTGTAAACAACCCAAACCCAAACTGTGCCACAGTCAGGAGATAGACCTCAGTCTCACCCAAAGCACACTAGACCCAGAGACTTGTGAGCAAGTTTTTAGGGATTCTCAAAATGCAAAGTTGTTACAGAGATATACTAAATGATACATCCCTGCTCTCAACATAAACCCCAATATGTACACATGGTCCTTCACTCCAAGTGGCTGAGTTCATAGAATGTGACTGGAATCTATTAATGAACTACCTAAGTGGCCTATAAACATCTTTTAATTTATATGGGAGTGGGCAACACCTGGCTACTTTAAATGCACAAAACTACGTTGTAGAGTATTCAGAAATTTACTATGATTGTCTTATTTATTTCCAGTTTGTGCCAGTACATATATTCTTTTCATCTCTCCATTACAAGTTCATCATGAGATTACATGATCACTTAACCAATCATTTCTTCAAAGGGGGCAATTTCAATTACACGGAAGCCTCCCAACTTTGTCATTAAGGAAGAAATACAGAAGACGTCAAAAATCCCAGCTAGATGTATGTAAGGAAGAACTGATGATTATCTCCAAAGTCCACATTTCCTTAATTACAGCATCACGTTCAGTGAAGTTAAGGCTTTGTCAGCTGTCTGCTGGAATCTCTGAGCTTGAAAGGTTTATGCATTTCTGAGGGAAAGGAATCTGTATCATTTGAAATTGATATGTTGTACCTGGGAAGGGTACAAAGCAGAAACCACTGTAGTCTTCCTTTTTAAAATAACAAATCCTCTTGAAAGAAAGAAAATAAATAGAAGAGCAAATCATCTCTGACATTACATATTTCTAAATCTTGCACTCTTCTGATACCAAAAAGAATTCACTCTACAGTGTGTACATTCAAACACAGAGTTTGATTGGTATTCCTGACAATTGCATAAATTAATGACATGTCTCCACCAGAAAAGGATCAAATTCAATGATGTTTCAAAACAATGTCTAATTTTTTTTTGGAGGGCCCAGATAAGGTATAATAAATAATCTCAGCTAGTGTTCCTTGAGCTAAATGTGACAAGTTCTGCCCTAAATGAAAAGAAATACTCTTCTATGACTATTTTTTCTCTGAAGGATAAAATAAATCTAATCTAGATCTTTTACATGATACAGTGTTAAGCGAGGTTCAGTACTGCTCTGTACACTGGAGAGGGTTGATCCATGGGGCGGGAGGGTGGAGAGTGGGAGTGAAGAGGAGAGAGAGAAAAATACATTCTACTGAGAATGACGGGGATGAACAAATTACCCCAAATGTTTCCTTGTTAGTATTAAGTGACCCTGTCACTCAGCTGATCCATACTTTCCTTGTATGTTTGTGAAAGGAGTGAGAAAGGAGAAAAATATTTGCCAGGAAAACGATTCTGGCTGAAGTCATATTAGAGAGTACAGTTCAATAGAAAATGATATCAGAATGAGGCTGACGAGCCTTGGTTCTGGTCCCAGGCTTGCCATTAATTTTCACTGTGGCTTTGGAAATGCCAGAGTCCTTCTGGGTCTCCATGGTATCTCAGTAAAATTGATAACACCTCTACTGCCTCCTTCCAATGAGCACAGATAACCTGTGCTAAAAAAGATTTGTAAACAATGCTATGCAAACAGTCATACCCTACTAAGTGTTGCTCATCAAAAGAAAAATGTGTTCACCTCTCCATCTGTATTTATGATTTATGGCCATGTATTTTACCAATAATGTAGTAGGTAATACTGACAAGAAAAGCAAATGAGTCACTCTAAATGTTCTAGCTAACATTTATTAGATTTATTTTTTAAAGAACACAGAGCAAATAAGTTTTATAATCTGTCTCAATTTGCCTTTCTAGAGTCATTCCCCCCAAACCACAAGCTGTTCTCGTACTTTAACTATGCATTTACTATTTTGATTCAAGCTAGTTTCTCTGCCCAGACAGACCCCTTTCCTATTATAGCCACTGACAAATGCTCTTTGGAGGTACCCTGCCCTACACTCTTCACACACTCCCTGAACACTGTATGCCTACCATTCTCCTCTCTCCCAAATCCTCCCCCAGCTTCTCCTGCCGCATCCTCCTTAAGCCTTCCTAATGGGTATCATCAACCCTCTCTCAGGACACAGCAAACCAGCCGCCACATTGCTACCCACATACAGAAAGACAGAAGAACAGCTATTCTGGGCTGGGGATGTGGCTCAAGCGGTAGCATGCTTGCCTAGCATGCACGGGGCGCTGGGTTCGACTCAGCACCACATAAAAATTAAAATAAAGATGTTGTGTCCACCGAAAAACTAAAAAATAAATATTAAAAAAAATTCTCTCTCTCTCTCTAAAAAAAAAAAAAAAAAACAGCTATTCCATGTCCTTTGCATGTGACTTCCTTGGGCTTCGGCTTGTAGCAATAGGGGCTTCTGCAAACTCAGCATGGTACCAGGAAGGGTAGATTCTCTTTGGGGAGAGGGGTATGATTTAAATCTTCTCCCCTTTCTCTACCAGCATAGCTGAACGGAGGCTTCTTCCTAAAGAATCCAGAGACGAACAACACAGGGGGTCTCCATAGTCATCTTCTGGCACCCGGGTTGGTGAAGCCACAGAGGCAGCAACACAGAAGCCTGCAGCATCTTATGGGCCTTCTGGTTATCATCAGCCCCACTTCAGCCCAGCACCCAAATAACTCCCCCTGGCCATATTGTCCTCACGGTATACTCGTTGCTTTTCTGGTTCCATTTGAAATCTGTATGAATTTCTGAAGATGACTAAGATGAAGGCTGCTGCAAAACTCACTTCACCCCTTTGCTGGCCAAGCTTCTGCCCTGGTAGAACAGACAGGAGCTTCAGTTCATCCCACAAAGGAGGACTGCTTTAAGCATGGCTGAATGTGTTTCCTAAGGAAGCATGTGACTGAAATTCATTGCATTAACAAACAAAATCTCCCAAAGATCTAAAGGTAAGGGGGGGAAAAAAAAACCTAAAACAAAATAACCCCACTTGTGAATTCCCACAATGATCTGGAGAAATGAGAATCCTGGTAGGTTCATAGGTGTGTCTCTGGAGAGCCTGAATAATGTGATTCACCTTCTCTGACTCTTTCCATTGAATTAATAGAGGATTTAATTTAGATTTTGAACACATAATTGAAATATTCTTAGGCATAATGATCAAATAAAAACAAATTCCTTGCTATATCATACAAGTCTGAGACAGACAAATCTAAAACCTTTCTATGTACCCTGTGCACATTTCCATAGGAACAAAGAAGACAAAAGGTCATTTCTATAGCTTCCTCATAGAATGCAAGTATATGGTTTGTGCACATTTTATAAGTGCTACATACTTCCCAGGTAGGCAAATCTCAGATCAATGGTGAGTGATGGATGATGCTGTTACTATCCCTATTATATACTTTTCTAACTTTATAATTTTGCCTTTCTTTTCTATGGCAAAAGTCAAATCTTTGGAATCCCCAAAATAGAGTTTGTGAGGAGCCTGGCAAGTGACCTGGATTTTCAGCACTTGATTTCAGTGCAGAAAGATATTATGTTGCTGCAATAAAACTCTCCAACACAGACTTGATTGTTAACAACTTTGGCAATGACCCAAGGCATGACCCAGGGCACATTACTTACCCTCTTGGTGCTGTGTTCCTTCATGTGGAAAATGAAGGTACTGTAATAAGGGTTCCTGCCTCACAAGCTTCAAGGAAGGGCTTTCATGAATTCATTTCCCACACTCAAAATCAGAATCATTCAGCACAGTAATAAAACATAGTCAATGAAGACACAGATGTTTTCAGATTAGTAAGTTAATGAGCTAAACTATTATTTAGTTTTCAAGTGCAATAACAGATATATTTCAATACTCAGGTACCATGAAACCTTAAACTGGGAAGCGGGTCCTCATGGTGAGGCGCTGGGTAGGGTGTCTGGAGTCTCGACCTCACTTCTCTTGCCCTTTCATGAACTGACCACTAGCTCCAGAAGGATAGTATCCCTGCCAATCTTTCACTTTTCCCATCTTCAAAATGATGAGTTGAATTCACTGTCACTAACTTCCCTGCCAGGGCACAAGTTCAAGGATTTCTATCATGGTGAAGCATCTGTGTTTTTCTTCCATACACATCAATAGAAATTGCTTCATTTTTCCTTATAACTCCCTTTTGGTGGCCAGGTATCCAGTGATAGGTTAGAATTATTTCTGTATACATCAAGCTGGAACCCTTTACTAAAGAAAGAGTTTTCATTTTGGTTATTATAAAATAAAATTTAAAAAACATATTATATGAAATTGTTTTCTAAAACAGACTGTCACCTGTTGTCTTACATCTCTTGTGGTAGTCATTTGATACATTCCTTCATAATTTTATGAAACATAAATTAAAACATTATTTTTATTATTACTATTGTAATAAAATTGTGTTTACATCATATATACCTACTATGAATCTATTTCTGCTTTTAGAAAGGTTTCCTGGCTAGCCAGTACAGATATATATCATTCTTTTATTAAGCAACTATATTATATTTCACTATGAGCCTATATGTAATATAGACATACTTTTGATGCATTTTTGTCTAATTTCCCCCAACCAAAGATTTCCTGTTCAAAATAGCCTTACACCAACGTCCTTGCACACGAGAATGACTATTGCAAAATAATTAACCCAAGATAGGAGCTTGTTATCCCATTTTAGGATGTGTTTTGGTTTAGAAAGAAATCAAGGGAATGAGATGGACATCATTACCCTAAGTACTTGGATGAAGGCATGAATGGTGTGGACTCCACTGTGTGTACAACCAGAGAAATGAAAAATTGTGCTCTATGTACTATAAATTGTAATGCATTCTGCTGTCATGTGTAACAAATTAGAATAAATAAATAAATTTTAAAAAATGAAATCAACATGCCCGTATGCATGGTTTATTCAAACATGGCACAACATACTGTCCTGTGAGGCCCATGAAGGATATATTGAAATGTAAGTTAGTATATATGATAAAAACTTAATTAGCCATTTGCCTCAAAATGATTATATCTTTTTTAAAATGTCTGCCTCCTTTGTTTGCTATAAATATTCATTTAAATACGTAAAATATACTAAGCAGCATTTTGTCTGCATCCCATCAAGCAGACTCATTGAGGCGTGAGGGCTATACGAGCAGTGGAGCGGAAGGCCATGCTATTACATGGATAAATGCTCCAGAGTCACCGAAGCAAGACAAAAACAATCACTGGAACATGGATTTTAGAATATGCTGAAGCAACCATGTGGGGGGAAGGGAGAAAGGAAAGGAAGGGGTTTGTCCCTAAACAGGAAAAACAGAAATCCCCTGGTATCCCATAAAACCAAGTTTAAATGTTTAGTTTGATTTCGATAAATTGTTACTGTTATGCTATCTGCCTTTCAGATATTTTAGATTCATCAAGAGGCCATGGTCATTTAACAGACATATATCATGGAACGTTTTATAGGATGATTTTCTTTTAATCACCCAAAGGTCTAATAGGGTGGTTGGCCTGCTTCCCTAATAAAATTTAAACAGCTTTTGCCTCAGGTCAAAGTGAAGTCGTCTATCCTAAGAGGAGTTCATCTGTGACATACATAATGGCTGTCTAGTCTCGAGAGGCAATTTGAGATTACTGCTTCTATCAGGAAAATAAATAAGTGAACCCAGGGCAGGGGGGCATGGTAAGCAGCAGTTTACTAACCAAAACAAATTTCAGTCCATAGACTGTGTCTCAGCCTTTTGGAGGACTGAGAGGGCAGCTCGACCTCCTTCCATGTCCTCCTGGTGTGGTCCACCTCATGATTCCTTCCTCACTCCCTGCAGAGGCCAGAGTTGCCCCAGAGAGACCTTGATGAGACTCCAGAAGCTCCTGAATTCTCCAAAGGCTCTATTCTTATCCCTCAAGCCTCAGGCTGTGACCTTGGGTCTCTAGAATGGTCTAGTGGCTTCCCTTCCATTTCCTATCTCTTAGCTGTATTTTCTGTTTGGCTTTTAGTGATGGCCCCAGCCTTGAATTCTGACTGGAGAGTCATCCCTCAGGCCCATACTCCAATGCTAAGCCCAGATCTCAAGGACCAAGACCCTTATCTGGGAGGAGATTGGACCTACAAAGTTGGAAGGTATTCAGTTGGTTAATCACACAAAGGAAGTATGCGTAAACATACACACAAGTTAATAAATGTGTGTAACCATGTGTGCTCGAGTTTGCCCAGCTACATTTGAAAGTAAAGCTCTAAAGATTTCTCCAGGACTTGCCTTCTCTCCCACACATCTTAGATGTGTTCTCCTGACATGGGTATCTCACTGTCATTGTGGCTGTAAGTTAAGATGGCTGCACAGCTCTAGTCCTTTCTAGTTCAAGTCTGCCAGAAAAAAGTCTGCCTCAGTCCCTGAATTTCTAGGAACACATTTGAATGTATTTTACTGACTTTAAATCTTTCTTATGATATTCCCTGAACCAATTATAATGGCCAGGAATTTTTAAATACTGATGCCTTTTGATTTCACCTGGATTAAGGGTTGGAGAGAATTTTCCAGGAAACTAGATTTGTTACTGAAAGAAGGAAAATTAACTCGGGCAAGAGTGATCGAGTACCTGTACATTCAGATAACCAGCTCAATTGCTTTACATTTTTGTGTCCATTATTTAAATTAAAAAGCAATTCAATATGAGAATTTCTAAATACAACATCAGATAGTAGGAAGCCGTAGTAATCCTGTAGCTCCTGGCTATTCAAAATGTGCTTCATAGACTAAGCAACAACAGCATCACCAAGAAGCTCCTTAGAATTGCAGTATCTTGGGCCCTCTGGACTTATCAATTCAGCATCTTCCTTTTTAACAATATGTAAAGTTAAAAATTAATGATCCAGGCTTAGCTTTCAATTTATAGATCTGGCAAGTGGATAAGGCAAATGATGAGTCTTCCCTAAAATCATAAATTTGCACCCAAAATATATTCCAAGTCTCTTGTCATTCAGGAGGATTCATTCCAAGATGACACTACTTTGCATGGTAAACTTTTAATCACACTGATGTTTTAAATTGTGTTTCTCTTCTCAAAATGTGCAAGTTAGGATGTAAGGCAAAATGTTTCAGATGTATGACTCTGTATTCAAAAAGGTCTCAATTCAAATCTAAGCTCCAGTATTTTTCCATCTCATGAATTTTGAAAAGTTATTTGACCTCTGTAAAATGCACTGTCCATATCTACCTACCTCATGGAATGATCACAGGAATTAAAAGAGACAAAGCATCTCTGTATATTATAAATATTAAAAACTTAATTAGCATTTTTAGGACATCCAACTCAAAAAATAATATTTCTATCATTACAAAAAAGCCAATTTTGAACAACCAATAAAAAAAAGAATAAAAGCCATTTTTTTTCCATCTATTTCTTTTTAGACATCAACAAAAAGTATAAATATGGATAAAAAAATAAGCCCACCATCAAAGAGATTTGACTCTTAGAGGCAGCCGAGGAGTAACAATTTAGGCTGTGACAAATACAAAGCCATCATTAGGAACAAAATGCCCATGTTAGTTTTTTGTCACTGTGACCAAAATACCCAACAAGAACAATTTAGAGGAGGAAAGGTTTATTTTGGTTCACAGTTAAAGAAGTTCAGTCCATAGCTGCTTAACTCCATTATCCTGAGTCCAAGGTGAGGCAGAAAATCATAATGGAAGGGTGTGGTGGAAAATTGGGGCTCCATACATGGCAGCCAGGAAGAAGAGAAAAAGTGGAAGGGGCCACACTGTAGGGAACAAACCCTTCCCGGGCACACACCTAGTAACCCACCTCTTCCAGCCATGCCCTAGCTGCCTACCTCTGAAGATTTCTGCATCAACACAAGAGCTTTTGGGGGGACCTCATATCCAAACCATAATAGTGCCTCCAAAGTACAGAGAAGAAGCAATTAATTTCACTTAGAAAAAAAAAAAGGGGGGGGAAGAGGGCTTCACAGAAAATATCACACAAGCCTGCACTTTGATGGGAGCCTGGGAATACATCGAGGGATTCCATTAAATTTTGCTTTGCAGAATGCATTTGGTATTAATAATTGAGGGCATGAAAAAATAAATAATTTTGAGCCTTCAAAAGAATCATAGAATCATACAATGTAGAGGTGAAAGTGACTTAAGACGGGACTGCAATGTTTTCCTGCTATTTCCCTACTTCCTTGCAGAGAAGTGAGGTCTTGTAACTAGCTGTGAGCAGTGAGCTGGGTGCAGGAGTGATAAGTATCAGTTCCAGAACAGGGCATGGGGAAGAAAGGCAAGGATGCACATTCCAGGCAGTGCAGTTACAAGATGGCAATACGTCAGAGATTGTGTGAAGAAATCTCCCTGCAGTCAGACAGGCCCTATTCTTGAGAAATACATTTTGGTGGTGTTAAATCACTGAGATTTGGAAGTCTTTTGTTATCATAGCACAACCCAGATGGTCCTGGCTTAACATCCTAATGTTAATAATCATAGAGAATGACTCCTCATTGCCCTGTGGGAGGAAATTTAACCCCAGAAGAAGAGGAAGAAAAAGGGATTGGTGTCTGATAAAGTAGAGGTGGGGGTTGTTGCTAAACCTTTCAAAATTCGTACTAAGCATTCACTTCTAGTCCTATTTTTCCAGCTTACACAGCAAGCAATATTTTTCAGAATTTAATTTTACAGTCCTAATAAGGACATCCTGTCTGATGTGACCATTGAAACGGCAGTATGTCATCGGGTCACAGTGCATTTCATTACTACCAAAACAGTTATGAATTGCCTTGAGCAAAACAAATCCATCTATGTGTCTTTGCCTGCTACTTCAAAGCCACCCAATCATCCAAAATCAAACTTCTTAGGAATAAATAGGCTACAAGGTTGAGTCCCAGAGAGAGTCACTTTTAACCTCTAGCAAATTTTCACAGTTGAGTGGAAAACTCCGCCCAAACAACATTTCTAATGGGAGGCTGACAGACTTCTAACTAAAGCAGTTCCAATGTGACACTATAATAACCTACTTCTTTTGATTGCATTTATTTTTAATGATTATTTTCCCCGCTTGCCAATCCAACCTGTGCTGCCAACCCAGAAGGAGGGGGAGGGGAGGAAGCTGTGGATTGAGAATGTTGTCCTGGGCTACACTGCCACCTAGTGGCAAATATGACGAACTTACCTAGTGGTATCAGAATAGTTCAGTTAAATTGA
Source organism: Marmota monax (assembly GCF_021218885.2). NCBI lineage: Eukaryota > Metazoa > Chordata > Mammalia > Rodentia > Sciuridae > Marmota > Marmota monax. Next base: position 163,331 of record NW_026693639.1, read on the forward strand.
GTTAAAAGATTTCCTTCCAGTGCATGGGGTAAAAGAACTGAATTATTACCTCAGCTTCACTTAAACAAAATATATGATGCAAAAACAAAAAGCATATCCACTGATGTGTTTAATAAAATTACTATTGGCTTTAAATGAGAGGTCTTTTAAGAAATGGTTCCCAGGGGCAATAGGATAATGCTTTTTTCTCTGTTGTTCTTTTCCTTACAAAGGTTAGGTTTGAATTGCAGTTTTAAATGGATTGACAAAAATGGAAATTAAATGTTACAAAAATCTGAATAAGTCTGTATGGTAGCAGTTATAATTCAATTGTAAAAATAAAATTTATTCACAAGTTATGGGCTCAGTTCAGAAGTACTGTAGACAACGCCATTGGTAACTTGTTGTGTACTTATGTTCTGCAAACAATAGATTTGACTATATTCCTGATAACTATCACTATTTTTAAGGCAAACTCAGAATTCTGTTTTATTGTTGTTGACCTGGTCTTTGACTCAATCAGTGTCTACTTATAATACACTAAAGTTACAAACCTGTATTTCATGAAGAAGTTATTTCAAAACTATTAAACAATGAACATACAAGTTCAGGGCAAAGTTAACAGGCAAGCTTTGGGAAAGTTAATGATTTCGATAACACTGTTAGTAATACTTCCAATAAGAGTTGGGCAAAATTTGGAGACAAAAGATGTTCAGGAGCTCAGAAATTTGCAGCTGCAATCTCTTTGTGACATGATAAGCCAATAATTATAGGCTCCTTTTAGAATTTAAGAAGCACACGTACACTCAGTTACACATCCCACATACACTCAGTTACACATCCCAGTCGCCATAGACCATGTCACTCTCTTTGATTGTAACAGTTCGATGAGATCAAAACATAATGTGGAATGGAATGAGCAACAGGGCAAAGCCATAAAATAGTGGGTGGGGGGAGTGTTCTGTAGCACAAAAATCTTACTACACATACAAATTCAAAATAAGCAACTTAACAACCCTACTATTAGAAAATTCAATCTTTTTTGGAAAGGCAAAACTGGCTGCTGTTAAGATAACTTTACATTTTTGAGTGCTTATTATGGTTCCAGTACTACCTTGGTTCTTTACTCAGGTAAAACCAAAGAACCATATGTCGTAGTTACTATCACAACCCCATTTACACAGGAGGACTGAGAAGCACAGAGAGGTCAAGCAAATTCAGATCCAAAAGCCAGTAGTTTGTCACCAGAATCTCTTCTCTTTAATACCAAGCTTAATAATGTCTCATAAAATACTTTCTATGGAACAATTTTAAAAACTAATGCTTTTTGCCTGTGTGGTGTTCAAGGTGGTTTCTTCACTGCCACTGAATAGACTTTATTTCTTGGATGTCTGTTCAGGTCAGATCACATAGCTGATAACAGGAGCCATAAACTCTTATCAGTGTTCCCGCGCCTGGTTGCTTCTGCTCCTGGATCCTTCTCTGGTTAGAGCTGAGTCAGGGAATTCATCAGTACCTCTTTGAGGAATGTCCTTTTCCCACCCAATGTTCATGTGCTCTTCCCCCTCCCAGGCTTTAGTCAAATGGGACTTTTCTGAGGTTAATTAGTATACCATGTCTGAGGTAGGTGTTCAATAAATATTTGAATAGAATCAATGGAGGCATTTCCAAGGCTTAATCAAACCAGAGGCATTTTCAATATTGATAGGGTTCCTGGCAGCACTTCTAACCTTACCCAAGATCCCTGGTGGTTGAAGATAGAAAGGGGTCAATGGCCTATAGGCATTCATTGTCTCTCTAAGATTCCCTCTGAGAGAATTAAAACACTGAAAAACGTCTATAATAATTTTACTGATCTAAAAAAAAATTAAGCCAAGGGAAATAAGTCTCATCTGCAAAGGTCATTAAACCAAATGTTTCTTTGTTGTACTTTGTAGATCCTTCCTGTAGTTGAAGGTGACCAGGAGGTCATAGTAACTCCAGAAATTGCCACTGTTCATGCAACATATTCAATTGGCAGTAAGTTTAATTATTAAATCTCAGGCTATTAGGATATAATAAGCTCTGAATTATCCATGGGACTAGAGAAAAACAGAATGGAGGGACATGAACTCTCAAGATCCATTCCTGATTCTAAAGCCAGTGGACTACAGTTTCCGTTTCTCTTGTTCAAAAGTATTAAATGAATGAATGACCAAAGAACCAATAAATAAACCAACAAAGTGAATGAAGAAACCAAGATCTCTTGGGCTAAAGATTAAAGGTTGCCATTAATATTTCTTAGCATCATGTGTGTTCAATAGGTTAGACCCATTTCATAAGCATGCAATCAAAGGGACTGATATTCTGGAAATGAAGAGATCTGGGCTTGGAGTTTGAGAAAGCATCCTATTAATGAGGGATCTATTTATTATCTGCAGACATATTGACTTCTCAAATCAAGGAGAATTTTGTTCTTCCATGATGTTATTATCTGAGTCCACCTGAATAAATAACTTTTCTAAGTGACATATTTGATAAGGAAGACCTGGGACTGAAGTCCAGTCAAATCTATATCCTATGCATTTTTCTGAGTCCTGGCTTCACTAATTGCTAACTTAAAATAAGAAGACCAGTAGATTTTGAGATTTTTTCTTTTAAATCCCTGTTATGTCCAGTGTTCTGCTATTCACTAGCCAAGTGACCATAGGTAAATGATTTAACCTATTTAGGGTTTTAGATTTCTTAACTAACAGTTTAAAAAGCTGAAGTCGTGTGGTCCTTTGAGGTCTCAGACTTTAGTACTTTGTAATATGACAAAAATTCAGATGTCTTACAGGTAAAAGAAAAGCAAGAGTCCTCAGCTATAGAGATAACCTCTTCATCTCCTAAAACTTGAAAGTTCATCCCATCCTATGGAGCATAACCACTCTCAACTCCTTCCTGAGTGCCACCAGCATTGGAGGAAACTTTCATATTTTTTTCATTCTTCTCCTTAGATGTGTTTCCCTATCACTTTTCTCGTTCTGTTTTTGTTTCTCCCACTGTGCAGGTCGAGAGTCACCTTATGACAGAGAAAAAACTAAATAGAAGCTAACTTTCATCTGTGCATTTCCCCTTTTGCTTTTAACACTTTGAAGTCTTGTGCTTTTCCTTTCATTTTGAAAATATGTTTTTCCTTTCTGTGTTTTTTAATTCCCTGGAGAGGACTTTACATTCTGGCTCGACTTGTCTGGATAGCCCGGGAAGCCAGTGGCAGCCTGCAAACCTCTTCTCCATGGTACGAACAGGTTGGCAAGGGGAAGCAAAGGCAGGGCCTCCCAACAGCCCAGGCTCCAGGGACACGACTACATAAGGTTGCCATGCACTTTATGAAAAAGATGCTGCAAAGGGAAAAAAATATGTGAACTAGTTGCTCCTGTTTGTCTCCCCTTTAATTGTGACACACCCCATTTCATTTGATGTTCTATGAAGAGTCGGAGGACACAGCCTAGCAAAGAGTTAGACAGACCATCCACTCCAGTCACACACTAGGCATCAAGCAATGTACATAGTACTTTTCTTCACCTTTTTATCTATGTAATCCTTAATACAGAGAAGATGGCTGAAGATACCAAAATTTGAGATAAGTTATAGAAGTTGCCCAAGGTGGCAGAATTAGAAAGTGGCAGAAATGAAATTTAAGGCAAGATCTGCCAGATATTTAGGTCCACGCTCTATGCAATGCTGGGTACAATGACCTCTGTCCCAACATGAGAATTTCTGTGACTAGGACAGTTTTCATCTAGACTATAAATTCTTAACAGAGGGGATATTGTCCCCCTGGGAGTAGTTCCTTCTTAAGGTGGAGGGGAACAGGAGATCTTACTTTTTAAATACAAAAGTGTGTACAGTACACAAAAAGATGTGGAATGTATCTATGGCATCAAATTTCTGTAGTGGGAAGGCAATTAGGAAAACATACATAAAGATTCCTTACTGGGCCAGGCACAGTGGCACACACCTGTAATCCCAGTGGCTCAGGAGGCTGAAGCAGGAGGATCGTGAGTTCAAAGCCAGCCTCAGCAATGGCAAGGGGCTAAGGAACTCCATGAGACCCTGTCTCTAAATAAAATACAAAATAGGGCCAAGTATGTGGCTCAGTGGTTGAGTGCTCTTAAGTTCAATCCTCGGTACCTCCAAAAAGCAAACCAACAGAAAAAGATACCTTACTTGGATGGTGAGGGAAAAAAAAATCAAGAGATACTCATGCGCATGTATCTCTGATGTAGGCCTTTGTACCTTCTCCTATATTATGTTGCCCACTGCTCTTCCTACTGTCTCTTTTAATGAAAAGAGACATACAAGCTTCTTCAAAATTGAGTTGTTAAATTTTAAATTATCAATCTTTGGTCAGATTATTTAAAAATTGGACCATCTTACTAGGTATCTTATGAAATTTAGATTGGAAAGCACTCAGGTCAGGCTTTATCAAGATGCAACATAACTCCAAGTATTTATTGGGCTTAACCAGGCTGACTGTCACCATTGGGGTACAAACAGTCACACTGCTCTTTCTGCTGCTTTCAACTCTACACTATTCCATTTTTCCACTTTTTATTCTGCATCTTCCTCTCACTCTCATATTATCAAAAAGTCCATAAAGAAAATGGACATATTTCCCATTAATATTATGTTCATATACAACTTTCTTACTGTCTTCTATTTGATTTCTTTGGGTCTCTTCATTCTGGCTGAAGACCCCAATTAAAATCAAAAAAGAACCCTAAATATTACTGCCCTTCTTTTAAAATCTTAAAATTTTGGCCTTCAATCATTTGAGGTTCAAACTCAGTTACTGCCTGACTCTAAAGATTATTAACATTTCTTTTCCTCAGTTTTTCCTGATATTATTCTCTGCTTTGAAAGTATAGCACACTGATGTCATCACCAATACCACTCGTCCTTGATTGTGGTTCTGAAAATTACAATATCTGTTGGTAGGTGGGAGTATCCCCAAACTCCTAAGTTGCTAGACCATGAAACACTATTTTATGGTTGGAATATGAGGTGTCCCCCAAAAGCTGCTGTGTTAAAGCAGGAATGTGCAGAGGTGAAATGATTGAATGGTGAGGACTGTGACATCATCAGCACAACCTAGATTGATTTGACTAACTGGGTAGTAACTGTGGGCAGGAAGAGCATGATTTCAAAATGTAGGCCACTGGGATATGTCCTGGAAGGTGTCATCTTCCCTGCAGCCCCTTCCTCTCTATTTCCCAGTCACCATGAATGGAGCAGCACTTCTGCCCCACCACCTTTCTACCATCATGTTCTGCCTCATTTTGGGCCAAGAGCAATGGAGTCAGCCCACCATGTGGACTAAACCTCTGAAACCATAAGTCAAAATAAAATTTTCCTCCCTGAAATTGTCTTGTCATGTATTTTGTTTGTAGTGATGAAAAACTGACTAACACAGAAATTGGTACCAAGAGTGGGGCTGTTGCTTTGACTAACCTGAGCATGTTATTCAGAAGCCCTTGGAGGAGCTGGTTTGTGGAAAGAATTTGTAAAAGTTTGGAGATGTGTTGAGAAGACTTAAAATGTTGTAAGCAGAGCTTAGTGGGAAATTCTAGTGGGAGCTCAGAAGACCAGAATGCAGACAGTAAAGACTGTGCTCATAGCTTAAAGAGCGGAATGGGGACTCTATTTGAAATTGGACTAGAGGTCATTTCCATTGCATTCTGGCAAAGAACTTGTCTATCTTTTATCTGTGTCCTGAGAATCTGTGTGAGGCTAACTTTAAAAGTGATGGACTGGGCTGGGTTGTAGCTCAGTGGTAGAACGCTTGCCTAGCACATGTGAGGTACTGGGTTCCATCCTCAGCACCACATATAAACAAATAAATAAAGTTATGTCCATCTACAACTAAATTTTTTTTTTTTTAAAAAAGTGATGGACCAATTAAACCAGCAAAGGAAATTTCAGTACCACATTCAATCAGTAGTGTGTACTTTGCACACAATTTTTGGCCTGGTTAGCTGTGAGAATCAAGAGCACAAAGCAGAGCTGAAGAATTTTTTAACTTCCAGTTTGGCCCGAAAAGTACTTAAAAAATGGAATCAAGAAAGATGTGATTGTTGAAGATATTAAAGTCCCTAAAGCAATGCTAAGAACTTTGCAAAGAGACAATAGGCTTCAGGGCAACTGAGGAATTTGTAAGACCACACCCATTGCAGGATAAAGGATGTAAAATGGAAAATTCCTTTGAGAAGACACCATGGGGGAATCTTGCTTGCACAGGGGGCCCATGAAGCTGTTTCATCATGCTTGGACACTCAGGAGAACCGGCTACTTTGCAAGCTGGTGGTAAACCTTGGTGTCATACACATGGCACTGTGTCTGTAGGAACGCAGAATGCTGGACTTATAGGGTCATGGAGGTACCCACTGATATTTCAAAGGAAGGCCTGGGAGACCAGGCAAAGTGTTGAAATCCCTGTGGGCTGCCACTGAGAGAGCAATGCATGAAACTGTGAAGATGAAGGTGAAGCTGGAATGAAGACCAAAAGAATTAAGAGATGCCAGTAACACAAACTGTCTGCTGAGAAAAACTGTTGGTTATGGACAGGGCCAAGATGAAAGAGAGGCAATGTATGCTACAACTGCCAAAGCCAAGGAGGCAGTACTGCTCAAGCCCTTTGAAGAGGACATCTTGAAGTCATGTCTCCTAGATGCTGAATGCAGAGTTAGGGGACCCATTTTCCCAGCTCGGTTTTGGTCTTGTTTTGGTCCCACCCCTTCTTTCTATCTTCCTGTTTCTTTCTTTTATAATGGAAATATTTATTCTGTGCCATTCTGTGTATGTAACTTAATTTTCATTTTTTTTTAAATTCTTTTTTTTAATATTTATTTTTAGTTGAACACAATATCTTTATTTATTTATTTCTATGTGGTACTGTGGATTGAACCCAGGAGCTTGCAGCCAAGAGTTTGCCTTGAGACCCAGATGAGACTTTGGACTTGGACTTTTTGGGAAATGTTGGAATTTTTAAGACTGTAGAAACTCTTGGAAATGAACTAAAAGCATTTTGCATTGTGAAATGGACATAGCTATGGGGGGTTGGGGTAAAATGTTGTGATTTAGATCTGAGGTGTCCCCCAAAAGCTCGTGGGTTAATGCAGTATTATTCTAGGTGCAACAACTAGATTATGAGAACTGTAATCTAATAAATCCATCCCAGTTTAGATAGACTGAGTGATAACTATAGGCATTTCATGGAAAGGTTTATCTTCCCTGTAGCTTTCCCTCTCTCTCTGCTTGTCAACTATCAGAACAGTGTTCCTCCACCACAGCCGTCTGCCATGATGTTCTGCCTCAGTTGGGTGCAGAACAACCGTGTTAGCCAACCATGGATTAAACTCTGAAACTGTGAGCCAACATAAATTCTTCTTCCCCTAAATTGTTCTTGTCAGGCATTTTGGTCACAGCAATAAAAAACTGATTAACACCAGGCACAGTGGTGCATCCCTGTAATCCCAGTGACTTGGGAGGCTGAGGCAGGAAGATCACAAGTTCAAAGAACCTCAGCAAAAATGAGGCACTAAGGAGCTCAGACAGACCCTGTCTCTAAATAAAGTACAAAATAGGACTGGGGATGTGGCTCAGTGGTCGAGTGTCCCCAAATTCAATCCCTGGTACAAAAAAAAAATTGCTAACATTGTGTATTATTTCCCTTCCACTCCTTACAAACACACACACACACACACACACACACACACACACACTCAAAACTCCTGACTATGGCCAGATTTATGAAAATACTTGGTGACTTTAATAGTTCCCTAGGGAAACTTACAAATTACCACAAACTGGGAAACTTCAAAACAGCAGAGATTTATTCTCTCACAATTCTAGAAGCCAAAAGGGCCATGCTCCATGGGAGTGCTCTAAGGGAGAACTTGTCCCTTTCTCTTAATTTCTGGTATTGCTGGCAATTCTTGGCATTCCTTGAAACATTACTCCAATCTCTGCTTCCATCATCACATATACAATTGACTCACATGAAGTCATTTCCGGTAAGACCAGTGGTTAATTTTCTATCTTTATGAATATTAGGTTGCTTATTTTAAAAATTACTTAATGGTCAGTGATTTGCTTTTAATACCTCCAGTAGCTTAGGTTAGTAGCTTTTTATTTGTCTTTGAGTGAAAGAATTTTACTTCTAAGCTTAACAAGAAAGCACTTGTAACTGGTCCATTTGGTTCTAATTGTCATTCTTCCCTTCTCATATTTGAAGCAGAGCCTCCATACCCCTCATGTCTTCATTCCTATACCTAACAGAGAGAAAGAAGGAAAGAAAATGAGGAAGGAAGGAAGGAAGGAAGGAAGGAAGGAAGGAAGGAAGGAAGGAAGGAAGGAAGGAAGGAAGGGCAAAAGAAAGAGAAAGAAAACAAGCCTTTACTATCAGTTTTCAGTCCTGAATTGTTGACCTGAATAAAGGAGAATTGGGCTGTGGGTGGAGTTCTGAAACTATAGAAATAACCACAGGCTGTTATTGAATAGCAGTTACCCCACCAATTAAAAACAAAGTGCTTTGGATATTCTCTATGATCCCTCTCAGCACCTGCATGTAATGACTCTAACCTGGATATCTGGTCACTGAGCTAGGTCTATAGAAAGAAGACTGTTTCTCATGCCCACCATCCACTTGGGAAATCAAGAGCAAGTTCTTTGGTGAACTTGAGAGCTCCAAATACCCATGGCTGATGAAGGAAAACATCTTACAGATACCATAGTCATTCTAAAAGAGAAACTGCAAGCATTCTGGTCCACCACAAAGAAAAGATATTGAGCTGATCAACTTGAATTTAAAACAACATTAGCCACATTACAAGGGTAGCCACCCCTTCCAGGTACTCCAGCTCACTGAGTTAACACAATAGAAAGGAATGATGTTTCTTGTGATTTTTTAAATAAACATAATAACCATTAATTAAGTCAAGTGTTTTAGTCAGCATTTTCACTGCTGTAATTAAAAGACCTGACCAGCACAATTGTAGAAGAGTAAAAGGTTATTTGGGTACTTACAGTTTCAGAGGTCTCAATCCATAGACAGCTGGCTGTATCCCGAGGGGCTTGAGGTGAGGCAGAACAGCAGCTCATGTGATAATCAAGAAGCAGAGAGAGAGACTCCACCTTCCAGGAACAAATATATACCCCCAAACCACACCTCCAATGCCTCACCTTCACCACCCACACATCACCTGCCTTCAGTTACCACTCAATTAACCCCATTAAGTGATTAATGCACTGAATGAGTTAAGGCTCTTGTAACACAATCATTTCTTCTTGAACCTTCTTGCATTGTCTTACACGTGAGCCATAACATCAAGAGATATTTTTTCCCCAAGAACATTAGGTTTTAAAATGTGGGTGATCTATAAGATACATCTTGGCTAAGGCAGAGAACTGTAGAGGAAAGACTCAAGTGTGGATGTATCTTTGAAACCCAGTTCTTCCACTTAGGACTTGAATCAATTTAGCTAAGTCACTCAACTTTGCTAAACTTGTTTATTCATCCATTTAAACAGGAACTTGTGCAAGGATAACATGAGAAAACATGTAAAAGCTTGTAGGGCACATGGAACACTGAGGGAATACCATTTACCTGTTGACAATGAGAAATGTATGTCCTATCTTTTGCATGCCAGAAATGAGCTAACCAAAGATCTGACTGAAGCTATGAGGGGTCTCTCCAGTAGGGGGCTTTCCATCTTCCTTTATAACAGACCATCTTGAACATAGTCATTTATTTTTATGTGCTTCATAATTTTAGTAATTCATCTGTACACTTGCTCGGGCTCCATTTTCTTCAGTTGAAGAGAAGATGAACTCCTTGGGGATCTTGTTAACTTGATGATATTTCCTTCAAGAACAAAGAGCAAGCAATTTTGTTGTTTCATTTTTTGTATGTCCTTTCAAAGAGTTTTCCCCCCATAATTATCACTATGTAAATATTCAGTTTGCCAACTCCATGTCAAATTGTGGTCATTTAGATTAACATAATGTTTAAAATAATAAGTTGCACATTTCCTGTTCTCAAAGGGGACTTAAGAATTTTTTAAAAACCAACACTTCATGTGTTTGGGCTTTGTCATTATAGACAATGAGAAGATTAAAAAGAAAACTATTAAAGAATAATATTCTTCCTTACTAAAATTTCAATCACCTCATGACTTGGAAAATGATAATGATATAAAATTATTGTGGTTGGTGAAAAAAAAAAAAAACAGAATCATAGATCCCCACAGTACTAATCCACCAAAACGGGATATGTCCCATGACTGGCAAAAGGGACTTTGCACATGTAATCAAGTAAAGGATCTTGAGATAGATTATTTGGGGTTGTTGAGGTGATCTGCATGTAGTAACAAGAGTCCTCATAAGGGAAAGCAAGAACCAGGAGGGTCGTGTCAGTGGAGGAGACATGAAGACAGAAGCTGGGAAGACACCGTTGTTGGAAGGGGCCATGAGCCAACGAGTGCAGACAACCTTTGGAAGCTGGAAAAGACTAGGAATAGATTGTCCCATGGAATCTCAGAATGAATGTCCTAATGATGATACCTTAATTTTAGCCAGAAAGACCCATTCCTGTCCTTCTGGACTTTAAAACTGTAAGATGATAAAGTTGTATGGTATCATTCATAGTAATTTGTTAGCAAGAGAAAAATAATATAGAGCAAGTAGAAAAACAAGATTATATATATATATATATATATATATATATATATATATATATATCATGGTTTTGTTGGCCTTTTGCTATCAAAATTAAGAGATGCCACATGTAAACAAACTAGGGAGATTAATGGATCAATTGTATTTTACATTTTCATTGTATTTTTTAACATTAGAAGAAAGTGATCTTATCTGGTCATTCCCAGGGGGATGGCTCAAGAAATTTTCTGCAAATTATAGATAATAAGCAGAATCTAGGGAAACTAGTCCCTGGTGAAGACAGCTCCCAGCAGGCCCCAGAGAGCCTGGCAGCCAAGCACCTGCTTTTCATGTGCCACTGTCCTGGGAGTCCTGCAGTGATTGTCCTTCATGGTCATACCTCCCCTTCAATGTCACATGCTGGGTTGATGCCAGAATGAGCTAAGTCCAGGTGACATACATACAACCTAGAGGACAGGAGAGTCAAGAAGTGTCCCTTTGGTTTCTCCAGTGGCATCTGGAGTTTTGCTTGCCACAAATGTTCATATGATGTCAGCTTCTCCCTAAAGACAAAGGGTTTTCAGATGCTAGTAGAAAAAAGACAACTATCTACAACAGGGTTTGATAATCTGACTTTTTCTAATTTCTAGATTATCAATCAAGAAACTTCAAATTGTGCTGTGCAGAGCCATTTGTCCATAGTTATTAACAATGTAGGCAAGTAACGTGAAGTTTTTGAATTAAATTCAAATATCTAAGTAAGAGAATGTTTCCAAGTTGTGTTTTGTAGAACACTAAACTTCCTCTTAACCCTGCTCCTCTCTTTTCCTTTTTTTCCTGAGAAGAAGATTGATTTTTAGTTTCCTAAGAGCTTATGAGAGATCTTTGGGTGTACCAGTGCAAGATCTGATGGGTTCATCTTCAGAAACAGGGCGCACCAGAGAGCAGCCATGTGGGAGAACCCCTCTGTGAGCTGAGCCCTGGGTGCTGGCAGCAACACAGGCAGGGGGAGAACCCCTGGTGTTGCTGCCTGTGTTCTTTCCTTCCCTTCTATCACTTCTGTTCTGTTCTCTTCTTGTCTCTCTTTTATTTCCTCTTTTTCTTTTCTGTTTCCTTATCCCCCAGGAGTGGTTAATCCAAGCAGCAGACATAAATGGAAAAGCAGGAACTGTGTCAGTAGGTAGTAAGTACAAGAGAAGTGCAGAGAAGAATCTGGGTCAGGCTGACCAGGCTTTCTGACCTCGGAGGAAAAGCTTCAACACCAGCACTTTGTGAGGATGGCTCTTGAGCCACCCTGCTCCAACATGAACCAGTAACCCCACATAACTAGTGAAGTCTCTTCTGCTGGGCTCTCCTTTCAGTATCCCCCTGACTTTGGACTTCATATCATTTCTGTGTTGAATCTCTTATTTCCTGTATTCCAAGTCATTTATTTTCTCCTCTGTTGGAGTATGTCTTCAGTGACTTCTTTTAAAAGGGCATACAATATATGAGAGACAAGTTGTTGTTGCTTTTTTTGAAATATCTTGAAAATGTCATTATTATTCACGTTTCATTCATTGCTTGGCTCCATTTAGAATTATAGGTTGGAAATAATTTCAGGCACTGCTTCACTGTCTCCTGATTCCAGGGTTTCTGCTGGGATGTGTTCAACCATTCAAATATCTTGTTTCTGATTTCTGCCATTTTTATAGAAGTTTGGAGACTGTTTTTCTCTAGTCTATGGCTTTAATGATGATATATTTCCATCAATTCTCCAGGGTTCTAGGCAGGTTCTTTCAATCTAGAAACTAGCAGCCTATGGTTCTGGAAATTTCATCTTAATTTGTTTGATTATATCACCATGTCTTCCCTGATACATCATTCTGGAACAGCTCTTTTTGGTTGTTAGATTTTCTCTCCTACTTTCTTGTTGTTTACCTTTCTAGAAGACTCCTCAAATTTATCTTCTGGTTTATATACTTGTTTTAACTTCTGCCATCAAATTTTTAATTTCCAAAAGCTCATTTTTGCTTCCTGAATACTGTTAATTGATATGCCCTGCTCTTGTTCCATGGCTGCAGTATGTTTTCTGTTTTTTTCTCTTCATAGACTCTATTTCCCCATGTTGATGTTTTTCTGCATTATGTGGTCTATGTTTTCCATGTTACAGAATTTCCATGATTATACAGTGATCCTTGGATTGCTTAAGGAAGCTAAAATCCTGATTAAAGATTCTGAATGTGGAGAGGCATTTGGCACCTTAGAACTTTGCTGTAGGGTGATCAAGGCAGCCATTTATCAGAGAGATACCTAATATCCGTATCTTTAGGTCCATCCGCTTGGCTAGTCAGATACCTCAGGGAAAAGTCTTTGGAAGATAGAGGTATCAGCATTCTGAAATCTGGGTGGGAAGTCTGAGCATTAGTATTGATCACACAGAATATCTGTTTCCACACTAATTTCCCTGCTTTTAGAATAGTAACAATAAGCCATGCCTGGCATCCATCCCTCAGGCTAGAAGCCTTGTTTCACTAAATGTAGAAAACAAATCTCCAGACATTGGTCAGGCCAATGGCAGCATAGCATGGGACATTACTTAAGAATGGAACTGCTTCTCAAACTGCTCTTACCACATATGCCATACCAGTCCCTGGGGTGCCTACCATCTGCCTGTTCCTGAACCTTTTGTGAAATCCATGATGGAAATATAGGTCGTTCTCAACTTTCCCCCAGTATTGGCTTGGAAGTCAGCTTTCTTAGGTTTGTTAACTCGGTTCCCAATATCTATCTGTTTTCCAGCTTCACTATTCAGTGCTATTTTCTTCTGTCCTTGTAAGTTGATATCTTTAAGAGAAAAAATTCATTTGACTCTAGTTATAATGAAGTTTCTGAGTTAAAAAAAAAAAAAAAAAAGCATGGTATATTATCTCACCCCAGAAAACATTTAATGCCGCAGTCTGGCTGGACACAAAATAACCCAGCTGCCACAAAGCCTTATAGGTTCAAACAACAACTCTTTATTCCTGAACTCTCACCGGCACTCTACACACACTTCCCAGGAACACACTCCCTCCATTGGGCTCTGGGAGGCAGCAGGATCCTCCCTAATCCCCAGAGCTGCCCTAATCCTAGAGCTGGGTCACCTTTCAACCATTCCCTCTAGCAAAATGCCAGGCATCATTCTGACTAAACTGTGGCTCTCAACAATTTAATATATATGAAACTTAACCAGACTACCATCAATTCTATGTACAGCATGCCCTTCTGTAGACATTTTGCTGCTAGATTTATTTTAGTTTCACTTTTATAAGTTTTATATTTTGAAAGCTTTATATTTTTTCTTTCTTCCTCAGTCAACCCCACAGTGATAAGCGGGGTAAATGAGTTAGGCTGGTTTCAGAGCCATACAGCATATTCCTATAAGGGACACATTTTACTTACCTTCAACACATTTGATAGTCAAGAACTGCTCACCACGTGCACTCTTTTTCTTTTTGACATTTATCTTGCTAACATATAAAACAACATTTGTTATGCACTGTGCTTTTTTTGCTTGGAGCCTCAAGAGGACTAGATCAGGAACTAGAGGCCAGGGATAGGGTAAGCAGGACAAAGCAGGAGGACTCACCTTGACTTCCCACAGTGAGCTGCCAGGTGGGATAGAAAAGATAATACCACCAAGGCAAGACTGGAGTTGTGATTTCTACATGGGAATTCTCACCTGAGTATGCTCTGCAGCTTAAGCAGAATATGTTTCTCACCCAGGGTAGGGCTTCTTAATTTGGGCTCCTGGGCCCACTAGATCTATGAATAGAAATCTATATTTCTATCTTGGGAAAAAAATACATGTTCACTGAATTCCATCTGACATTTAGCATTTCATTTAATAAGAGTGATGGCAACAAACTCCAAGTCTGTGAGTATGTCACCAACAGAAATCACCGATATTTACTGTTCACATTAAAATGCTGCAAATGTCTCAAAATACCATGTACCTTCATTGTGTCAAAATTATGGTGGCTATGAGACCTAGCACCAGATCTTGTCATTTAATGTGCCAATAAAACAGCACAAACACTACTATTTTCACACAAAAAAATTAAAATAAAGTCGGGCACAGTAGTGCAGGCCTGTAATCCCAGGTACTCAGAGGCCAAGAAAGGAGGATCATGAATCCAAGGTAGGCCTAGGCAATTGAGCAAGACCCTGTCCCAAAAATAAAAAAATTAAAAGGTTCTGCAGCTATAACTCAGAGGCAGAACATGCTTTGTTCAATTCCCAGTACTGAAATGTGTGTGTGTATGAATGTACGACATATGTGTATATATTTTAGATATATGTATACACTGCTTATATATTATATATATTTATATGTAATATGTTTATATATTTCATATAGATAATACATAATACTTTGGGAATCATCTTTCAGTAATTGTTTTCCTTTTTAGTGTAAGCATTTTATTTTGTTCACTTAAAAACATGATTCTGAGTGGTTTCTGTGCTTTAAAGAGGTCCGTGGTATAGAAAACCTAAGACCCTGATCTAGAGAAACTGGAAGTCATGATGCTGAGATGTGCATCCAGGAGAAAGTCTACTCCACTAAAACTTAAAGGGAGACAGAAGTCATTCAACATGCCACGTACTCAATTGAACTGATCATTACAAGTCAGTCAGATAAAGTGCTGTGATGGACATGGTGGGCAGAGCTGCAGATCTGCATGGAGAAGCAGATCTAGCTCATACTTGAGGTCAGACACTGCTGCCAGAGGAAGTTGCAGCTGATTTGAGATGTGTAGCAGCTGGGTGGGCAGGCTAGAGAGGACAGTGGTGTATCTTCTAGGCAGGAAGCACACCTTGTGTAAAGGGCAGGAGGTAAGTCAGTATGGTGTGTCTGAAGAAGTTTCCTGGGCTTGAATGTAGACTCAGGTGGAAAAAGGACAAAAGAAACAGAATGTGAATCTTCTTTATGGGTTCACAATTTTTTGCTGATCTCCCAGCAGAATGTTATCTTGTTGGCAGTCTGTCTTATCTAGTATGGATCCCACTGTCTAGAATACTATTTAGGAAACTGTTGAAATAAATAAATATCAGGTTCAGTGAGTGTTAACTGAATAAGTGAGCCTTAGACATCATGTTAAGAAGTTTTGGGATATTATCTAAAGAGTAAAATGTCTGTTTCTGTTTCTGCATAAAATCTGTGGCAGATTAAAAAAATATTTGTTTTGCCTTATTTACCCTGTCCGTTCTTGATAGTCAGTATGGTTTGGATTGTGAATGTCCCCCAGAGGCCCATGTGTTAGTTCCCAGTTTGTAATGCTCTTGGGACATGGTAGAAATTTTAAGGGGGTGGGGACCTAATTCTAAGTCTTCTAGTCACTTAGGGGAATGTCCTTGAAAGGGACATTGGGACTCTTGACTCCTCCTCTTTCTGCTTCCCTGCCATGATGTCTGCCATAATGTTCTGCTTCACCTCAGGACCTACCAACCATGGACTCTGAAACCATGAATCAAAATAAACCTTTCCTTTTTTAAAGCTGACTATCTCAGGCACTTTTTTACAGTAATGGGAAGCTGATTAACACATAATCTATTCAATAATTGGTACTATTAAAGTTCTAAGCACTGTGCCCACTGAATAGTGGTAACAGCAAAATGGCTAAGAACAGGGATCAT
Organism: Marmota monax; assembly: GCF_021218885.2. NCBI lineage: Eukaryota > Metazoa > Chordata > Mammalia > Rodentia > Sciuridae > Marmota > Marmota monax. The sequence goes on from NW_026693639.1 coordinate 179,645, forward strand.
AAGTCTTACTTAAATAAATGTAAGGTCAATAAGGACATTAAGAAGTGAGAACAAACAGCCTCATTTTAGTTTTGGGGGTCCAGAAAAACCTTCCTGGAGGATTTAGCTAGGCAGAGAGAGAAAGTGAGTGTCAGACAAAAGGACTGAGCCCTCAAAGGTCATGAGGATGCCAGAGCATATTCTGAAATAGTTCTACAAAAGCCTCACTACTCCTGACTGCCTTGCCCTACACTGGTCTACCTGCTGCCCTGTTGGTCAAGATGTCAGGGCTATGTCACAGCACCAAATACTGGGCAGTCATTCTGTTCTCCAACCAGCCAGGCTTGACATAGCCAGAACAGATGGGTTGTACAGGTACAGCCTCATGCAGACACATCTTACAATTAAAAACGGCTTCAAGAGTATCTGCAGTAAAGCTGAAGGAAGCAGCCAATAGGTCAAAAGAAGCACACTTTATTGAATTTACAAGGCACAAAATATTTGTAGTTCCTTAGATATTTGCATTGCTATAAAATTATACTTTATGGTATAATTATTAATGGCTTGAAGAGAAATAAACAGTATAAACGAAATATGGCCCAAACCATGAAAATGTAAACCATATAAATCAAAATCATAAAACAATTATTCAATTCTCAGAGGCCTACTTAATATATACATATGAAATTTCTTACACACACATACAATAAAAGCCCATAAAAACCATCACTCTGAAGCCAATCACTGTATAAATATGAAAATAAGTCTTTATCTTTAACCTCAATTTTATCTTCAGCAGGAGGGTTGTGTGGCTTGGATTTATGCAAATCACATATAGTATTAAATAATCAAATGTCACATACATCATATAAAACAGCAAGTGGAAAAAATAAATTATGGAAATGTACAGGGCTTAAATTTAGCAGTGAAAAATGCCTCCTTATCCAACATTATTTTCCATAATGAAATTAAAATATTATCCAATGTGTCAGTGTATATAAAAAAGGAGTATAGTATGATTATGCTTTTAAAATCTCTCAAAGGAGAAACAGAGACAAGATAAGTTACATCCATAGGAATATTAAAACCTACCAAATTAAGTCTAAGTTAAAAACATTAAATATTCTTGTCTTTGTTGAAAATATACCATAAATTGGAGAACAACTTCACAAAACAAAAATTTGGGTAAACAATGATGATCACCAGCAAGGAATCTTTCTTTTTAAAGTAGCTTTCTTTAAACAACATTGCTAACCAGAGATAAAAGTCTATTATTTGGATTACACTGCCTAAACATTTGTAGTGCTCTGATAGTTGAAGATGACTGGTTTGCCCCTCAAAGTCTCCTAAGTAATCTCCTAATCAATTTGGGTGTGCTGGCAGCATGATCCAGAGGCAATGATCAAGATAAGACTTCTATATTAAAGGTACATTCTTATTTACAGGAATAATGTTGTAAGACAAATAAAAAGAGACACTTTGAAGGAAATAAATAAATGTAATACAATAACATGTATACTAACAGCATTGAACAATAAAACTCAAATGAGTGCCTTATTTATCAACACATGTCCAACCAACCTCATTGGGGTCTATAGACACCACTGAGGCACAGCAACCATAAAACTTTCATTTCACCATACCATGGGCAGCAAAAATAACAACCACTCATCCCGCCTCCCCACCCCCATTTGTTTTGACAATTCCCCACAACCAAGGCACTATAGTCAGAAATGGAATCTTTCTCTGGGACCGAAAACCATAAAGTGTTAAAACATGAATTCATGGTAGAGTTACTGAGGATTCAACTTCCCAGCAAAAATACAAAAAGCCTTGAAATGTTTTGGCAAGCTTTAAGAGCTTAAAAAACAAAAACAAAACAAAACAAAAACCCCCCCACAGATTAAGGAATTTAAAGTTTGACCATAAAAAAAAATCATAAACAGGAAAATGATTGATACATATAATTATTTTAACTTAACAAAAATAAATGTTTTTAATATACAATAAATAACAGCTATTATTTAGGTTTTTCAACAAGATACTTGAAGCCTGGATCTAGAGGCACTAAGATAAGTTCAAATCTCTTGCTGGGAGCAACTTAATTGGCTCACATCATTAAAAGCCAGGCCCACACTTGGGCCTGATATTGCTTCCCTTGGCTCTTAGAGATGTTTCAGTAGGGAAGCCTGGAGACCCCACAGATTCTGGAAGGAGAGCAAGACTGAACAGGTCATTGGTGAGGAAGAGTCAGATGTTATATTAAACAAAGGACTTCAGCTCACCATTCTCTATGGCAATTCCTCTTTTATAGATTTTTTCCCCCCAAACCACGCATACTGCTTCTTTTATTCTTCATTACTTAAGAAAGTTAATGCTTGAAAGTAGGGAGTTAGGGGATTTGTATTATATTGCAGATTATATCCTAAACCATGGGAAGGTTTGAAATAGCATGAATATTTTCATTTGGTAAAACATTAAATCATTGTAAGTGTTCATATAATTTAATGAGATAAAATTCAAATACCACAAAATCAATTCATTCACAGTATAAAATTCAGTGGTTTTAGTATATTCAATAAGTTGTGCAACAATTACTACAATTTTAATTCGATTTCACTCTTGAAAGAAACCCCATACCCATTAGCAGTCACTCCCAGTTCTCCTTTCCTCAGTCTCTGGTAACCACTGGCTGGTGTACATTTTAAATGAAGAGGGACAGCTTTTCTGGGCTCTGTACTTTCAGTAGTATGTGGCTTTACATGTTTTCATTAAAATTTTTCATACTGAATTCAAACTGTGGACTTTGTCACTCTTCTAAAGATTACAAAGTATAGTTCTTTCTATATACAAGTTTTTTTCAAACATTTTTTATATATAAAAAATAGATATCTCTGTTTCCACTGAAGCCTAAAATGGAAACATTTTTTCTCATTTTTAAATTCTGTTCTCATTTCAGAAGTAAGAAAATCAATATTTCAGTATTTAGAAAGTAGAAACAACCAGAGCCCTTATTAACTGTAGGTCATCGTGTTCGCCTTCCTGCTGCTTACAGTGCTACAGCATCTGAGAGGTACTACAAGGCTTTGGAGGCCAGCTGCTGCTTTTACAGAGGACACATACAGATCTAAGGTGCTGGTGACATGCCCAAGATCACAAAGCTAGTTAGCAGGGAAGCTAGGATAAGAACTTGCTCATACTACTGTCTAGCATCAAATATATTCAATAAACATTGTCATAGGTTAACTACAAAGTCAACTACCTCATCAATCTAGTAATGTGAGTTTCTTCTGTAGCTTGGATTTAAGCATGTGATCTTTTTTTTAATACCAAATTGAAAACATTTAAGTGTTATCTTTTAAGACTCTGTAATGACCAAAGGGCCCAAATTGTTCATGTAGATACAGCAAAGAAGAGCCGAGATTCCAGGGAGACCCAAGAGACAGTTCAGATAGCCCATGCTGTTAACTCTCTGTAGGACAGTGCTAGTAGGGTGAATCACCTTAATAGAAACCAAACTGGTCACAAAATTCAGTACTCTGGAAATGAAGTGTACATCAGTTGAGGATGTCGGAGTTTAACCATTGCAGCAGTTCTTCATCTGTGTTGACTTTTTGGAATTGGTCCCGGCCAGATTGGTGATAGATTTGCTGTCATCCTCATCAGTCCTTTTTTTTACTTCCCTAGGTATAGGCAAGGGGGAGAGGGTTACTGAGGTACAAACTTAGCCACACAAATGGCTCTGTAGAAAAAAAGCATAGCAATTCTGAATGTTTGCATGAGTCACTAGACACTTCTAAATTCTTCCTAGTGTCCACTTACCTATTCTTCAAAGAAACCTATTAATTTATTGTGCCCCACTTTATATATGAAGAAATGAAGGTAGAAAGAGGTTAAGAAACTTATCTTAGGATTGATCAAATTATGTTATGTGCAAGTATAAACATGGCATAATGAAGTCCACTATTTAATGATAATGTATCAATTAAAAAAAAGAATTTTCTCTTAAGTCACAAAAATGGAGAAGTGGAATTCAAACCACACAGTGCCAGTATTCTGAGCACCAGGATACACACAGACACACCCTGCCTCTCCTCTTTCCTGAAATTTCAGAATGCTGTATCATCTGCCACATGGACAGTTCACTCCTTAACACTCTGGAGTGTGGCTTCCATCCACAAGTAATGATTTGCTGACCAAAACAAAGCAATGGCAGTTTTAGAACCATTATTTAATGACATTGAATAGTGGACAGTTAAAATCCAGGAAAAAAATATCTTCCTTTTGTTTTTTCCTAAGTTTCTCAATAGAAGCAACACTGATAAAATACGTAATACTTTCCAGTATCTTCTGAAAGCTCCCTAGGGAAGTGTCCTTCCACGTGTAACTCCCACAAAATATAAAGACCCTGCATCCCACTATAGATGAGATGAATAACTATTTCTGTGGGTGAGATGAGTGTGACTGCTTATCTTCAAGATGGCATCAATAATTCTGCCAAACAAATGGCTATTTAGAAAAAAAGCATAGCAATTCTGAATGTTTGCATGAGCCACTAGACACTTCTAAATTCTTCCTGGTGTCCACTTTCCTATTCTTCAAAAGAAACCTATTAATTTATTGTGTGCCATTTTATATATGAAGAAATGAAGAATTCAATGCCTCGTGCTCCCCAAGAAGAGGTGGAGCTGTGCCTACCCCAACCTTCCTGTCAGGGCTGACTCTTGGTGACTCTGACCAATAGAACATTAAGGAAATGATGCGCTGTACTTCCAAACCCCGGTGTTAATAATCTCAGTCACTACAGCCACTTTGGGCTGCCATTTAAGAAGTACTAGATTCCTTAATGGAGAGAGGCTACCAGAGTGCCATGAGGAATGAGATGCTACATGGAGAGAAGCCACGAGGAGGAACACCCTGGTTGCAGATATCCAGCCAAAGCTACAGCCTCTAGACCCATCTCTCTGCAAATACATAAAACACCCAAGAATAGCAGTAGAGGAATCTTCTAGCCAAGATCAGCAATCTCTGGTGATTGTAAGAAATAAAAAATAGTTTTTGCTTAAGGTGACTAACTTTGGGGATGGTTTATTATGGAGTGTTCAATGGAAACTACTAGGAATCTTTTCAATAAAGTAAGGTTGTTTAAATAAACATACAATGTGGTCCATATGTCATTTCAAATTTTTTAGTAGTTATATTAAAAAATGTAAAAAGAAATAGGGGAAATTACTTTTATTAATAGATTACTAGTAATTTTATTAACACTATAGAAAAAATATTTTTAGCATGAGATCAATAATAATATAACTGAAATATGTTATACTTTTTGTACTTTCTTCAAATTCAGTATATATAATACATACAGGAAAACTCAATTTGAATCAGCCACATTTCAAGAAACTAATGGCTACCAAATTAGCCAATGCAACTACAGAAGGTTCTGATATGTTCTATTGTGGTTTGGATTCAAGTGTTCCCACAAAACACCTGTGTTTGGTAGTGAAATGATTGGATTGTGAGAGATATGCCTTAATCAACCCATCCTAGTTTGAATGACTGAGTGGAAACTATAGGTGGGGCATGGTTACAGGTTGTGGATCCATGGAGGCATGCCCTAGAAGGGTTTATCTTTCCTGCAGCCCCTTCCTCTTTCTCTCTCTCTTTTTTCTGGCTGCCATGAATGGATCAGCCTCCCTCTTCCATTGCCCCTTCCCTGATGTTCTGCCTAATCTGGAGAAAAGGAGTTGGTCCACCATGAACTACACATTTCTCTGAAACCATCAACCAAAATGAACTCTCCCTCCTCTAAGTTGCTCTTGTCAAGTATTTTGGTCACAGCAACTACAAGCTGACTAATTGGTACCAAGAGTGGGGTTATTGCTGTGACCAACCTGACCCTGTGATTCAGAAGCCTTTTGAAATTGTTTGCAAGAGGAGTTTCACCAAGTTTGGAAATGAAGACTAGAAAGGCATTAAAATGTTTAGAGTGTAAAGAGCAATCCTACTGTGAGCTCAGAAAACCACAATGTCAATAGGAATGGAGATAGTCAAGACTGTGTCCATGAAGTCAAAGAGGGGAATGGGGACTCTACTGGAAACTGGACTAGAAGCCCTTTGTGTTACATCCTGGCAAAGAAATTTTCTGCATTTTGTTTATGTCCCAAGAGTTTGTGTGAGGCTAAATTTAAAAGTGGTGGACCAACTAATCTGGTTGAATAAATTTCAAGGCAGCACAGCATTCAAGCAGTGGCATGCATGGGTTTAACTTCCTGCAGCTTTCAGCCAGGTTTACTGTGAGAATCAGGAACAGAAAGCAGAGCTAAAGAATTTTCAAAATTTGCAATTTGGCCAGGAAAGTGAATGTAACTCTGGAACCAAAGAGGTTATAAAGGTTATAGTTCCTAAAGATGTGCTAAGTACTTTGAAAAGAGACAATAGGAAAGATGGCTTGAGGGTATCTCAAGAATTTGTAAGACTACACCATTGCAGACTCAAGAATAAAGAAGGGAAAATTCCTTTGAGAAAAAAAAAAAAACACAGGGAACCCTATTTGCAGGGAACTCTATTTGCACAGAGGGTCCTAGAAAGTTGACACTATGAGGGCAATGCCCAAAGCTGTGAAGGTGAAGCAAAAGCGGGAATAGAGACAATAAGAAGTAAAATATGTCAGTAACATGAACTGTCTGTGCCCCCCCACCACAAAAAAAGCTGGCTGTGGAGACAGTCAAGCCAAGAGAGAACCAATGTGCACTTCAATCAGCAAGACAAATGTGTGGGGCTGCCCTAGCCCTTTGAAGAGCACATCTTACTACCACATGTCCTACAGGCAATATGTGGAGTTTTGGGGCCTGTCTGCCAGCCTAGGTGTCAGTCTTATTTGGGTACCATCCCTTCATTACATGCCCCAATTCCTCCTTTTGAAATGTGACTGTTACTCTTTGCCACTGTATATTGGATATAGGTATCTTGCTTTTGATTTTTATGGGGCTGACAGCCAAGAGTTTGCCCTGAGTCTCAAATGAGACTTTGGACTTGGAATTTTGGGCAATGCTAGAACTAGTAAGACTATGGGGACACATAGAGATGAACTAAATACACTATGCATTGTGAAGTGGATAGAGCTTTTGGGGGTCCAGGGATGGAATGTTATGGTTTAGATAGGAGGTGTCTCCAAAAAGCTCCTGTGTCAGTACAGGAATATTCAAATATGAAATTACTGGATGGTGAGAGATGTTATTGTATGAGTCCATCCTAGTCTAAATGGACTAACTGGATGGTAACTGTGGGAAGGTGGGCTATGGCTGGAGGAGGTGGGTCACTGGGGATGTGCCCTGGAATGATTGATCTTTCCTGCAGCCCCTTTCTCTTTTTCTCTTTGCTTTCTGGCCACTACAAGATGCACAGTGTTGCTCTTCCATGTTCTTCCACAGTTATGCTCTGCCTCACTTTGGGTCCAGAGCAATGGACTATCATGGACTAAACCTCTGAAATTGTGAATCCAAATATATTTTTCCTCCTTTAAATTGTTATTGTTGGTTATTTTGTCGCAGTGACAAAAAGATGACTAACACACTAACCTTTAAAAGTCACTTATGAGTCAAAAACTACATATATCAGCAGAAAAAATTAACAAATAAAAAAAAATGGAAAGTAATTCTTGCTGTAGGCCAGCTAAAAAGCGCTATGACACATGTTTTTACATTTTTCTTATTTAGCAGACACCATGCACATATACCCACACCCATACACACCCTGACAGGTGAGACATGAGTATTATCTCACAGATGAGGAAACAAAGTCTCAGAAAAAGAAACTGAATGCACAAATCCACCCCCAATTCCCCAAGAGACAGTCTAGACTTCTGTGCTCTCGAATTCTCAGAATGTGTATTATTTATGCTATTACATCTGTGGAAATTTATTAGAGACAAAAGAAATTAACGCAATTTCCAAATACAAACGCTTTGCCAAGTGTATAAAAGTTGAGATATAAAAGAACTTTGCCAAAAATGGACACAAAGTTTGCTGGTCTACAAACAGTACTATTCACTTTGGGCAAAGGGTATTCAACTAGAAATGCAGGTAAGATCAGGTCATGAAGGCCTATCAGTCACATGATGAGCATCTCTTTATATTTATATTGTTTTATATTTATATATGACTTTATATTATAAGTAGTATACTAATGTGGGATTGTAAACTAAAGAGTAAATATTAATTGGATTTTTATTTATAAAGAGTACACTAATTACCAAGTAGAGAATGAACTCATATTGAAGAAAATCTGAGGCATAAACACCTGGAAATGCAGAGAGAGGGAGAGACAAAGAGAGATACAGGAATTCAACAGAAATTACACCAATGTCATTAATCTCCAGGGCTTAGAACCCACTGGGGATAGGTGATAAAGCAAGAAAAGAAAGGAAAGGAGTCAAGATTGAGCCTGGGTGACTAGGTTTTAATTATGATATTGGCAGACTCTTCAGAAAGAGAACCCAGGATGAAGAACAAGTTTAAAGGACTCTTAGTCCACTGTGATTGCTAGACACCGAGTCATTATGCCTATGGAACTTCCAGCTGAGGGTTCAGGACATGCTTATGGCATTTTAAAATGAAATGGGTAAAAAAACAGAAACTGGAAGTCACCAACTTGAAAGGGTTTCAGAGGCCAGGGGCATGGAGACATCAGTTGGAGAGAGAGAAGGAGAGAAAGAGGAAGAGGAAGTAGTGAGTGCAGAATGAAATTCTGAGGTGACCAACGTTGAAGTGGCAAGCAGTGATTCAGGGTGGCAGTGGAGAGTCCTGACTCCACCACCTCCTCGCTGTGTCCGTTTGATCAGGCTGATTAAATATCCTAATTCCTATGTTTCCTCATCTGCAAAATGGGCAGGATAAGCACTGTATCCTCATGGGACAATTTGCATATCTCCCTCTGGGAGACCCAATGGCCTCTTATCAGCTACAAACCATATGGCTGCCTTGCCTGGCTTTATATATATTTATATCTTATTTATATTTTTCCTTCTAATGTCAAACTACAAGGCTTGCCTTTTATTCCACTAATATCCTATTGAACCTGGTAGAGGGCTAAGCACATACTAAATTTTCATAATAATGCTTACATTATTAAACTTGAAAGCAAATATTAAGGAAGGAAAATGTACACCCACATCTTTCACCTGGTCTTTGTGTTTTTGTTTTCATCCATCAAAACTGCAGGCATGCCGACATTAAGGAAATCAGAAAGATATGATCAGAAACATCTAAAACAGGTTTATGCCTGGGAAAATTAAGTGACTTCACCAAAAGCTGCCACCTGCTTTACGACTACATTTTAAAACATATGTAATTATTATGTGCCAATCAGAAAAATAAAACAATTGCCTTTTAAATGACTCAATGTAGCCAACAGGCCACGTATGAGCAGTTCAGTTCTTGAGCTGATCTGTATAAAGCCTGAGCTTTCCGTGTTTTTCTCCTATTTTATACTGTTGCTCAACTGAATGCCTGTTGAACTTGGCTCTACTACAAAATGTTTAAAGCCTGTGGTTCCAGTTTTAGCAAATTTACTTATAATAGGACCATGGTTGGACCTAGTGGCACTGTAAGAATATTGTATTTCTAGGAGAAATTTTTCCTTGGATTCAGAAGTTTTTCAAGAAAAAGCAGATAGAGTCCAGGCTGTTAATCAAACACATGTGGCCTCTCTTCAAAAGCAAACTATGTTTCAGACAGTGCAAACACATACCAAATAGGATACTATTTCACAACTTATGACATTACATGGTAAAGAAGGGACGATGCTGGAATCACCCCACGAGATCTAAATCAAGAACTTATGTGTTGTACATAACATGCAAATTTTTAAAGGTTGAAAACTTTTAAAAATGATAATTCTACCTGTGAAGACTATAACATTTCTACTTTAGTCTTGAGTACTCTGACAAGGAACTCTGAGGATGGCAAACATCAAAGCTTTCACATATTTACTCTATTTGTAATTTTTTTTTTATATTTCATACATCACTAATATACTAGAGGCCCACCAAACCAGGCCATAATGCAATAACAATGAAAAGAAAACTTCCATGATAAGTGACTCACAAGAAGCTTGTTTGATTTCTTTAATTGTCTAAAGATTAAAAAATAACTATGACCTTACCTTACACAGTTGAAGAACTTTGTTATCAAAATGCCTTCGTACACCAATTGTTTTAAGTAAATAAACACAAACTGGTGTCTAAGTTACACAATAAACAGGGCCAATGACCGACTGACCCAACAGGTCACATATGAGCAGATGGGGAGGAAGCCTGCAGTTTGCAGCCTCTCCCATCTTTATGATATAATAAAGAGAATCAATTCCACACTTTGGGTGTGACCAGGGCATTTTGTATGCATTTCAATTTAATATGGCCCCATGAGACAATTGAGCATTAAACACTAATTATTTTATTCAGTAGAGTGTAGTCTACTATATAAAAAATCATGGTCTGTTACTATTGGAAAGGTCATTTTATTCATCCCCTTCCTCATTTTGCTAATTCCAGATGCCTAAAGTAACTCTAGGACTTGACGAAGATTTCTTAGCTACTTCAGGGTAGATTTAAGAATGGACTTTGAGTTTTCTCCTTCCACAATCCTCTAATATGCTAGGCAGCAGCCAATAACCATAAAGAGCTTGAATATCTCTTATTCAAAATGCTTGGGTCCAGAGTGTTAGACTTTACCAGTTAAGTAACCCTAATCTAAATATCCCAAATCTGAAATGATCAAAAATTCAGTGTTTTGACCATTAACATCTGTGTCCAAAGTTTCAGCTTTTAGAGTATTTAGGATTTTAGATTTTCAGATTAGGGATGCTCAACCTACACAAGGACTGACCTGGAGGTGATTATGTAGCTGCTGGGGCAGATGTGGGTGGAGCAGGACCCAAAAGTGCATCATTTCCTGCTGTGTAGAAATCCTTGGACACATATTCATGAAATACCAAAACAAGCACTTGAAAAAGTGAAAATACTTATTAATTCAGCAATTACTCTGTCTAAAAGGCAAACACTATATTTCAATGAATTCTCCCTGTAGTACAAGTAGATTGGTAGGCCAAAACAGCTGGTGTTCCCTATGTACCAGAGGCATGTGGAATTCATTATTTGAGCTGATAATGAATGGCTCTTTTGTGTAAAATATGATATCAGTCCAGGATTCTCCTACTAAATATATATATATATATATATATATATATATATATATATATATATATATGCCTGGAGCAATGGCAACGCCTGTAATCCCAGCAGCGTTTAGGAGGCTGAGGCAGGAGGATCAGGAGTTCAAAGCCAGCCTCAGCAAAAGTGAGGCACTAAAGCAACTCAGTGAGACCCTGTCTCTAAATAAAAATACAAACTAGGACAGGGGATGTGGCTGAATGGTTGAGTGCCCCTGAGTTCAATCCCTGGTCCAAAACAAAAACAAAAACAATGTACTTCAACTGAATCTATATACATGTTTAGATATTAGCCTTTTTCCTACCTGTTTTAGTTTACATTCAAAGTTCGCACGGTTTGTGCTTTAAATAAAGATAATTTCTAGTGATGTGGGGTGGGGGGATAATTTCTCTTGAACTGATGTTAGATGAAAAGACTCTTTGAGTGTGAGTTCAGGGTGTCTGCCAAGCCCTGTCACACGCTAATGCTATGCAGGTTGCCAGAGGTCCTTGACTTGTTTCCTTGTTCTCTCAGGTGAGGGCAAGCCACTAAGCTCAAGGTCCTAGCCCAAGCACTCTACTAACAGAACTCCAGTTAATTAGGCACTCTGAATACCAAGTCATTAATTGAAAAGTAGCATAGAAAATAATGCAAAGTATTTAACTGTCAATGTTTACTAGTGGAAGAGGTCAATTATCACAAAATCTCACAAATCATCAGGAAAAGAATTATATGCCTAAAATTTTGTTTTTGCTTTGTCTACAACTAGATATCACTGTCCTGGTTTTCTTTTCTGATATCTTTATTCTTTTCCCTTTTTGGGGTGGGGTACATATCCCTTTAGGCTAATAAACATCTGTGGCAGAAAAACTAAGCCACAGAGATAAATTTAGCCAAAAAAATGTTATTTCCTAGGGATACATCCAGAACTAAAGTGCAGGCATATTTATATACATCCTTAATGATGTGGTTTTCATTCTAGTACACATCCTAAAATATTATTTATTATCAACACCATTGCCTTAACTAAATAATTACCTAGGTAATAATTTTGGCAAAGTGATTCTAACTGGCATGATAGACAATTTGCTCTGTTTGTTGTTTCCTCCACCTTTTTACCCAGTAAAATGCCACAATACATAGTTATATTGGCAATAGTCTCTTGTATTTAAAATCTGGTTCCTGGAGATGATTCTTACAAGTCCATTATTAGCTATATGATAACATTTTGCAGAATGTCAACAACACCTCAGATGTACCTATAAGAATATTTTGCCCAACTTCACAGTGAACCAGAGGCATTATCAGTTCTTATAACATCAGTGTGTATTCTCTTCTCCTATCATGTCTGAAAAATAGGACAGTGTTTTGCAAAGGATACTCTAACTGTATGTTATGGTCAAGAAATCTGACATAAACATTAACTAAGTGAAAATTCAGTCCTACATCCAGTTTTCCAAGCATAAGGTGAAACTTTACCGAGCAAGATGGAGAACAGCTTCCACTATATTGGAACCATCTTTGGCACTTGTTTCACAAAATAACGCCCCATAGTTCTGTAGAAAAGAAGATTACACAATTAAATGAAGCCTTTAATTGGGTTTCCTGAAATTTTTTATTAAAATAGATAAAATATGTTTTCTATCAAGCATGCAGAGTAACTATTAGCTAAGAAATTGAATTCAGAGTTTCAGTACTTAAAACAAGGAACAAGTCTGAGCATAGTTATTCCAGGAACAGTTCACTTTTCAGAGGATTTTTATCTTGCATTGAAAAATACAATATATTTGTTTTAAGATTTTTTTTTTACTTCCAATTCTTATTATACACATGCTACCAAATGTTCTCTATCAATCTGAGGGAAATAAAAATGATAGCTTAAGGTAACCACACAGGAATTACGTGTTCATCAAAAGCAGGTTTGCTTTTGGCCAGCTTCACACTATCATCGTTTCCTCTGAGGATCCAGCAGTCTCCTTGTTGCTAAAACCAGTGGACATTTTTTAGTTCTCTCTTAATTAACCTCCCAGCATTAGGTATGATTGCTCAAACCTTCCAATGCCTCCCATTCCTCTTCAAGCAATGTTCAAATGCTTTCCCATGGCCAACAAGTGCCTGCCAATCTCCCAGCTTTGCTTTCTACCCTATCACCATACTTACAAAGTTCCAGTTACCCTGGCTTTCCCTAAATATTTCCAGTTCCCCAAATTTGCACTGACCCCAGGACCTAAGGCTACCTTTCCCTCCACTATGCCTTCACCAGAGTCCTACCTACTTTTTGGATTTTTAGGTAACATTCCCTTATCGAAGTTAAGATTAAGCTGTTTCTAAACCCGGAAAGTCTATACAAGGTCTTCATATCATAAAACCTCACAACACTCACTATTTTTTCTGCATAGCATTTGCCACCAAATAACATAGCATCTGCCACCAAAGAGAGTTATTTCTTTGTCTAACAAGCTGGAGATATTTTTCTCTTAATAAAGGAGAACTAGATAGGCTATAGGTCTGAATGTGGGTTAAATATTCCTGTGTGGGATAAGGGGAGAATTTGATGGTTGCTCTGATGCAGGGAGAGAGAGAGAAGAGGTTGAGAAAGGGAACAAATTCCACAATGGGACCTATATCTAGGAGCCTCCAAGTCCATAAAAAAAATCTACACATCATAAAGTGAATGTATGTCAAGTAGAAACAGTACTGATATTGACTTTAACACCCAGGATGTTATAAGGTGAAACAGAGACTGTCTTTGAGGATACAGGATGGTGGAAGGCAGAAGATGCTTGAAGAAGAAAACTTTAGAAATCTGGTGAAGAGGGGCTGGGGTTGTGGCTCAAAGGTAGAGTGCTTGCCTAGCGCATGTGGGGCCCTGGGTCCAATCCTCAGCACCACATAAAAATAAATAAAAGGATTGTGTCCAGCTACAACTAAAACTTTTTAAAAAAATTTAAAAAAGAAGAAATTTGGTGAAGAATAAAATTACCAGGCAGATAAGAATTACTAGATTTCAAAGGGTTGTGTGGAAGAGCTTCTGGCCCATGGACTATGGAGGCTCCATGTATACCTTTCCCAGACAATAAACGACACCAGGAGAAACATGTTGCTCTGTCCTCTAATCTCCTCTTTGATTTTTGTTTCACAGTGGATACAATTAAGCAGGTGCCTTAATCAATTGCTTCTGCATTTCCTTATCTACTTTTTGATGTTTATTACAACTGGTTTTCAGTTCTGAGGTTTCAAACAAGATTTTCTAACCTAAACTAGAAAAATATATTTTTTAAATATTTTGTTTTAGTTGTGGTTGGGCACAATACGTTTATTTTATTTTTATGTGGTGCTGAGGATCGAACCCAGTGCTCTGCACGTGCTAGGCGAGTGCTCTACTGCTGAGCCACAATCCAAGCTAAAATAAAACTTCTTTTTAAAGCTCACATTCATATGCTACCGAGTAGTCCTTTCCTGGTTCTGAGAACAGATAGCAATACTAACATCCCACCAGACTGTCACGGTGTGAACTTACTTGACCCCAGGTGCAGCTGATTTCTTGTATGGGTTAGACAAGTGATGAGAAGGCTATGCAGCATTCTGACACAGCCATGGTAACAGGGAGGAACTTTTCCCATGTTAATATTCAGCACAGGAATGAACTTACTCCTCTATACAAATGCATATCCAAAAATAATGTGAGACTATTCCAACTAAGCACAAATCTTTGAGGGAAAAAAAAAAAGCAACAGCCCTCTGATTCTCTTCCCACTAGGTCAAATGCTGCTGTATCTTCTGCTCCTTGGCATGGTCACCCTCTGGAACCAAACCCATCATTTCAAAATAGAACACTCATTCTTTCTCCCTTACTTAGATTCCGGGACTAGAGAAGGATTCCAGGAACTGGGTGAGAGGGCAAAGGAAGAAAGACAGCAAGATTGTTTTGGCTCTCTGTCAACGATACTCAATGGAGGAAAAGGATTCTGTGACTGTTTTCCTTCCACCAGGGATTTGCTCCTTGCCATCATTACTTACATTTGTGCAAGGAAGGTAGGGTTCTGGGAGTTCCACTGTGTAAGGACAGTCCATCACCCCATCAAACAGGGTGGAGGTTTACCAAAGAACCTCGTGAGCGAAGGTAGACAAAAGTGAAAGGCCACTGACCCCAACGCTACTGAACCCCTTGATTCTTTTTCAATTTGGACCCACCCTCACTCTTACCATGGCCAGTTTTTCTCCAAAATACCCAGGCACACATTTTTGACCCTCTGAAGCAGCAGTGTCACGAAGATCAGCCTTGTTTCCTACCAACATGATAGGAATAGCCTCTTGGGTTGCATCCTACCAAGAAGAAAGAAAAATGGGCACACATCAGACATTGGACAAATACAATGACAACAGTAACAATAGTAACAGCAGTAGCAGCTGCCACTGTCCAGTTGTATGTCAAATGATGTTTGTTGGTAACAGCAGTAGCGGCTGCCACTGTCCAGTTGTATGTCAGATGATATTTTCAGAATTTCTTGAAAAAAATGTTACATGAATACAAGCTGCTTTCAATGCATTCAAAGTCATGTTAAGTCACATTGCAGTAGAATAAAGAGCACACTTATTATCACTGTACAACTCTTAGATTGTCAATTACAATAATTATTTGTTATACTTGAAATAGTATCTTTAAATCTCAAAATATCTTTAAGCTCAGCTAGCCTTACCCTCCCCCCACCCCGCCCCGCCATTTACTGGTAAGAAAAGTGAAATTCAGAGAGGTCAAATAAGAACATGTTAGGCCTAGGACCCAGGTTCAAAGTTACCTCAAATCCCCCTATTATACAATGCTGCATCCTTAGGTTAATGAAAAGGGTAAAAGGCACTGGGATTAATCAGCTTTACAGCAAAGGAAACATGCATCTGCTAATTTCTCATTTCTAGCACACAGAGCATGACAAACCAATATAAACTTAAGAAGCATGACCACAGAATTATTTTTGGCTTGGGCACTGACATAATTTTCTACAGCTTTCACTTCAAACAATGATGAGTCCTAGTCAACTTCATTATCACAGGTGCAAAACACAAGTAATTCTTTAGCTGTCATGGGAAAAGCGAGGTTCAAAAGTTCACCACTCACCATTCTCTGGTTTCCAATAAAAGCAAAATATAAAGTCCTAAAGGTCAACAGTTTTCATAAGAATCCACTGCTGGACATTCAAAGTAATAGATCCTAAGGCTAGAGCTTATCAGCATATGAAAAATGCCACAGCTTCCCAGCATTCAGAGCAACACTGACCCTAAGGTATGAGTGCAGAGCTAACTCAGCACCTACTCTTCCTAGCACCTGGTCACTCACGGGCTATGTAAGAATAGTCAAGTATTCTCAAGCTTCTGCCTCAATTTCCTTCTCTATAAATTGAAAGGGTTATTGAGAGCATAGTCTACCTCAGCAGCTATGATGACAACAAAAGACAGTAACCTGACTAGCCAAGAAAAACAGGAGTCTGTCTCCTAAACAAGAAAAAGTGGCAGCCCTGACACAAATATGTGGAAATTACTCTCTGCCTAAAGCTCTCGGGAGACTCATTTAGTTTGGTGCTATACCTGATACAGGATCAAGACAAGAGCCTTAAAGTGAAATTGTATTTGATTCCCTTACTCTTCAGATAATTTTTCTCTGATTGAAGGCATCAGAATACTGTGAAAGCAAAGGGGAGAAGGAAGAAAAATGTCCTTCCAAAAACTAGCTGCTCCACCCTTTCATGTGCTCATGAATTGTATTCTTTAGCAATCTCAGAATTCAACAGGAAGTCATTAATCAATATTCACTTAAGTAGCCATGAAGCTAAGCATCTAAATGACTCCTCAGAGTCACACAGGTGAAAAATGGCACCTCCTTCAAGTCTTGACCCAAACATCACCTTCTTGGTGAAGCTGAAGCTGCCGTGACCACACAATAAAAACTGCAGCCTGCTTCTCCTTTTGTTTCTATAACATTTATCACTTACTATCAGACTATCTCTTTTATTTCCTTATGGTTGTTGCTTGTTATCTGACTCCCCCACTAAAATACAGGCTTCATAGGACAAGGCTCTTACTTTTACCATTAGATACATCCCCCAAACACAGAACAAAGAGGAGGAAGAAACTAAAAACAAAAATTCTTTTTTTCTAATATGTGAAAGTCAGGATCAGATCTCACATCGCAAGTATCTTTCTCCATTCAGCTTTGACCTAAACATTCAATCAGTAAATTATTCAAAACAGGTAAGTAAAAAGTTAAAATTTCATTTTATCCATGATTCTGTTAATAAGATTTTGTAATCTAGCAGCTTTCAATCGAAGTATAGCAACTATCAATTCAGAGAGTCGGTTCACACCGACAGTCTAGTGCTTCTCTGTCCTCTGGCCTGTTTAGTGATGGCACCACTCATTTCCACCCAATTTATTGTGATCATATAAATGGCCCATAGAATTGCCTCAATTAGATAAAGCTGTGGAGAAGCTTCATTGTGCCCATACTCTTTCTAAGGCAGAATTCAAATTCCATATGGTATCTATTTTTTCCTCCTATAATAAATTTAAGAATTCATCTTGCGTGACATTTTCTTCCTTTTGAGACCCTATGAAAAGGTGATACTGATGGCTGAAAGGGTACTTACCATGTGCAGGCGCTCAGCAAGCAATAGCTGTGCCACTTTATGTAAGAGCTTTTTCATTGAGAACAACCTTGCCTTTTGTGCCTTCTTTTCTTAAGCATAATGCAAACATTTAAAATGATGACTAAGCCCCAAATTTCAACAATAAAACGTTTTGCTCAGATCTTACTTCTCCAGCCCAGGGAACTCTATTTGTTCTTCTTGAGCAGATGCCTCTCCTGTACTTTTGAATTCCTTTCTACTCATTAAAGACTTCTGTTCATCTGCTGCTCACTCTGGTGCTGAGCCCCATTCTACCTCTAACTGCTAAATAAATGTAAGCAAGGGCCATATACTTTCTATGCCTCAGGTTTCTCGTTATAAGAGACTAGTACATTTCTAACTTCCTTTCTCAGATGTTAGAGAGGTTAGCATAACATATGGAAAACTTTGTGAAGTCAAAATATAACATAAATGTGAACACATTTCACTGCATGCAAAATGATAGTGGGTCAGGAAATTTTGGCAGAACAAAGTACATATTTATTAATCATTGTTGACATCTTGTTGCCAACCACAGTCAGTCATTTCTCTTATTACTTTTCTAGTTAGAGAATGTAACTCCAGAGGTTAACTTAACACCAGACTGCAATCAGTCCTGCTTATCCACTACTGGTGTTTAAGGTCTGTTTAAAATTATAGATAACATACTAACTTGAAAAGTTATATTAGGCTAGTTTATTTTTCAAGAGTGTTCTGAACCATAGCTTGAACCACACTTTTGTTGATTAATAACTGTTAACAGCACATTAAATGTGGCCAAAATCATTTCCTACTTTTAAAAATCATTGAGCATGAAACCAAATGATATGAAAGCTCCTTAGATGAAAGACACAAACCTACTACACCACAGATATTATCCCACAAGTTAAAATACCAACTGGTATATCAGAGGTACCTGTGGTGTCTAAAGACCCCACATCACAACCAAAATAAGGTTGAGAACATAGCTGCTGTAGCCTTCAGACGTCAACTCATGCTCACATCCAGGTGGAGTTTCACCTATGTCTTAATCCACGTGGAAGCTCCTACACATGTTTAACCACAGTATACATCCAACCACAGCCCCATCTTGTTTGGAAAGCTGCTTCTCCTCAGGTGACCTGCATTCTCACTTGGTTACACAGGGTTCCAATATTATCTATAAGAGAACCTGGAAGTTTTATTCCCAGAAGTTACCTTAGGTAGTGTCTGTGGCTTTGGGGGAATTTGTGCAATTCCCAAGAAGAGACCAATGCTGCCAAGGGCCACTGGAAACTCTGCCTCTAGTACACCATTCTTCCTGACAGCTTGGATCAGAGGCTTCTAGTCAAGTTCACCCCCACAAAGAGCAATAGCATTTTCTAAGTCTATAACTCCTCCACGTAATTTTCTGTTTCTTCATTTTGATTCCTTACCTCAATCATATCTACCCATTCTCGTACATTAAGAAAGCTTTTCTCACATGTGACATCATATAGCAGCAAAACTCCGTCTGCTTTCCTGAAGTAAGACTTGGCAATGCTCCTGAATCTGGGAAACAGAAAAGCACCTTGTGACTCCATCAGCTGGGTGCTGCTTCATTCTTCATTTCCCTTACGCTCATTTTTTGTTTTCTCATCTTCTAAAATCAGCCCCATTTGAGACTCTAACAGCAATGTATTGCTGTGAAGTGGCCATCTCTACAGCTTCAAATGAACCAGGTATGGGTGACTGATTTAGAAAAGCCAATTATTTTTTTTCCACTAAACAATCCCAAGAATCTCTAACCCCAAAGCAGAACCACATTAACAGAGAAGTACAATTTTTAAAAATGTCAACTTCACAGGTAGGACATAGAGGAGGTTAAACAGAGAATTATTTTATCTAGGGTCATATCAACCACAGACATCTTTAAAATGTTAAAATTCCATTCTGATAGAGATTCTGAGCTACATGAGGATATGTCTCTGTGTCCACCTGATCAATTAATCTCAGAACACTGAATGAATCAAGTGCCTGGACAGAGGCACACATTCCATTCTTATTTGTTAAACAATTATGTATTTTCAAAGGGTTAGATAAGATTAAAACCTATATTCTTTATACTTTTGAATGCAATGAATGCAAGATTTGTATTGGCAATGAATGCAAATTTGTATCTACAAACTAAATGCAATTTAGTTTGTATCTTGAACTTGAACTCAGTGGGAGGGTAGGCAGACAGGTTCTCTTCTCCACCATTTATTTTTGCACAGCTAAGTAGCTCCTCACTCTGATGCTGCATTCAGGAGTGGTGCCTCACTTAGATTCCCCTGTTAGGAAAGTGCACTCTTCTAGTTGCACATGAACATCAGCTCAAAAGAAGCTTAAAGGCCCTCTTCTCACACAACTGACACTCATGTCAAGGAGGGGACATGGAAGAAGGTGAGCATTACTGAGATTATAATATAACTTATAATTAATACTAATGTAATATAAATATAATTAAAAGGTCTACTAATATTATGTAATTATAAATATAAAAAACACCAAGCATCCTATAAGGCTCATTTTTGCAAAACTAAGTGGAGTCTGAAGCGTTATGAAAAGCACTTGCCTCTCCTGCCCAGCTGTATCCCAGAGCTGCAGAACTGTTTGCTCTCCATCTACAATGAGAGTTTTCATTTGAAAATCAACTCCTGAAAAGAAATATGAGAGTGGAGAAGAGAGTAAATCATTCCATTAGCTTGCTACATTCGAGCCCTCTTTTAAGATGAGAGAAGAGCCAATAAACCAAAGCTCAGTGAGGTAGAAAGGAATGAACACGGACTTCAAGAGAGTGAACTTCAAATACTAATTGTAAGTCAGATCACACATATGCATACAGATACCCTGTCTGCAGACTGGCTGATGTGGAGAAGGGCTTAATCTATGGAAAAGGGAACATCTATGTTCTGTTTTCACAGATGATTAGATGACTGTCGTATTTGTGTGTGTATGTGCATGTGAGTGTACACGTAAGAATGTGCATGTTGTATATGTATACATATATGTACATGTGTGTTTATGTATATATCTGATATGTATAGGTGTGTATGTGTAGGCCTATGCATGTATACATGTATATTTTGTATATTGTATAAATAAGAACACACATAATATTGTACATGTATATGTAGTTTTGTGTGTATATTTGCATGCATACATATATTCATGTAAGTACGGTACACTGTGATTACACACATAAATTTACACCTGTGTACACGTCATGGTCTCTAGCAACCAAACCAAATACTGTGTAGTCTGTTTATGAACTAAATTGAAGTGAACTTTCAGGTTTGTTATTTCAAAGGTGTATCAGAGAATACACCCTATAAATGTACAAAGTCACCCATTGTGAAAAGGGCAATCAATATGTTCTAACATTTCTGGTTATCAAACAAAGAACTCTTTAAATAAAGAAGAAAAATATGATAATTTATATATCCTCGACTCCTTTTACTGATTATTATGTAAATTTGGGACATCTAGATAAAACTTTTTTGTTGCTAATGTAGAGACAGAAGATGGAAGCATACATCTGGCTTTGATTCTGACCATAATGACAAACTGGTCACCAATACTGTCACTGCAGCAATATCACCGACATCTTATCAGAAAGACTTTTCCTGGTCACCTTGTATAATTCTGCACTTTTTTCCAAATTTCATGCTTTTAAGTTTTTCCCCCCCCTTTAGTCTATTCCTCTCCATTGGGATATAAATTCTCTACAGGCTGGGATTAAGTCAGCTTTCTTTATTTTGTGTCCTTAGCACCTACAATAGTGCCTGCCTCTAGGTGGGACTTAGGATACGTACGCTAAATAAATGAATCCAACATCTCCAGCTCTACACTTGGATTGTTTGATCTAACAGGCTAAACAGATACTGCTGTCATTTGTCAGTTTTCCTCAATAATGTGAGACTTTACCCAAAACACAGAATCATTCTGTAGACAAGGACACACACACACACACACACAAACTATATACTTGAAAGTATACAGAGAGAGAGAGAGAGAGATGTTTCTGTGTATTTGTGTATATAATCCCTAAAAAAAATAAAACCAAGCTAAGAAGGTCATCTTCCCATTACCAAATGAGTCAGGGGCCATACCCAATGTGGCACTTGTGTTTCCTCGAAATTCATTCTTGCAAAGTCTCATGAGGAAACTGGATTTCCCCACTGCAGCGTCCCCAGCAAGCACAATCTTGTAAGCCTTCTGTGAGCTAGCAGACTTGGAGTTATCACCTGCCACATCTGTCTAGAGGAAAGAAGCCACAGTGGGTGATAAGGGTAGTGCCAGTTTTCTTCTTAAATAAGTACCATGGCACAGAAAATTATTAGTGTTCATGAAGGGAAGTGTCTTGGAAGCTACCTACCTGGGGTGAAAGAGCAGAGATGGGTTTTCTTGAAGAACTGACTATGCTGCCTCCACTAATAGACCCTTGGGACTTCCAGTCTAAAACAGAAGCCACACCTTCTGAACCATATGTTTCTTCATCCCTTATATCAGGAACCTGTTTTGTAAAAAGTGGTTAAAAATAAAGCCTTTCATTACACATATCATCATGAATTAAAGAGAAGAAAACTATATAGCTTAATCTACAGCCAATGATGTTATGGAATAGAGAAGCCTTGAATGGCAAATCTATGAGAACTTCTTCCTAATTTGATGGAAAAACAAAACACTACTGACTAAGCTTCAAGTTTATGACATTTATAACAGATTCTTATGACAGATACAAGTCGAAGATGGTGAAACAATCCAATCAAAGGCAGGCCTTGGAGGGCAGTGGTTTCTCAGCTTACATCCATGTCTGAAGCGTCACCCGCACAGTTCTCCTGCACCCTCTGTGAATTCCGAAATCCCCGCTGGTGCTTGTATTCCACTTCAGAGTCGTACTCATTGGGATCTTTCAGGGTAGACAAGCCGCTGTCAAAGCAGCTCTCAGGCAGGCTGTCAACTTCATAATTCATCCTTTGCATAGGATCACAGAGGGCCAATGAGTCACAGTCCTCATCCACATACGAAGAGCGGGATGACCTGGTAATGAAAGAAGAAACTGTTTTACCTGGAAGCTTGCAACTCTCAAAAATGCACAGGTGACAGACTGTCAGGGATGGGGTCAAGAATACCAGCATCTTCAATTTCCAAGAGCCATGATGAAGCATCAGGGAAATGAAATGTTCAAAGCAACATAGCATCTGGTGTGGTGGCACATGCCTGTAATCCCAGTGCCTTGAGAGGCTGAGACAGGAGGATTGTAAGATCAAAGCCAGCCTTGGCAAAAGCGAAGCACTAAGCAACTCAGTGAGACCCTGTCTCTAAATAAAACACAAAATCTAGGGTTGGGGATGTGGCTCAGTGGTCAAGTGTCCCTGAGTTCAATACTTAGTACCCCCCAAAATAAGCAACATCAGTTAATTGTATGCAACAATCAAGTAAGATAAAGAACCTGAAATAAAACATTTAAAATCACCTTCTTTGTTTCCTGATATAAAAGAGATCCACATGCAATCTCAAGCCACATCAATAAAAATGGACATAGAACGTGAGCCTTTCACTTCAATGTGATCAAGACCATATTCTGAATAGTGTCTCTGTTTTTGTACAACATCTCTATTTAAAGGGGATGTTAAAAACCAGGCTTGGATAATTTGCCTCAGATACATGGACTAATTCACTGTACTCAAATCTTGATGGGTTTTCTCTTCAAATACTTCAAGAGAGGACAAATGAAGGAGTACTCTTCTAAGTATTCTAAAGTTGCATAAGACAAAATAAGGATCAACTGATAAACTTTCTGGGAGTCAGATTTCTGATCAACATGGTGAAAATGACAGGCAATGAGAAATGTGTGCTACCAGAATGCTCTGACATGAGATGAGTTTTCTGTCACTCCATGTTGACACATTTGCTGGAAAGGCCCCCTTTTAGAAGATGCTTCATCAGACAAACCTAGAATTTCTTACTTCAGTGGATCCTTCCATTTGTGAAAATCTAATATTTTATGAGTGAGGGAAAAACTAACATCAAGCAAGATAATTCAAAGAAATTGCAAACTTTCCTACTTAGCTATACCTTTTTCATAAGAATCAAAGCTCATTTTGAAATAAAACAATGGCTGTGATTTATTTAGCACTCCCACCACATGCCCATGCACCATTCTAGCACTCTGCCTACATGACTTATGGCAAAGGAGATTGGGAAGGGTAGATGGTCTTCAAATGGGAGAAATAAGAAGAGATAAGATATACTTAGAAGAGAAAGGTTGATCTTAATATAAATGAGTAGAAGCATGTAAACCTGAGGAGACAAAAACATTTTTAAGCCATTAGCAAAATTTTAAAATTAACTAAAAAGGTGATTTAACCACCATTCTCTCTCAATACTTGTGAAAGTATAACATCTTTATTCTAATACAGGAATTTCATATAAGATATTAATTTATGTAGTTAGCCAGGTGTGTATATTGTGTATGTGTATATGTATTTTTGCACTGTTTCATAATTTATAAAATTCTTCTTCTGAAATTGCATTTAGGTCAATCTATGAGGAACAAAAAACTTTTTTTTATTCTAATGTAGTACTAACTACTTCAGTTCCATTCTTCATTAATACTCTTTTTTTTCTTAACGTATTTCTATTTTTGATAAGGGGCAAAAAAAAAATAAGCAAAATCCTGAATTGAGAGATTATCTCATGAATATCTAATCTCTAAATTAAAAACAAAGATGCCAACTGGATTTTCACAAACTCAAATAAAGTAAACCACTCTTACCAGCCCTGAGATTTTCATTACAATTAGCTATGTAAAAAATCATGAAATGAGTTTTTTTGTTTATAGTTCTTACAAAAACACAAGACCAAAACAAACTTGCAATTTAAAATTAAATAAAGCTACACAAACTATAACATGTAACATATAACAAGCTTTTATTAAGTTTTTACATTAGTATCAAAAAGAAAATATGATATTAATAAAACTTCACATATCAAATTAATTACACCCCAGAAAGGAACAAAAGTGCAGACAATGATGGCCTCCAGTTCTGTTTCGACACGATGAGCACTTGAGATCTACATTGCTGCCTTCCCCGAAGGGTGCACCTTCCTCACAGCCCCTTCTCCTTCCTCTCTCTGCTTCCAATCTCTCATGAACAAAGCAGTGCTCCTCTACCATGCCCTTCAGCTATGATGCCTCAGTTTGGCCCAGAATAGACTCAGCTGACCATGGACTAAATCTCTGAACACATGAGCCAAAATAAATGTTTTCTCCTCTAAATTGTTCTTGTTAGGTATTTTGGTCACAGCAATGAAAGTCTAACACTCTGTCACTCTGAGGCCCTGGTGATATGATGATATTGTCCCTCAGAACACAGTGTGGAGGAGTTCTCAGTACTTGTGAACCTTATTCATGGTATCTACTCTTTCAAAGAGAAATCATGGTGAAATTCCTAACATAATTCTTCATTATGTACCCTTTCCTACTACTTGCTTAGAACTGATCTGAAATATTAGTCCAGAAAAATGCATCACAATTACATAGTTTTAAAAATCTATATTTCTCAGTAACAGAGTGGTCAGCAGCTTATAAATCAATAACCATTAAAATTTTTGTTTAAGGAATCAGTGAACAATAAAAAGATTTTATACCAAGATCTTTAGATGGTATCCTCTTAGAAGTGATCACCAATAAGCTTTGGTATCAGACCTTCCTGAAGGGCAATGTGACCAGGATATCATGCACATTATTCTCTATACCAAAAGAACCCAAATGAAAGGGGCTGTACATGAGTTACAAAGTTGCAAAGACACTGTGAGCTGGAAACCTCTAGTTCATGCTTTCACCTCTACTTCCAGACTTTGACATAGCATAAAATTAATTTTTTAATGACCATCACTGTACATATGGGTATACATATTGGCATGCAATCTTTGTTATTACTAAGTCTCAAGAAATAACAGGCCCAATATTTCACTTTATTTGATTAAAAATAGGGCTAAATTCTAATGTTTGGAATTTCTCTGTAACTCCTTTAATATAGTAGTTCATAAACCTGCTCTGGCCAGGTTTCTATCTGTGTTGAAAGTTTCCTCTTTCTGTAAAATAGTTCATATATTATGCTGACCTATTAAACACTGACAGATCATGACAATAGCCACAACATCATATACCACAATATCAGTAACTCCAAAACAATTCTCAGAGTCCATTTTTAAGAAACAAGACATGATTAGGGATGAGGTAGTGGCTGGCATGGATAAAAACAAGTCATAGCAACTTAAGGAAGTAATTTTTCACTCTCTGAAACATTTTTTCTTATAGTTTTGACATGGTTCACATTTTAGAAGTTTAAAGTAATATCATAGAAAATATAAATTAGTGCCCCAAATATATTCCATTATTTTAATTCACCTCAAGGAAATTTTTCCTCATTTTAACTTTGATCTAAAACTCAAAATAATAAACAAGTGTTAACATACCTGTCATATCCCAGAGGTTGAAGAGAATGACCATTAAATTTGGGACTGCTTCTAGATATCGTATTCCCTGGTGATACATTATTTATGCGCTGCAATACATAAATATTTAATATTCCATGTAAACATTTTATACACACACACACACAATTTAACTTCTAATGTAACTGAAAGTTTGGTATCTTACATGAGCAAATGTGAACATGAAAATCAATTGAAAAATTGCAGTTGATGACTACAGTCATCAGATCTTTAGATCATACTCTACTACAAATTCCACAGAGACTACCCAGGTTACCCAGATTTTCCAGGACATTGTAATATCAACTTCCTTGGACATATCTCTTCTGGAACCATAATTTGACTTAATGACTTACTCTTTAATATCCAAATATGGCATTGGAATCTTATGCTTAAGCTGACCCTCAAAAGTATAATAAGAGGCTTCAAGACAAATGCAATCTTGGGAAGGTCCTCAAAATTCCAAATGGGGCTTGGCTTACCCTGTAGGAGCATTTGGAATCATTTTCCTGGTGATAGGTTATTTATGCACTTAGATACATACATTTTTAATATTCCATACAAACATTTTATACACACATACAAATAACTGTCAATCTGATGCTCTCCCTATCATAAAGAATACTCAACATGTCTAAACTCACCCCCTAGTGATTCTGCTCCTCTTAATTGGCAAAACAATATTTTTAACACCATGAGCCTCCCTACTTTTTCATATATTATTGCTACCCATATGTATACATCTTAACTATCTGTTACATTATAAACTCTTCCAGGTCAAAGATCATATATGTCTTTCTCTAGTTTCTTAGAAACTTAAGAATTGGTTAACACCAAGGCATTTATTTCTGTAGATGGGTAGCATATTTTTAATTTAGAAAACTGCTCTCTGTATTTTTTGGAAAGAGCTTCTTGAGCTTTCTCATTTTAAGATCCATGTGAAATTCTCCATTAAGATATTGCATGATTTCACCACTTCCAAATTATTCAATCACTAGCAAAATGAATTACAAAATGATATGGCATACCAAGCATCTGTTGAATTTGCTGTAACTGTTTTCAAGGGCACTCCTGAGGCCATCATTACTGTCATGCAGCTTCCGGTTAGCTGTTCTAGATAGGCAAAGTGTTAGTGGGGATCTGTATTAGCACTTTCTTTAGTCAGTGATGTTCAGAATGTAGAACTACTTGTCACCCTTTGCAGCTTTCTCCCATTCCCCTTCAAACCTCAGAATCTGAGATCACAATTCAATATCTGAAATACAACAACTTATTAGTTATCTCTGTTAAATATCTTAAGGTATTTTAGAAATGAATTAGCTAAGAGGTAGAATCTGCTCTTCCTTCAGGTACCTTTCCTGTTTATTTCATGCAGGTCCCTGTTTCCCAAATGCCTGAACCCAGACAGCCAGTTCACACATCCCAGTGGCCAGGTATGGCCAGGCATGGATACATTATCCTCTTGGCTACTCCTTCAACCTACCCATGGAATAGTAGGACTTGTGTACCAAGTAAACACTTGGATCCTGATCTCAGACAGATTTGGATTCAAATCCTAACTGAAGTACTTCCATAAGACCCGATGAAAGGCCCTTCGCATCAGAGCCTTCCCCAGCTACAAAATGAGGAACAGAACTATTGCCTCACAGAGTGGCTAATTTTCCCTGCTTATGGCCACTTCATTTTTGCTCAGTTCAATTATCACTTCCTCCAAGAACAGATCTTTGACTTTCTTGGGCAGGCCAGAGCTCCCTTAGGAAATAAGCAACTTTCCTTTATTATCCATTCTCTCACATGGTATTTTGTATTTATTTCTATCAACCAGTTTCCACATTTCTTCTCTAGACTAGTCCAATAAGAAGAGATTTTTTTTTCTCTTACTTGATACTCTATCCACAGCTTCTGGCATATCTGACCCATAAAAAATGCTGACTGAAAAATCTACTGAATGAATGAATGAATGGATGGATGGTGGACAAATTTATGGACTCCACAATTTTGCAGGTAAGACTTAAAAAATATTCAAAAATGGTGAAGGAAACACCTTGTCAATCTTGACATTACTTCATTTGGTAAACTGAAAACAGAATGCTGCAGAGGTGGAAAAGGATGAAAGGGGAAGAGAAGGTCACTGTTTTGTGGGAAAGGTGTCAGGAAATGAAATTACTGAAGTGCAGTAATGAAGTTGACAGAATAGATAGAGCATTTCTTGGGAAGAGGAATAAAACAAACAACTAAGAAAAATATACCTCTAAATAAACATAATAAATTGAGAAAGAATAGTGACATAGGCTTTTTCTTGTGTCACTCACACTCACCAATGTGAAAGGCTGACAAGCTCTGTGTGCAGAGCTGCAAAGAAAGCTGAGGTCAGGGTCATTGCTCATTACAGAGGCATAATAAGACATGCTAAACATACCACCTAACTTGCAAGACTATTTATAACTATGCTCTGTTCCCTGCACTTGAATAATTTATTTAGGATTAAACGCTTCAGAAATTGAGTGGACATGATGAATGCAGCACAGTGAGAAGAAACATACACTGACCTTCAAGTCCATCTGGACTATGGAATATGGCAAATCATATAATACGCAGCATGTGTGTTATTAACAAAAAATAACTAAAATGCAAGTGCAATGAGCATTTTATATGAGAACTTACTGGAGAATTTCAATTTGCCTCTCAAGACTATTTCGATCTTCTGTGTATTCTCGGATTATTTCCAGATCCCTGTAAAATTATACTTTGTGTTGAAATAAGAATTAGTATCAAGTCCTGCCTGATCTATACCTAACCTCCCAGGTCCTTTTGGACTTTCAAAAGTCATGTGTCCTTGACCACCATCTTCTCTCTCCCAGTCCTCCTGCTCTGTGCCCTATAGTGTCAGCAGCCTCCTGTCCTTCCCAGCCTCTATGGGCTCACCCACAACCTGTGCTTCCTTGTGCAAAGCTCTGCCCCATATCTGACATCATAAATGTGGAGCTTCCCCTCCTCACCCATTGCTCAGCACCCCCCAGCTCTTCCTGCCCCACACTCTCTGGCCTGCCTCTGTTTCTCATTGGGATTGAACTCTGCCCTGGAGTCCCCTCTTCTCGGCAGTCATGGTAAAAAGTTCCCTTTCTGGAAAGTAATGGTACTTTAATCTTCAATCCTTCTCAGAACCTTCTCTGCCCTCTCCAAGCCTTATCTAATCCCAGCTCCTCTTATTTCCTCCTTTCCCACCTCATCCTGAGTACCTGCTCTGACCCTCCTACTCACTCTAAGTCACAGGGGAATCTACAGAACCTGGCTTTCTGGGCTAATGAGAGAAACACACTGCAATCCCTGTTGCTTTAATTACAGAAGCCCTGACTTCCTCTTCAGACTGTACCATTGTTACGCAGACAAACCCATCAGTAGCTTCCCAAACCTCTTAGGCCATCAAACTCTCTCCAAAATAAGCAATCTAGTTACTCCCTAGGTGATAAAGCTAAAAGTTTCCCGGTTGTCTATAAGAATTTAAGTCCCTTAGACAAAAATTATGGGTCCTTACAGTATAGCCTTTTTCATGTTTTGTTTTTAAACTTTCATTTTTCCAACCAAAGTTATCTCTTTTTGTCTGTCTGCTTTTCCCCTAACCAGTCTTATTCCTCTCTTATGTTCTGGTTTGCTCAATGCCTTACCTGGGACATCTCCAAGACTCTCTTTTCCCATCCATAAAATGGAGATAAGGAAGGTCCCTAGTGGACTGAGTAGTACTATAAGTACAAAAGACAGCACCTGGCAGACAGCACTGCTACCGGTTTTAGTTGTTATCACTGATGCCTCTTTGCCCTTGACGACACAAACCTGCTCTTCCACCTGCCTAGCCTCGTGTATCCTCTTTAATGAAGATTGAATAAAAAGAAAATTTCTTCTGTGATCACATGGCAGTTAACCCCAAACATGGCACTGAAAGTAGTATTGATTCCAACACTGTTTAGTTCTTACGTTGTTTACCTCTGCAAACTTTTTTGTTTTCCCAACTAAATTTGAAGTTCTTAAAAAGCAGAGATCTTATCTTTATCTTTTATTTTATATATCCAAACTTAAAACTCCTCTAGATCTAAGGATCTATATATAACATACTTAATAAATGCTTTGTTGTTTTCTATTACAAGAACTTAATTCTGATTAAAGTTTGCAAACAAAAAACATTTTCCCCAAATGTTTATACCTTTTATGTATAAACATATCTCTTTCTATTAGGTTTTATGTTATTAATATCAGCTTGCAAAACAAAAGCATAGAAAAACAAAATTAAGAGGACTACTCTTGTGGTTCTTGTGTTGTAGGCCAGGATTCCTACTGGGAAAGCATTTTAACAAGCATAGACTCTTGATACTTTAGGTATATTCTTCTAGCTCCTGGTTGATACAAACTTTATTAAGCCCTGCACTGTCCTAAGCAGGCACTAATTCAAACAATTAATCTGATTTCTTTTAATTAAACACACCAATACACAAAACTTAGGAAATCTATCACTCAAAGTACAATCCTTAGATATTATAGAACACATCAGCAAAGTTAATGCAAAACCCTTTATTATTGCATAGATCACATAGCCAAGCTTCAACCCCCCTTGATAATCACCTCAAAAAATATTCCATCCAAACTGAAAAATAAAATGCAAAGTTTCATACCTCTCAGAATTTAGACTCTGGTCAGCATAATCACTTTTCAAAGTATCTAGTTCACTCTGAAGAAAGGCTATATTTGTCTGTGCTTCTAAAAGATCTTTCTTAACTTTCTGATTTTCCTAGACAAAGGAATAGGGTGGGGCATTAGATTGAGAGTTTCTTGTTCCTGGGAGAAATGAAGCCAAGTATAATATAACCCTTACACATGTTACTCTTATCCTTTCCCAGTTCTTCAAATCTTGCTCTTCAAAGAATTAACTGTCTATTCAAGGTAATTTGACATTATTATAAATTATTAAAGTGTCAAATATCTAAACCCTCAAAATCCTTCTTCCTTTTAATACTTGACACTTGTTAGAAAACTACAATAGTCAAGAGTTTATCATGATGTACGTTAACACGCTATTGGAAAATTAACTGAGACCAAACATTTAAACACCTGCTTTACTTAGTAAGAGCTATAAAACTACTGACAAACATTCTGTGAAATTTATTGCACCAATTACCAGGCATATTGGCTATTTTTTATAATAAATCCTATCACATAACCTTAAGTTGTATACTCTAACGAGTATTGGTTAGGAAATTTCTACACTCTTCACTTAAAAAAATCGTGGGAGGCTTCCAGTTCAAGACAGTGGATGAGAACATAAGCTTCTCTTTTTCCTTCTGAAATCCCAATAACATGAAATACCAGAGGAAATGAACCGGTGACATCTAAGGGAATGGAAGAGGGGCCATCAGCAGTCAAGTGACTTATATTTATGGAAAAAGGAATTGGATGAAAATGTGCTCTGAAAGGAAGACAGTTAGGGAAAAGTGCTTGCTATGGCCTCAATATAATCTGGGTACCCCAAGGTTACACAAATGGAAGCTTTGTCCCCAGTTTGGTGGTGTAGAGGGTATGGAACCTTTAAGAGGTGGAGCCTCGTGGAGCCCCTCAGGTCAACTGGGGGTGCTGCCCTCAGAAAGGATTCTGGGACTCAGCTGCTGTTCTCCAGCTTCCTGTTTGGTGATATGATCTCTCCCTGTCACACTTGCTCTTGCCATTTGCCATGAGGTCCTCACCAAAAAGGAGAGCTGATGCTAATGCAATGACCTTAGAACTCTAGAACTGTGAGCTAAATAAATGTTTTTATAAAGTTAGTCTGTCTTTGGCATTTTGTTATAGTAACCAAAAAATGGACACAGCTGTATAAAAGAAACATGTTGAAGGTTCTTCTGTAGAACACAAAAGGAGGCAAATAAATGACTAGGTCAAACCCAGAAAATGGGAATGAGAAGTAAAGCTGGAAATAGAGATTAAAATTGTATATTAAGGCACCCACACTCAAGTATTTTCCCTCCCTTACCATAGTATAGAATAGCAACAGACAGATTTCCAGGGCAACAAGACAGATGATTTATTTAAAATAATTGAATGACTGCTTTTAGGAATGCTAAAGATGCTCCCTAAATATCCCTAACCCACTTATTTTGGGAACTGGGGTCTCACAGCATGACAGCCAGCTTCACACACTGAGCTCCTAGGTAACACTGTCTTAGGGGAGACACTTTGAAGTTAACAGATCTGTTTACATAGCTTCACAGGACTCCCCACCACCTGCCTAAGATGATCAAGCTAATCCTTCACGTCAAAATGAGAACTAAGACCAAGGATTCCCAGGTGTGGGGGAAAAACAAACAATAAATACTAGAAGAGACCCAAAAAATCTTATTTATCTAGACAAACTCTCAACAAATGGTGAGGGGAAATTATACATGCTCAAATATTCTAAAAATGAGAAAATGTATCTCTCACATATCCTTTCTGGAGAAGCTTCTCTTAAGAATGGACTATAGCAAAATGAGAATGACGACCCATAGGAAGGAATTTGTAATATGCAAAATACAAAGAAATACAAAATTCAAGGAAGAATCCTATGAAAATAAATTCTAGGATGGCACATGGCTAGATTGCAAGTTTTAAAAAAGGTCAGTCCCATAAAATCTAAAATTTCATGGACTCCAAAATTAATATTATTAAGAGAAAAAATGAACCAAATTCTATACACTAAGAAAATAAATAAGAAGTCTTAATGTATCAATGATATTATGAAGACAGCAGGATTTCTTTTTATATGAAACCAGGAACTCAATCATAAAAATCCAAGAAATGCTTACCAAAAAATCCAAGATTAGTAATGGTAACACAACAGATATAAATGTTATCAATTTTTGCAGCAGTAAAAGTAAAGATCTGGTGGTGAAGAGATAGAAAAGGGAGAAAGAGAACAGTTGGAGGAAGTTCAGGGCATCTCGTCTTACAACACCAGGGCTATGAAGTAGAGTCGATGACAAAAAAATGGGTTATTATGCTGGGTAAAGTTTAACCCCCATGTCTTTATTAAATAAAAATAAATAAAACCATTTATAATAAATGGCATATTGCTGAAGGGAAAAATCTGCATATATAACACCTTTGCTCAAAAGTACTTTAAAAACTTTCTCTAACTATGGTATCAATTTCTCATTAAGTTCCCATTCCTAAAGCACTGAAATAATCGCGTGATTATGTCTATGTTGTCTAGCAGGAAATGTAATTTTGAAAGTGAAAAGGTGATTCTTACCATTGATAAATCATAAATTTGTTTTTTTAATGCTGCTATGTCTTCTTTTTGACTTATGTGTTTTGATTGTTCTTCAAGCTGAAAGGACATATAAAAGCTGTAACTTCACAAATTTACTGTCAACTGAATTAAGTTTAGGAATATCCCTGAATAGAGATATGGGAATTCTTCAATTTTCAACATTATATATGACTTTATACATCATTAAATGACATAGAATCCATAAAGAGTTAAAATATTTATCTTAAACGCCTGAAAAAGAGGTTTTGTTGTTAAATTAATTTTCTTAGAAATAGTGAGAAAGTCTTATTTTGGAAACCACTCAACTATAAAGCAATCCAGTCTTTGCTTTGTTCAATTATGCTGCATCTGAGTCTGGACACTTCCATTTTCTGCATGTAACACTTCCTATGCTGCATGGTAATTGTTTTATAAATGTCTTCCCATCCCAACTAAAGTCTAAGATTTTTGTAGAGCAGAGTTAGAGTCAGATTCACCTATGTTTTCATCATGGTGAATTCAAGAAATATTTATTAAATAACTGAAACTAATAACATGTAAGCAAGATATGAAGATAGACACACACACAAACACACTCTCACACACACTCTCACATGCACAATTGTGTAAATGCATACATGAGCTGTGCTTACTGCTTGACTCATTAGTATTACTAGACTAAACTGGTTCAGGAACATCTACAACCTGGGGAGCAAAAGTGTCTTTTCTATAAAGAGTTTCCATCTCCTGAAATGGAGGGGATTTGTGGATGTGCATTTCTGGAATGTCTATACTTTGATCAAAATATATCTCACATCTGATAAAGTGTAAGCACTTCAGCTCTGGATTTTCTTCATCTTGACAGATGATATCAATGGAAGGTTTTTACACAACTACATCATGACTGCCACATGGTTGCTTGTGACTGAGAAGAACACTGAGTTTTACATGCATTCTGACTTTGCAGAAGAAAAGTTATGGGGGGAAATGAGTTTTTCAGAATCAATGACATAAATTAATGGCAATAATAAATGTGTAAGCATTTCTATGATTTTATTATTGCCTTTAACATACTGTCACATGAATCATCTTGTTTTTTCATATAATAACCATACCAGGTAGGCAGGAAGTCTGGTATAAATGAGAAGGCACAACTTGCAGTAAGATGACTCCATCAGTCATTAGCTGTGTAATTTTGATCAAGTTATTTGTCCTCTCTGGAACTCATTTGTAAGAGTAGCATATTTACAGCTTCTTCACACAAAAAACAATTTATAATTAGAATTCTTAATTATGGAAACACTGAGATGCTGAGGCTGATCCTGGAAGTCAAGTTGCCACATACCTACCTTCTTTAGTTTTTTTATGGTAACCTGAAGGTCTCCTACTTCTGTTTCATACTGACGTCTGAGATCACTGAGGGCTTCCTCTGCTTTGCGTTTTTCCTAAAAGAAAAAAAAAATTGTTTATTTAAATAGGCTTAGCCTTATACAATAACAGCCTTCAAAAGCCAAAAGCCCATAAGTGAGAAGCACTAAGCTGAATTCAATTGTCCTACACAGGGAGGGTGAGAGAGATTGCAGGAGGAAACCAGATGGCTTGAGATGTGCAGAGGGTCTGGAATTAAAACCTACAGATATGGAAGAAATCTCAAGATCCACATGCACACACCACCTTGAAGTGACACCTTTAAGACTGTTAACATTGTGACACAGGGCCAAGAAGTGACAGGAAGCCAGTTTCATGGGGGTGTGGTCATACCTCTCTGCAGAGATGCATGATCCCACATGTGGATACCTGCCGGAGTTCAAGGGTCTTACTACTCACTTACTGGTAGTTAAGGTTGGGCAAACTACTTACCTTATGTCTCCATTTCCTTATTGCATGACTGTGAGAATTAAGTAATTCAAATAAATTAAATAATCCATATAAATTATATAACCCCCATAAATTAAATAATCTAAATAAACACTCCAATGAAAATTAAATGATCTGCATAAATTGAATAATCCATGGAAATTAAATAATCTATGTGAAAGACTGAACTGAAGAACAACATTTTCCCTAACGGCAACTAATTTTTTAAGGAGTTATCTTTATCCACCTGTACAATAAGTACTGCTCATTTCACAGGTGGATGGAGACGCCAAAGCCTTACAAGGAGGTGTTAATGCAGGCAGCATCTCCGACATAGAAACCAACTTGGATGCAAGTTTCTTCACTGGATCCATGGCTATAAAACCAAACCTATCACCTCTATAGCTTAAAGATACTTCTTTGACTCAGAGCTAAATAAAGAAAATCATTTCTACCTACTTTATGTCATTCCCCATCTACAACAGGCAGATGCTGGGACAAGTTATTACATGATGTAGGTAAGAAATGGTGGTGGTTCCAGTCAGCTCTTCACAAACTGACATGGGAGGAAGACTCATTCTATGAGACGGACATCAGCCTGAACCCAAATTAGACAGACACTAGAATAAAACCACAACTGATGTCACGTATGAATACACATGCAGAGATGATAAATACAATTTAGCAAACTGAATTCAACAATACATTAGAATAATAATACATCACAACCAACCAAGGTTTATCATAGGATACAAGTTTGTCTTAACATTCAAAAAAATGATCAGTGTCATTCACCCCATTAATATTTTAAAAAAAGAAAGAACAACCATATCTTAAACCATGGATCCTAAGTGTAATACCTAATCAAAATGTAAAAACAAAATGTAAGCAATATACTGACTTAAGTACAGCAAGCCCATGAAAAACTCAGGCAGGATAATTCTGTTTTTATAAAGTTGTAAAATGTACTGTTTATATTTACATAACCATAATGAAAAATAAAGACTTCACTAATAAACTATTCAGAGAAATCTTTATAGAATGAGGGATGGGAATGGCAGCCAGACTTTAAAGGTACTTGCAATGTTCTATTTCTCTGGTGCATGGGGATTCACTTTGTAATTCTTCATTAAAGAATACAAAATGTTCTAAATCCTCATTTGC
Source organism: Marmota monax (assembly GCF_021218885.2). Classification (NCBI taxonomy): domain Eukaryota; kingdom Metazoa; phylum Chordata; class Mammalia; order Rodentia; family Sciuridae; genus Marmota; species Marmota monax. Next base: position 216,288 of record NW_026693639.1, read on the forward strand.
CCATAGGGTATACTTAATTAAAAATTAAAATTTCATCATAAAAAAACAAAATGTAAAACAAAATGGATCCTAAGTGTAAAACCTAAAACAATAAAACTTATCGAAGAAAGCATAAGGGAAAACCTTTGTAACTTGGGCTAATCAAAGATTTTTTTAAATAAAATGCCAAAAGCATAATTGATGAAAGAAGAAGTTTATAATTGGACTTCATCAATATTAAAATTTTCTCCTCTTCAAAATGTACTGTTAGAAGACTGAAAAGAAAGGACACTAAATGTGTGAAAATGTTTCTAGGTCAGGTGTCTGATGAGGGGTTATATTCATAATATGTAAAGAACTATGAACACTCAGTAACAAGAAAATGACATATTTTTTTAAAACCAGCAAAAGATTTTTATAGTTCACCAAAGAAGTTACATACATGGCAAATAAGTACATGAAAAGATCCTCAACACCATTAGTCATTGGAGAAATGGAAACAAAAGCATAACAAAATTTCTCTATACACCTATTCCAATGCTAAAGGACACCGTTCTCATACACTGCTGTACAATTACTGGGGAAATCAGTTTGTCAGTGTCTTAAACAAATAAACATATACCTACACAGATGATCAAACTATTCCACTCTAGGAAATTACTCAAGAGAAATCAAAGTATATGCTTACATAAGTTCTTATATATGAATATTCATAGCACCTTAATTTGCAATAGCCAAAGCCTGGAAATAAGTGTCCTTCAATAAATGAATGGATAGACAAACTGTGGATATGATCACAAAATGGGATACCACCACATATAAAAAGAATATAGATAAATGGCAATATAATATATCAGGGTTATAAAATAATTGCACTGAGTAGAAGTCAGACAAGAAATAGTTCATACTGCAAAATTCCATTTATATGCAGTTCTCAAAACTTCAAACTAATCTTTGGTGACAAAAAAACAAAAGGGTGGTTTCCTGGCGAGGAGGGACAAAGAAGCAGGGAAGGAAGGTTGTTAAGTAAGGGGCATAAAGAAATTTTTATGGTTAATAGAAACATCACAGATGTTTTGTGTGACGATGCAAACTTTGCATGTTCTACACTTTAAATATTCTATGAAGTTTATTGCATGCCAAGTATATGTCAATAAAGCTGTTAACAATATTAAAAAAATAAGAACATGAAACAATGCAATACACCCTCTACATACAATTGCCATCAAGGTCAGGAAAAGATGAATGTGGTTGGAGAACTAGGGCAGGGCATCAAGAAGCTGCGACTTTATCTGAGCTTTGCATTTTGGCAAAGTGGGAAGGAATGGGACAACAATCACCAAGGCTAAGAAAATGGCTGGAGCAAAAGCAGAGCCCTAAGCAGTGATGCCATTGAACCAAGACCCCAGGGAGCTTCGGAGAGCCATGGTGACTGGAGGAATGTTAGGGAAAATCTTTAGTGAGCTAGGACATAACGTTCCAGAGGGACTGTGACTAGAAGAGTGTGAAGTGGCTGTTGGGACAGGCTGGCCAATAGGTTTCCTTCCAGTGTCAAAGCACAGTGAGGTCCTGTGAGTTCCTGGACTGGTGTACTGTGGCTGCAGAGACCACATGCCTGCAGCAACTTGCTAGCCATGTGTGCTCTCACTGCAGGATAAAGAAATGATGCCACAGGTGCCACCACCAGTAAAATCACCTTGCTGGGAGCCTGAACCTTCTGTGCTTATACCCTGTCACTGAGAGGAGTGTCCAGGAGCAACACCCACAGAAGTGCTCCATAAAGATCTGCTGAATAAATGTCCAGTCTCAGAAACTCACGTCTTTCCGGGTCTTGTGTTCTGCAGCCTGAATTCTCTGGTCCATTTCCTCTTCCAACTCACTCAACTGCATGGCTGCCTTGTCCTGGGCTCTGAAATTCAAAAGGCGGCACAATGAATAGTTCATTGTATACTTGGAATAGACAATGAAGAGAACCTTCGAGCTCATCCATTCTGTACAGTGTTATTTTATAGGTGAAGAGAAATGCCCCATTTTAAATTATATTCCCCATTCCTTCCAGGTAATAAAATAAGATTTGTAATGTGACCATTCAGGTATAAAATGACTAGATATTAAATAAATGAGATAAACTTGATTACATGATAGTAAGTTAGACTGTGGCAAAAGCACCAAATCACTGAGACTCTCAACAAATTCTTAAAATTCTTTTTGCTTCTATGCCTGAGTTATAACCTGAACCGCCCCCCTCCTCACAAAACAAACAAACAACAACAAAAAAAAAAACAAACTCCATGGCAAAAAAATGGTTATGATTTTAAATTTTCATTATATGAAACTCACAATGTTATATGCTAAAGTGAAAAGGGAATAGAAGAGGTTTCAGCAATTGTTTCTCATCAGCTCCTTGCCAAACTTCTAGAATGTAGATAAGGTTGCCATGTAGAAAATTTTTGTTTCTTTTATTAATGCAATTAATAAATCATCTCTCTATGGAGACAAAAGACACTTATTTGCCAAAAAGTTATAAATGGAAAAAATTTCAGTGAGAGGCATTCCAGGATTATTTTATTTACTAGAAATTGTCTAGTACGGACATACCTGTCACTTGATTGATGGTTGAAGTTTAAGATTTTAAAAACTTACACTTTCTTTTGTCCTCTCAGCTGCCTATCTAACTATCTAGCTTTTCACTTGCATAATGCCTTGTCTTCCCAACTAGATTACAAGTGACCGGACAGCAACCACCATAAGGCTTAGAGAGTCAATTCCCTTGAACTAATGGCATGCTGTTAATAAAGAGTAGAGGACAGAACTTATATAAGATCACCCATCTTCTTTCTAGTTTGATGAGAATGCTATAACATACTACCATATTATTGAATTATTTACTCTCTCACAGCACACTTTGTTTATTAGTTTAACTTCTATGTACAACTACAGACAAGTGTCGGGAATCCAAAGTACATTCTGAGAAACATTATCATTTTCTGCTCTTGTTTACTTCCTCCTAATCATACAGCTTGCCCAGGGTTGAGTTGACCAAGTTTGGAAAGCTAACTAGTTCTATTTATAAATATTTGCTACTTGAAGTCTAGAACTTAGGCATCTCCATCACAATCAAATTAAAAACCAAATCTATATTGTAAATAGCAAGGTTACATGCCTTTTTCCCTTTGTTATGATCATTTTTTTTCCAGCTATTCCTTCTAGATATCAAATTCCAAACATCTAGAACTTCTCAGGAAATGTTTTCTCTGCCTTTCTTCATTCTGTGTGTATTTGTGTGTGTGTGTGTGAGGGTGTGTGTGAGTGTGTACACGTGCACACGTAGTGTATAAATCAGGGTATTACATGATGACTCTTTTTGCCTAGCAATTTCTAATTCCTAGTAAAATGTCTAGTGTGCTAGGACTGTCCACTGTCACCTGGTCACTGGGAGCTCATCCTTCAAGTACAAGTGCAAAGCAAAATTACTACGACATCTCCACCCCCACCCCCCGCCACCACACATTCAGCTAAAAGCAGAGGAGAGAGTGGAGGTGCTTGCAAAGGATGGTTCACAAGCAGCCACTCAAGCACATCAGTGAGGCCTCTCATAGCAAAAGAGGGGCCTTTAGGAGACTGCAGAAAGAGCCTAACTCCAGATATCGCCCCTCTGAGAGAACACAGAAGTCAGGAGGAGAGTAACACGAACACAAACAGCTCAGCACAACATGATAGACTCACTCCACCTTGATAGAGCAGCCTGGCTGGCAGTGAGAACACAAAGAAAGGCATCCTTTTCTCTTCCCTTTTCAGTTTACATGATGAATCTTTAAAGGGTGCACGCTTGTGAAAATATGTGACACATATCTTTGTGTGGGTCTGTACATGCACATATGTGAACGTGATTGTGAGTGTTTAATAGACAGTAGACACTCTCAAGAATCAATGCATCTGCTTATCATGCCTCAAAGGAGGCAAACTGTGGCTCTGGTCCAAACTCCAGGATGCACTACAGAATCTGGAGTCTGAGGATCACCCTCTTGAAAGCCCCCTAGAAGTCAAACCTAAAGGCAAAGATCAGGGCTAGGTACATTTTGAAAATGTTCATAAGAAACCCCCTGTGAATAGTTCAACTTTTGCTTGACTCTAGGACTATAAGAACAGTTCTATTTAGTATTATAATTTTAAAACAATTTCTCCTCCTATATAATAATCCCCTCCAGTTACTCCAAAGGCTCATTCAGATAGTTTCAGCATTATGTTGAGGGCCTGTAGCTTCACCTGCACCCAGGCAGGCAGGGCAGCATGCTATCAAAAGGGCTGTGTTTACAAGTTCTAGGCAGAGAGCAGCAGGGTGCTATGGAATAGGATACCCAGGAACTGTGACAAACAGGATGCCCCCTCTTTCCCAACATATGCTGAAGAGTGTGGTCCTTCTGGGGAGCAAAGAGCAGATGTTTGGATTGTGATACATAAATTCTTATTTTGCACTGAACTGCTGTTTAAACAAGAGGATACCCTATGTAAGAAAGCCATGGCTTACATGAACTCTCCGTATGACAGGATGAGTTTAAACAGCGCTTTGGCTTTCAGTTCAGGGAGAGGGCTGACTGAGGAAGGTTAGGGAGAGGGAAACCATCATTGCTGAGCACCTACATGTGGTAGGCATATTGTGAGGGGCTCCAACCATGACACCATCTATTGAGGCGCAACACCCTGAGGCTGTGAATATTTTTCAATCTCATTTTGAAATGCAGGAACTGAGACTTGGGAAGATTAGGTAACTTTCCCATGAGGTCTTACATCTGTAATAAGGCCAGGCTTCAAATGGATGAAATTCTCTGTGTGCTTCAAGGGGCTGGATAAGATAAGATAAATCTCTGAATTGCTCCATATGGAATCATTGGTCCTGAACAGTTGATATAATAGGATCACAATGACCTACTGATACATTGATGGTTGACCCAATAAATCACTGCCTGGCTCAACTTACCCTGTGCTGGTTTGTTTATGGCCTATATCAATTCAGTTCATTTGCTACCCACACCAGAGAATGAGTTAGAGGAGCCTTAGTGCCACTTAGAATGAACTTCCATACCTCTTCACAGCAATGGCCAGGTTTTCCATTTCTGTGCTTTGAAGTTTGATCTCATGGATGAAGTTCTTGATCACATGTTCATATGGCTGAATTAGTCTTGGCTCCACAATGTTGATGTTTTGATACAGGACGCTAACTTGCTCTTTTCTGCCAAAACAATTAAAATGAATCAATGAAAAGGTCAAGAGGCAAATCCGCAGAATACTTTTAGGAAATAAAAACATAACTAAAGCAACAAGGAAAGAAAAAGCAGCAATAGGATTAAAGGAACACAGCAGTGAGAGGTCTTGTGTTTTTCTCCATATTAGAAGATGGAGGGACAGGAAGCAGGTAGAAATGCAGAAGAGCAAAATACTGAGAACAGGTACTTGTTTATTGTCCCTGCTGGGTTTAGGTTTTCGGTTTTAAATAGAAAAGTAAATGAATTTATATAAAAGTCAGATAACAGGAAACCAATTACCTAATTCCATATTTCATTAATCCCTAATAAGACGTGTTTTAATTTTTGCAGTCACAAGAGTGAATATAGCTATTATTTTATGGTGAGGAAAAACTTAGTTCATGTATATTCATAGTTTCATGTTTACTTGCACTATTTTTACTCACAAAGCTTCTGACAGCAAATGTATGGGTTTTTTCCTCACACCAATCGATTCTCTAATTTTCCAGCCACCAACAATATCACTGCCTGGAGTTGGCACAACCCACAGTTGACTGCCCCACATCAGATACCATTCTCAAGCCCCAGGTGGCCACCTGTACTTCTAACCAGTCAGTTCCCATGACCCCTTGGTCCTGTTCAAGAATTTGCTAGACTGGCTCACAGAACTCAAGAAACAGTTTACTTACTGGTTTATTATAAAGCACACACTTGGAAACGGCCAAATGGAAGGGGTGCAGAGAGAAGGAACTGGGGGAGGGTGCGGAATTCCATGCCCTCTCCAGTCACACCACTCAGTCACTCTATGGGTTCACCAGCCCAGAAGCTCTACATACCTTTTAGTTAGGGCTTCTAGTGCAGATTCTTCAATCTTCAGCCCCTTTCTCCTTGCTAGTCAGTAATGGGGCTGAAAATTCAAATTCTCTAATCATGCCTTGCATCTTCTGAATAACCAGCTCCACCCTGAAGCTACATAGGGGCCTGGAGCTAGCAGTAATCTCATTATAGGACAAAAGACACTCATGACTGTGGAGATTCCAAGGGTTTTTAGAATTCTGTGCTAGGAACCTGAGACAAAGACCAAGTATCTATTTCTTACTGTATTACAGTATTTATATGTGACAGTCCTCATACTTGTCATAAAATAACTTTTTATTACAAGAAAAAATTTCAGAGGCATTTCAAAAGAAAAACTGACAAGATTCAGTAGCTGACATGATAGAGAATAAAGGAACTGGTTGGTGAAACTAGGGGTGCCCTTGCCTCAGTTTAGGAGCTGATGCCCTAAGTGGAGTAGAGCATGATCTATGAGGAATGTGCCCCATATTCCTAGTTAATAAAGCCTACATAATCAGCTGCTATCAGTGGACACCATGACTTAATAACCACACTAGTCCCCACCTGTTATGGTTTGGATGATATCCTCCAAAAGCTCCTATGTTAATGCATGAGGGTCATAATCTAATCAGTGGATTAATCCATGTGATTGATAATTTGAATATATTATTTGAATTAATATTTGAAAATAAAATACTCTGAACTACTGAGTGGTAACTGTAGGCAGGTGGGGCATGGCTAGAAGAAGTCAGTCACTGGGGGGCATGCCTTGAGGATTATACATATTGTTTCTGGATCCTCTCACTTTCCCTCTGCTTCCTGACTAGCAGGAGGTGAGCAGCTTTCCTCCACCATGCCCTTCCACCCTGATGTTCTATCTAATCTGGGCCCCAGAAGAACTGAATCATCCAACCATGGACTGAACCTCTGAAATCATGATCTCAAAATAAAATTTACATCCTCCAAGTTGTTCTGGTCAGGTATTTTGGTCACAACAACAAAAACATAACACACCACAACATCCAAAGCTTTTCTTAATCGATGGGCTGCATGTTCACCTTCTTTCCAACTTACATCAGAGACCATGCAATCTGATCTTCCCTCTTCTGACACTAACAGACAGCAACACTTGCTGTTATTTAACAAAAGCTGCAACTGTGACATGACAGTAGCACCACTTTTTTTTTTTTTTTTTTTTTTTTACAGCAAAGAGCATTTACACTAGTCGAAAGAAGAAATGCTAAGGATTTAAGATACAGGCAATTCCTTGAGCCTGAAATAATTGACTTACAATATTAGTATGAAAAAAAAACTCTATAAATTTTCATCAAGTCTAGAAAAGTTAGGAGGAGCTAACAATCACAGGAAAGCTAAATGCTTTCACATATTGTATTACTTAAAAATCACCTCTAGCCACACTTGTAATCCCAGCAGCTCAGAAGGCTGAGGCAGGAGGATTATGAGTTCAAAGCCAATCTCAGCAAAAGCAAAGTGCTAAGCAACTCAGTGAGACCCTGTCTCTAAGTAAAATACAAAATAGGGCTGGGAGTGTGGCTCAGTGGTCAAGTGCCCCTAGTTCAACCAAAAAAAAAAAAATTATCTCCAGGGCTTGGATAATTCTTATGCTTTATGATCTAACACTTTTATGTTATCCCCAACAATGCAAAAAGCTTTCTGTCCCCTGCTCCTAATGTGGAGAGACTATTTATCTCGATCTGGTAGAGCCATGGGACAGGCCACTACAGAAACCAGGATGCCTAAGAGCTTTCCACAGTCCAATGACACCAAAGTGATATCCACAGAAGACCATTCAGAAATTCTGAACACAAATTCATACCAATTCACTCAATCCATGTTCCCTGGACATTTGTCCTATTACTCTGTTGAAGGCTGCCTGTTCAGATTCTATGGGGGCACAAGAAAGACAATGATAATCTCAAGCTTCAGTAATTGAAAAGCTATGCACAAAACCATCTCCCAACTGGTAGAGATGATACTGTTAGATTAAAAAAAAATATGATTATAGTACTATTTAGTGAATTCTCAACAGATTTCAGGTATTATACTAAGCAATTTGTATACATCTTCTCTGAACACACAAAACAATCCTGTGAAGCACTTTTATTAACCCATTTTGCAGATCAGGCAGACTGAGGGCCAGTTATGATCTGATTTGGGTCCCATACCCCCCAAATTTATATGTTGAAGTCCCAACCCTCCATATCTCAGAATGCAATTATATTTGGAAACAGGGTCTTTAAAGTAAGTAAATTAACACGAGGTAATTCAGATGAGTTCTAATCTATTCTTATTAGTGACCTTATAAAAAGAGGAGTTTTGGACACAGACATATACAGGAGGAAAACCATGTGAAGATGCAGGGGAAGAAGTCATCTACGAACCAAGAAAAGAGGCCTCAGAAGTAACTAACCCTGATGACACCTTATTTCAGAATTACAGTATCCATAATCATGAGATAATACATTTTTGTTGTTCAATCACTCCAGTCTACTATGTTTGTTACCACTATTCCTAGGCAGCCCATAGAGTCCAAGGTCATTTAGTGATTGAGAAGCAGAGGTGGGATTCAAACTCAGCCTCATGCTGGAGACTACACAATCAACTATGACCTATTGTTTCCTAAATGTGCTAAACATTTCAACTTTGGCAAAAGAAAAGCGGAATTCAAAATCAATGGAAAGAACTATGAAACACCACAAAACACCATGTACATATTAACCCTGAACCTTAAACATGGCCCCAAGTACCATGTGGCTATAAATTCTCAGGGTCTACCAACTCTGTGTAGAGACTAATTATGATTCAAAAGAACTAACTGCTCAAGTTAAATAGCATTAATAAACCTGGAGGAGTAAGTCACTTTATTTAGTGATTTAAAACAGAGAAAGCTGCCATCTCCTCTTCCATCAGAGCTAAGGACAAATACTGGTTCCAAGAGTAGTTTAAAAAAAACAAAACTCTACTTCTGAGATTATCTCATGTAATCTCAGGGTATAACAAGATCACTGACTTCTTTTGCCTTTGTCATTTACTAAACAAGGGCAAGATGAAAAACCTAAAAACTTTCTGTGTAATAGGAACTCAATTGCCAGGGACAGCCACTAAGAAACTGTCCTCTGGAGTCCTTGTTTACTGGCTAACTGAACAAAAATGAAATGTTCAGAAGTAGATGTCTCAGTAGATTCCCTTATTTTCTACAAATTTCTAAAATGAAAAGAAAACATAATGACTCATAAATTCTCTTGGGTCATCTGCTGGTCCTAGCATTACAGAATTTCAAGAACAGTTTACACTGAAGTATATAAATAGGTTATTTTAAAAAATGTCTTTCTCTAATAGAAAATATGTTGTATGGCTAACTCTTGGTGCCAGAATTGCTGGATACTCATTTATTCTGCTTCTTATTGCAGGGAACTTAGGGAAACTGGAATTCACGGAAACTGGATTTCCCAAAACCCCTGGTGTATAGGTTGCAGCCATGTTGGACCATTGCTAGGGAACAGGGCAGCAGAAGAAATATAGGGTCTGTCTCTGTTTCTCTCCCTCCCTTTTTCCCTCCCCACTCTCTCTTCCTCCTTGCTCCTACCCTTTTCTTCCTCATCCTTGTCCTCATAGAGCAACTGAGGAACTCCAATATGGGAAAGTCACATAATGTAACATGCTTGGATCCCAGAGTCACCATGCTGAAGGAAAGCACATAGTCTTGCCTAACCACATTAATCTGTCCTATACATAAGAGAAAAATACGTTTGTATTATATGAAGCCACTTAGACTTGGAACTCCTTTGTTATAGTTGGTTTAGCTTAGAGTTGGCAAGATGGTTTCCTTTTTGAATATTTTACCACCCTCTTCCAAATGAATATACTTTTGGATCTCCTTACTTTATAGCTTCATATTAACCAAGTAATAAAACTTTTATGATCAAGGTAAATCTTTACCACCACCATCCACTCTCTTTAAGAGGGCATAAAGACTAGTCTGAAGCATTTATATTCTGAAGCAGACATTTACTGGGCACCTTATACATGCAGTGTAGGTACTGATTTAAATATTCACATGTATTATTCACTTATAATACATATCTCAGGATAAGCACACGAAGTTTTCACCAGTGTTTCACTGAGGCAGAGAGAGCAGAGCTAGGATTCCTACTCAGTCCACCTAGCTCCAGAATTTGGCTTTCTAAGGAGGAAGTAGCTCTTCATGCCCAAATCAAGTGATAAACTGGTTTCCTAGAGTCCCAAGTACACACCACCATTTAATAAAATGTCATATACCAGGTTTTTAAAAACTACTTCGAAGGAGGACTTGTCTTATTGCTTAAGGTCTATCCACATTACAAATGAACTCCTTGAAATAATGAAAGCATAACTGAAATTTAGACGAGATATTATTTGGTTTACTTCAAGGTCTTCAGGGAAAACACTATATGGTACTTCCTGCACAGGCAGCTAAACCCCTGTGGATTCCTGGACTCAACAGCCCAGGCCCCACTGCTTGGTGTGAAGATAATCTTTCACTGGACAGTACAGTAGTCACTGGCCTCTCATGACATCTTTGCTCCTGACGTCAAAGGTTAAACAAGCAGCAGTCACACAATGGCTGTACACATAATTCTATTTCCTTCTGGATCTGACACAGTTTGGTGCATATGAGTGCCCAGAAGGGTGCCAAGTAGTGAAGAGGCTTGAACACACCTTCCATTCATGAACATCCAGCCTCATGTAAGGCGATTACACTTGGACTCACATATACCAGGGAGACCTGCTAGAGATGGGCTTGACAAACACTAGGTAAGAAGTAAAGGTCAAGTCAAATGAATCAGTCAAGACAAAAGAGAGAGAGAGAGAGAGAGAGAGAGAGAGAGAGAGCTAAGAGAGTCTCTAATACCAAAAACCTAAATTATTCCTGAAGAAATCAAAGGAAAGTCAGAAAAAATCCACCCTGAATTACCTACCAGTTTTAGATGCTTAAAATCTGAGCCTAGTCATTTCTTGTTTAATAAAGTACAAGATGATTTATACAAAAGATGGCAGTAATGTCTAAATACTAATGAAAAAATTCACAACTTAAAATTTTTAAAAACAATCCCTGAGAAATAAGGATTTGCAAACATTACCACTGAGGTTGAGAGGGAAATCAGATGTACTTAAAGACTTAAAGAAAAAAAAATAAAAGCAAACTTAAGATATGTAAAAATCTTCACACATTTTTTGCTAAGATTAACATTTTACTTAGAGCCCATATATATTTATGTTTATGTATCTGCAATTCAGTGAGGCTGGTATTTTAGAATGCCTGGATATTTCTGGTCTCAGGACATTCCTGAGAAACAGTCAAGTGCAGACAATACCACTCCACACTAAGGAACACAGTGACCCAGAGAATTTCTAGGAAAAAAAAAAATGGTTATCAGATGACAAGTCTTGCTGCTTAAGCATTAAAATAGAGAGCTAAACTATTTATCCAAGCTACATGTTATACAGACCTAAACTCCAAAGCACAGTATATGAACAAAAGTGAACAGTATTAAATGCCAGTGTCTTCATCATTCTAAACTAAGGCATGGCACAAGAGAACTGATGCTCTAATACCTGAGTACAAGAAATGAGAATATCCATGCCATTCAAGAGGCATCATGTGAAATCCTGGAAATAAAATGCTATAATCAGACTGAGTTCCTTCTGACATAAAGCTTATACATGATGGAAAAGTTCTGTGAAGATTAAGATGCTTTGTTGATAGCACAGAATAGAGGAACTAAGACAACCAGGGATGACCTGGAGCATGTGTAGAAATCAACCAGGTAAAAAGCAGGAAGAAGGTAGGATGGGTGTGCCCTAGTCTAGGCACCGACAACCACAGGCAAAGAGAGTTCTACATCAGGTGGGGCTGCAGATGTCAGCAGGAACCAGAGGAGTGTATAGGGACTGTAAGCACTAGTGAAAAAAAAATCCAAAAATGAATGTTCTCTCTGATATTCGGATGTAAACACACAATAAGAGGGGTGGATAGAAGTTAATTGGATTAGACAAAGGGGAATGAAGGGAAGGGAGGGGGCATGGGAATAGGAAAGACAGTAGAATATATGAATACATATATAAATACATATATGAATACACAACTAATATAACTCCACATCATGTACAACCACAAAAATGGGATCCTAATTAGACTACATTATACTCCATGTATGTATAATATGTCAAAATACACTCTACTGTCATGTATATCTAAAAAGAATAAACAAACAAACAAACAAAAAACCAGAGGGAGTTGGGCTGTTCTGAGAGGATGGGAAGCATCAAAAAACTTAAAGAAATTACATGATCCAGTTTGCACCTTAACTACTCCATCTTCACACAGCTTTGGCCGATGCGGATAATTAAGGAAAGGATTCTGAAACAAATCTGTAGAGATAGAAATAAATCTAAGGGCATTCTCACTTAATCCAGAGATGTGGGACTTCAGGGGTTTTCACCAGCTTCTACTGTACTACAAAATAGGTAGAATTACAGACAATTAAAATCTGATAGTATAATTACTTCTTGCTTTGGGGTTAAGAATAATGACCCTTTTAGATTCCCTGAATAAACCACACTGTCAGTAAGTGCAAAGACTTATCCTTTTCCCTCCATACAAATTACTCATTTAAGATGTGCTTTTATTATATAGTACACTTACTCCTGGAATAAATTCCCATTAGCCAGAAAATAGGTCTCAATATCCAGATGCAGCCAGTTGCTAGAGCAGGAGAACATTAACTCTCCTTCTTCAGGTCCAATTTTGCTTTTTAGACAGAATGTGCCTCGGCCCACTCAGCCCCCATGTCCAGGTCCCTATGCCTGGAAATGGTCCCCATCTGTGTTCTTGCAATAGGTCTTTTCCTTTAATACCTCAGTTATAGAATGGTTAGCTGGTTCTCCATTCTATAGAAAATACTCAAGGGTCTCCTCTACCTGGTCCTCAGTCAGAAGTCCTGGGAAGACAAGTTGGTCCAATGGCCTGGACTTTCCAGGCCTCTGAACAGGCTGTTGCTCAATCAGAGGAGAATTTAGTCTAGGTAATAAATCACCAAAGCTTCATCCAGGACCCTCTGCCCAATTACATCTCCTGCAGATGAAATTCTTTCCACATTGTGTCACCCTGAAAAATGTCTCAGTATTTTATCTGGATAACAATCCCCAAAAGGTTTTAAAATGAAAAGTTCCTGGAAGATGAATTAACTAGATTCACTCAAAGGCTAGGAACAATTCAGATTGCAAATTGCTTTCTATTTAAAATCACAAACATTTAGTTATGGATAGTTTGCCAACTGAGGCAAGAAAAGAGAAACAACAAGAGACGTTGTGCTGCAGATTTAGAGAAGGCACAGCCTCAAAAGACCTGAGGGCTTCTGAAGTCATGAATGAATGGTACAGGATGTGCATAATGGCCAGATTCAAATGCTCCCTCCAACATATCCTAGCTTCATGACCCAGGACAAAACCCTTAACCCTCTTGTTCTTCAGTTGCCTCAACCTTACAGTAGGTCTAAGAACAGAACCCTAACTCTTAGGGTTGTTTTGAAGATAGACCACTCCTAAAGTATACTGGATATAACACCTTGGCATGCTATAGATAATCAAAAGGTGTTAGTCACTGCTATGATCTGTTATTACTCTTGATTCTACCCAGCTGAGTTGGAGAGAAGTAGGTGGTTGTCTCCTTGTTAGCGCTGTGTTTGGGTGAACAAAGCCTTATGGTGTAGAAGTCCCATGGACAGAAATGTCTTCTGAGCACCACTGCTCTGGAATAATGAGAAAAGGGTCATATCCAAGGTCTGCAACAGTTACAACCAGGGTGAGTAAATACTTTCTTTTAAGCATGAAATAGGAAACATTTTAGGCTTTGCAGGGCCTGGTGATCTCTGATATGACTAACTACTCTATTATTGTAGGTTGAATGCAGCCCCAGAAAATAAATACATGGATTAAGTATGGCTGTGCTCCAATAAAACTTTATTTACACAACTGGCAGAGGGCCAAATGTCCCTTGCTTTGCATATCCTAGTTAAGGTCTTTTAGTGTAAGTCCCTCAGTACAGGATTGGAGATGGAGCAATTGAGATCTCACCCTTCTATACTAAGAAAACAGGCTTTAGTTTACTTTGTAATTTTTTTTTTTCACATACAGAAGTTAATTTTGTAGATATCACATTATTAATGTACTCTAGATGTGTACATGTCTATATAAGAAATGTACCTCTTCATTTAAGAGTACTTATTTGCAAAACACCTTTACTCTCCCAGTATTTCTTATACATCAACTTACTTTGAGTCAAATTAAATGTAGACATAATCAGTCTCATAATGTTAGTATAATTTGGTGTTACAACAGTCATTGTTTACTGAAAACTTCTATTTTGGAAAATATGGCATTGAAGGAAAATTAAGCACGTAGTATCAGTCTCTATGCAAAATTTACTTTTAGATAACATCATTCACCTTCCCAGGTTTCCTGGAGACAGTCCCAGTTTATGCTTGTTGTCCTACGCCCTGGTCACTTTTGTATTTATCCAGAATTTTCCCTTTCTAAATCAAAAAATTGCATTAACCACTATCAACAATGATTAAGCCATATATTAACGGAGCATTTAAAGTTATTAAGGTTGCATTCAAATAAGCTGGGATGAGTTTGTGGATCTCCACTTTAATCTGGTGGTGTGTGAGACATCCATGCAGAAAAAAGATTTCTCATTCACATGTGGCTAACTCAGAAAATAATTAGTGATAAACCTATCTCCTCTTTCCTGACCCTTTCTAGGTAGAATGCAACTAAGACTCCCTTTTAGGAACAGGAAACAGAATACTCACTGATAAAGTAAATTAAGCTTAGGCAAAAGTAGCTGGAAACAGTTAACTCTTTCAGGGCTCAGATGGTGGTGGAGAAAGACTGCAGGTACTTTTCTCTGCTGGACACCAGGGTAGCCAACCAACTATCCTGCTTCCTGTAAGATGGGCAACATTGCTCAGTGGTCATTCAGCCAAATCAGTAAGAACTTGGGAATTATAGGCAGCATGCACAACAAAATAGGTACAGAAAACAGACACTGGGCAGTCCTGACACTGAGAAATACAGAATAATAAAATGGTTCTTGCTACAGTGATTCAACGATTTTTCATATGATCTAAACCTATAACTACTATTTTATTGGATGGTAACACTTTTATATTATGTAATAAACCCTTTTGACAGCAAAGATCTCAAAAACACAAACAAAACAAGTCTGTTTGTTAATAAAAAGTTAATTACTAAATTTATTTTCCTCAGAAAAGTTAATAAATGTATAATTGCTCAAAATATGTGTTAACATCATAAATGAGGTGCCTAAGAAGTCATAACAACTAAATGCAAAGTGGTGTCCTGGATGGGATGATGGAACACACAAAGAACATTTAGAAAAATTGAAGAAATCAGAAAAGCTATGGATTTTAGTTAATCGTATCATATACTTCATTAATTGTAACAAATGCACTGCACCGAAGCAAGATACAAATAATAAAAGAGGGTAAGTCTAGGTTACGTGGGAACTTTGCATTACCAGTCCAATTTTTCTTTAAAACCCAAACCATTCTAAAAAACTTAAGCTTATTTTAAAAAATAGCTGGTCAATATTTATCTTCCATGATGCTATACCACAGTGATACACATTAACTACAACTTTTTCTCACTAGCACAAAGAGTAAAGCAATAGTTATTATGTTGTTTCCATTAACAGACAAAACTTCCCCAAAATAAATGAGCTTAGTTTTATATCAGTGGAATGAGATTCTTCAAAAAGAATCAGCTGTATTAATTTTAATCATAATTTGTTTTTTTCCATCCTCTGCATAGAATCAAAGTAAAGCGTTCAGAAGTTCATTCTGTTAAAGGTAAAACATGCAACCTTATTACAAAGGTTATTATAAATTCAAACCAAAATAAAATAATAAAGCATTGTGGTTCAAATTATATTTTTATTAAATTGAGAAATCTATGAGGAAACATGCAGTATTTCTGCATCTGACTTTGTTTATATTTAACATAATGTCCTCCAGTTCTATTCATTTTCCAAATGACAGGATTTCATTTGTTTTTATAGCTGAATAATATTATTCTACTATGTAGATACACCACATTTTCTTTATCCAACCAGCTACTTATGGGCTCTATGATTCCCCCCTACTGTGAATAGTACAGCATCACATATAGGCCAGGAAGGGTGTGCAAAGGAGGGAGGGTCAGGAGAGGTTAGATAACAAGAACCACACAGTTAGATCTAAGTAACAAGTTCCAGTGGTCTACGGCAAATAGGGTGGTTAGAGCTTGCAATATACTACATCTATTTTATGAATAACTAGAAGAGAAGAACTTGAAAACTCCAAACACAAAGTAGAAGATGTCAATTATCCTGATTTAATCAATACATATTATATGCATGTATTGAAACATCATACTCTATCCCATAAATATGTACAATTATTATGTGTTAATTTAAAAATTGTTTAAAGTTTAAGGAAATGGAAATGTTAATGACGCTGACTTGATTATTACACACTGTCTATATATAGAATTGTCACACTCTACCCCTAATTATGTATAATTAACATAAGAATTAATTTAAAAAGAAATCTGTGAAGAACAGTGGTACATATAACTACATTCAAACCAATCTTATTTCTGCCAACTGAAATTAAAGCTCTGTCAAATTTTTTAATATCTTTGTACACACAGTAATAGTATCTAAACTATGTTAGTCAGTTTTTCATCACTGAGCAAAATGCCTGAAAGAAACAACTTAGAGAAGGAAAAGTTGATTGGGGCTCCTGGTTTCACAGGGTTAGTCCATGGTCAGCTGGCTCCATTGCTTTGGGCACAAGGTGAGAGAGGACATCATGGTGGAAGGAAGTGGCAGGGGAAAGCTGCTCAATTCATGGAAGCCAAGAAACAGAAAGTGAAGAGCCAGGGATGAAATAAAATCCCGAGGGTACACACCTGTGACCTGCTTCCTCCAGCCACACCCACCTGCCTGCAGTCACCATCCAGGAATCCATTCAAATCATTAATGCATGAACTGAAATAATCTACGGATAGACTTACAGCTCCCAGAATCTAATCATTTCAACTCTGAACATTCTAGCGTTACCTAACTCATGTGCTTTCCTGGGGACACCTCAATATCCAAACCATAACATGAACTAAACATTTTGTAAGAGTCACTTTCTTCCATCTTTGTGGCCTATCATCATTTGGGGTTTGGAAATGTTTACACCTTGAAGAACTACTCAGCTAGTCATCCTACATGCCTTGTGTTTCTCATAACTAACTAGTTCTCTAAGCTTTCATTACGTGTTGCTCAAAAAAAAAAAAATCAGTTGAAAAACTAATCAAGTCACTCCATAACAAGAGTTATAAAAATTACCTTCATTTTTTGAAGATCTTAGCAGATGGGAATTAATTGAAAACTATGCCTGGAACCAGAAAGACACCGAGGAACTAGAGATTAAATGATGAGCATAAATTTACTTCTGAAACTCTGTAATTATGATTTTGAATATCTCCATTTGAAAGGAAAATCTATTGATAGGCCTCCCTTATTTAGCTGATTAAATTTTTAGCCTATAACTCTTGGTATACATGATACTGTTTAATTAGTTGCCATCCGGAAAGATGTGTCAAAAAATTTATCACCTACTTTTCTCTTTAAGAACCATTGATTTCTATTTATCTGCCTTGCTACCTATCAAACACAAAGATAAATCAGTAAGTTATTCAGTCTGTTTTATACAAAAATGGAAAAGTAGACCAGAAATATCAAATCCAAAGCAAATTTAATTGTAAAGATGTTCTTACAAATTTTTTTGAAAACATTTCCCCTTTGAAATAAAATGCTGTTGACATCTCTAATTTGACATTTCAACAGTTTGGACCTTTAGAAAGGGCCCCTGGAATCACTCAGTGGTGGCTGAGCTATGTCTTCCACGAGGCAGACAACTTCCTGAGACACCCCCCAATTCCCATCCTCTGTCCACTCCACTGCTTACCCTGCATCATGGTAAAAAGTTTAACTGCTGTACTGCTGTCATATATACCTAATTAAAATAAATAAATTAATTAAAAAAAGGTTAACTGCTTTTCCATTTGCTTTTATGTAGAGGGGTGATATTCAAAAATCTTATTAAAATCTAACTTTTTTACATTATATAAGGATCAGTTATCCTGAAAACAGATCCACTTTGAAGCTCCCTGAGCCACCCCTCACTAAAAGAACAAACAACCTTTCAATTTGCAAAAATTATCTGCTGAAGGAATCTGACCTTCAACCTTCAACTTCAGCTGTCAAGAAAAGAATGGACACCAGTTCTTCCTTAATTGTGCCATTATCTAAACTCTCCGGTCATCTGATAAGAAAAAAAACTATTGCTGTGATCTGTGTGTTTACATTTATCTCAACTTCTATTTTTCATCCCAAACCTTTAACATTCTGTTGATTTTAGTTCCCTTCCCTGTGATCAGAGCTGTATTCCTCTCTCACCTGCTCAGATATTATACCCTCTGGGCAGTAAAATTGGCACAAATGCTACTAAATGAAATGGAAATAAATGCTTAATGGTTGCTTTAAATCAAAATAGTAAAGAGAGAACTATAAAAAAAAGTTATTACAGTAATTCACCTGAATGAACAAGGCGAATCCCACAAAGCAGTAGTATCTATCTACTTCCACATATAGCTTTTTAAGCATTTCCCAAAATTAAAAAAAGATTAAAATAATAATTCCATGGCTGATGATCCAAGATACAGGGTGCCAGACTCCCATGAATTCATCTCAGCTTCAGTCATGCCCTCTCATGGCTAGATGCCTCCCTGTTATCTGTATTTATAAAAACACAAACCTATGTTTTGTGCTTATCTTTCCAAGTGGCATAATTTCAACAAGAGCAATTTGGAACTACAGTGTTTATTTGGGAAATTTTCAATATAAACAAAATTGGAAAAGGGGGTTAAGTATAAATAAAAATGGAAAAGAAATTAAAATGCAAATAATAATTATTTCAAAATAATGGTAGCACTCCAGCTATCTGAAATTCAGGTATCTGGTACCATAAAACCTTCAAAAGAAGGTTGAAAGTCGGGGCAAAAATAAACAAAACCCAGCCTCTACTGCACCCCTGCTTGGTATAGAAATAACCTGCTTCAAACAGATGTTTTAAAACACAATTCTGAGGTATTTGATAATTGTTTCCCAAATCTTCAACAGATAAAGATACCCAGGAAGGAAGGACATACCAAATTGTGAAACATCAGCTTGCAGCCTGACAGCATGAAGAGAAAACACAGGAACTCACAAGGCCAAGTTAAACCCCTATGTTCACAAATCCCAAGGATATCCCTATATCACATCCCTGGGTAAAACCAGACTTCATAACGATCACCCTGAGTTAGGGAAGAAAGATTAAGAGATTTTGCAAATAATTATTTTGAGCAATGCATTCATTGTATACAACCACACACTTACAAAAGAGATGTGTCAGACTGCTAGTTGCAACACTGCATATAATAGGCACAAAATGGAAATTACCCAATGGCTATTAATAAATCAAGTGGATAAGTAAATTGTGGTATCTCCACACAGAACACTCTATTGCAGTGCAAATAAAAAGACTACAAGTTCACAAATATAACGATGAGTGAAAGATGCCAAATACACTGTAGGAATCTATGTATATGAAGTAAAAAAGTAAGCCAACGATAATGACTGCCCTGGAGGAAAGGAGCTAAGCTGATTGGAAGGGGACTTTCGGAGGGCTCTGCAGTGTGGTGAATTGTCCTGGTTCCCAGCCTGGATGCTGGTATGTGTGAGCATCTGATAGGTAAAAACTTTAATTGCTGGATAAGAACTTCATATCATTTAACAGAGTAGGTGACTTTCTAAGGCCCCAAATGCTCAGCTATACCATGTTTTAATTCTAGCTGGGGGTCATTAGGTAATTGGGACTGTAACAATCTAAGAGGTTTGCGAACTTTCGTGAACTGACAGAATCGTTTTAATCTGAAGGCAGTTATCACTGTACTTTCTTAGGGGAAAAGATGCACTGTCCTTTTAGACCAACATGAAGCCTCAAATCTGTATACAGAGAATCAATCAAAGACTCTCTATCTTTGTGCATTGCTGTAGCTTTCCATGAATTTGTACCCAAAATTAGAGCCTCTCTGTCATAAGGCAGCCAGCCTCCTTTTGCATCAGTTAGCTCATTCCCCAGATCAACAGGTGAATGGCACTAGAGTGGAAAAGGCTTTCCCAGAATTTTAATGCTTTATGTCCCCAAGTCACAGCCATAGAATGCAAGACCATGAACATGACTGCATATAGGGGCTGCAGAGGAAAGCAAACTGGAAACAATACCCACTCATGTGCAGTTTCCTCTTGGCACAGACAGATCTCTTGCTTTCCGTGGCTTCTCTCAGATCTCTTGCACTTGTTTTTGTCACCATAACCAAGCAGCCACAACCCACATATCCTCCATCCAGCTACCTTCACCTCTGGGGGGGGAAAAAAAAAACACTGAAAAAATCCTACATGTTCTTTTTTCTTTTCTTTTTAAAATATCTACAGATACTCTGAACTCTTGTATTTCTGTTAAGAATCTAACATGACTTCTTTATTGTGCTAGTATTGTGTTAGGATTATTAATGTTTATTTGAGTATTCATTCTGGTTTCAGGGTTATACAGATATTGAGTGGTTTGCACTCTCCCTAATTCTTTTCTTCCCTACACCCTGTGTATGCTTTCAGAACATCCAATATCATTCAACAGAGTAGGTGATTTTCACAGTAGGTACACCCACTACATTAAGAGTAGGAATGTGGGCACTGTCATCCATTCATTAGCATCTCTAAGCTACCCATACCCACCCGCCATTCTGAAGAACAAGCTATGCAAGTAGGTTTCTGAGGAAGAAAAAGAAAGTACTTCACACCACAAACACTAACACATTTTACAGCATGTTGGTCAGGAAACATGAGATAGCAATGTCCTACAACATGGATATTCCAAACAAACAGGTTGGTGTTTCAGTAATTGTTCCACCTCAGCCCAGATCAGACTGCAACTCTGTTCTACTGAAGCAAGAATTACAAGGTGACTGTGTCATGTCGGAGGATGAAATGGTGCAGTCTGGCATTCCTAAGCAGATGGGCAACAAGTCTGCAAGTGCTGCCCTAACCTCCCAGGACCACTTCTACCCTGGGACAAGGTAGCTACAGGCAGCCAACAATACACCTGTATTTTCACCACTGCATTCAGATTTCAGCATGTACCACTCCTTTTGTGCTTTTTTCTTTCTATCCAGATATTTCAAAACCATTCTTGGTCAAAGACTATGGGACAATAAAATGGCCACTTAAGCAAGCACCATTATTTTATAATTGTAAAGGATCACAAAGAAGTGTCAAAACCAAACATTCTCATAAAACACCCCAAATCTAAATTTAAATAATTAAGTTGAATGTTTCTTCTGTTTGGTCTCTAGGAATAACCTGCTTCAAACAAGTGTTTTAAAACATAATTCTGACGTATTTGATAATTGCTTATTATAATTTGGATTTGGAAATGTTCCTTGAAAAGCTCATGTTTTGAAAGCCTTTTCCCCAATGCAGCAAGGTTCAAAGGTGGGGCTTTTTACACAGTGATTAGGGCTGTAACTCACTGGTGAATTAATTTGTTTTTTGGATTAATAATTTGAATAGACTAATGGGTGATAACCATAGGCAGGTGGGGAGAGACTGAGGAGGTAAGTCACTGGGGCATGATCTTTGGGACTCTATCTTGCCCCTGGTGTGTGACTATTGTTGTCTCTCTCTGCCTCTTTCTCTCTACTTCCCAGCTGCCATGAGCTGGGAAGCTTTCCTGCACCACACTCTTCCAACATGATATTTTGATTCATTTCCATCCCAAAGCAATGGAGTGAGCTGACTAAAGACTGAAACCATGAGCTCAAAATAAATTTTTCTTCTTCTAAGTTGTTGTTTTCAGGTATTTTGGTCATGGCGATGAAAAACATAAAATTGGAAGACAAGGCCAGGCAATATGGACCTGCCCCAGGGTGGAGTGAAGGGGAGCAAGACACAGAGTTTTTGTATGCCCTTCAGTAGATGAATGGATAAAAAAATAATGTGGCATATGTACACAATGAAATATTACTCAGCAATAAAAGAGAATAAAATCATGGTATTTGCAGGTAAGTGGATGGCGCTGGAGAAGATAATGCTAAGTGAAGTTAGCCAATCCCAATAAAACAAATGCCAAGTGTTTTCTCTGATATAAGAAGGCTAATTCATAGTGGGGTAGGGAGGGAGAGCATGGGAGGAACAGATGAAATCTAGAAAGGGCAGAGGGGTGGGAGGGGAAGAGAGGGGGCACGGTGTTAACAAGGAATGTGATAGACATCATTATCCAAAGTACATGTATATAAAGTATGCTCACATCAAAGACACGAATTGGTGTGAACATACTTTATGTTTCAGAGATATGAAAACTTGTGCTGTATATGTGCAATAAGAATTGTAATGCATTCAGCTGTCATTTATTTTTTAAAAACCCATTAAAAATTAAAAAATAAAAATAACAACAAAAAAAGCTTTCTCATACAAATAAAAAGTTGAAAAGTAAAAACAAAATAATAAAATAAAGAAAGAATACCAATTTAAAAAAATAAATTCCTATAAATAGTTTTCACATGAAAGATAAAACATTCTAATAATAAAGAAAATAACACTGAAATACCAGGAAATGACCACATATAATTAAATTCCCATAATTTTAATCATAAATCATTCCCTTCCAATTGACTTCTTACATGTTTTAAAAATGTGACAGCCAAGTACTTCCAGACTTAAAAGGAAAAAAGTGAAAATATCAGGGTAAAAGGAATCCTGTACATCCTATTACATTGAGAACTCAACCTCTGACCCCAAAGACAGACTTATTAGGGCAGCAAACCTGGAGATAGAAAATATTATTCAGCAACATTTGATAAAGTTTGAATAGGGTAACTCTGCAAAGTGCAATAATATCAAGAGCAAAAAAGAAAATAAAGATAGAATGTTTTCAGGTTAAAATACTATCCCACAAACTTGCAAAGGAAAAAAAGTAACACCATTCAATTTGAAGTTAAGATATCACGGAATCAGAAGCTCAGATTAACAGAGATCATTAAAACAAAATCAGGCCTGACAGCTGCATTTACAAGGTATGGATTCAGAGGCTGCAAAGTACAAATGGTATCTTTCCTGTCTCCATCCTTTGACCTTCACAGATCATGCAAAACTGAAAATGTCCACCTAAAATCCAGCACTCTTAGCAACAGTGAGCCTACATTCTATGTAGCAGCTATGGATAGGTGAGAAGTGATAGAGCTGAGGTATGACTGATCCCTAGTAGATGAAGCCCAGGCCCTTACTGGCCACAGACTCCAAGTCATTGGGTCAATGTTCATGTCTGGCCCTGGAAGCCTGCTGGTTTGTGAGTCCTGCTCCATTTCATCAATTGCAGCTCATAGTGGTAAGGGTGGAAGGGAACTTGGGACTCATTTCACAGGGGCCTGGAGTCCCTCTGGATGGAGCTGTTGTGCCACCATGAAGAGGATGAGTTTTTGCATGTTCTGGAAGGCATGAAGGCATGAATTCTCTGAGAGTGGAGGACACTCCATTAATGGGGCTGATCTGCCTGATTCCTGACAACCAGTGAGAGCTGGACTCAGGCTATCCATCCCACGATTCTTCTCTCCAGAGAAGTAAGGATCACTGCTGTTGTCACCTTCTGGATAGAGAGAACATGCTCAGGAAACTTTCCTTTGGCAGGAAATATGGCTACAAAACACCATTTTCTCAGTGAAAAAAATGAATGGACGAATGAGAAATTATAGGAGAAAGGTAAGAAGAGTTTCTTCTCTGGGAAAAGAATACAACAAGAACAAAAACATTCCTTGTTTAAAACTGAGTAATTTAAGATGAACTTCTTCCCCAGTATTATGTCCTCAGCTTAAATGAAGAAAATTAATATGAAAAATAGAAAATAAAGAAAAATAAACCAATGTTGTGAACCTATATAGTTCTTGAGGATTTCAAGTCCATTTACTTGACTACATTGTAGACCTCAATAAAGAATTTCCTGAGGATTCCAGAAATGACTTAAAATATTTTTAATACCACATTTGTTAATTATGAACAGACATGAAAATCGCACATAAATTCCTTATATTGATAGCTCCAACACATTTGTAATATCAACATACATTAACAAAAGTCAGCAAAATTAAACTTTGCAGTTTAGCCAATCTGACAGAGAACATTTTCACTAAAACTAAATCTCCACAGACAATGGCAAGGTGGTACTGGCATTTTCTACATGGCTCTCTTGGGTACACTTCTGTGAACCAAACCCCATTCTTCCCATCACTTTTTTTTTTCAGCCTCTAAGTCATCATTTATTGATTTATAGAGCACCCATCACATGATTGAGGTGCTTTACAATACAGTAAACATCACAACAGAACTCACATAGTTAAATACAATCAACAAATTGCAGAACTAAAAAAAAAAAAAACTGGAATGAAGCAATATTATGTCAAATTTCAAAGATGCTGAGAAGCGGCAGTACAAAAAAGGTAATTCCACCAACTAGAGACCAGACAGGCAAAGATACACAGGCATCACAACCTGAGGTGGGCAGATTTGTAAAGGGTGAGCGAGCATATAAAATAAAATTTCACAACTGGGAATGAAGGCCATTAAAGATACTATGTCATCCAAGTGATCACAGAACCAGTGGAATGACCTCACAAATATATTTACCTTACAATGACAAGAAAATCAACCGCATATGGATTTTAAACTCAGAGTCCAGAAAGCCACTGAGATCATCCTTTCTGTTATGAACACAGGCTAAAATCTACAAGTTTCTCAAAAAACTTGGAATAAATTTAGTAAGAGCCAACAGTTCTACACCCAAAGGACTATGCAGATATTAATGGTTGGCACAAAGTTGGGGGTTGAGGGGGGGGGGCCCTTTCCCTAAAGCAGAGAAGAATCACCTCACACTAATGATGAGGCTCTGGTGGGACAAAAGCCACCTAGTTCAGTGTCACCTGAGTGATTTAGATATCAAACGTAGAGGCATTTAAATTCACGGTCAGATGAACACTGGGAAAGGCACAGATGACATCTCTGACAGAGGAAAAGGAATCCTCCATCTATCAAGGCCTGTGTTTCAGTTTGTAGTATGGTGAGGGGACATAGTTGGAACGAGTATGAGGAAGAGAGGCACTCGCTCCTGCCTCTCCTATTCCCCTACGTCCAGCCCTAAAAAACCACCCAGTCATACCAACATAACTGCATTAAAGTGGCACTTAAAGTTTTGTTCAGAAACAGTTGTCCCTGAGTTACTAGGTCATTTGCTACTTATTGAGCAGTCAAATCCCAGGTTTTAACTCAACAGATTGCTAGTGGAATTATAGCAATAAGAGCAAAATTCCAACTCCACAAGCAACCACTATGTGGACGATTTCTGACTTAAGAGTGAAGGAGATTGCATTCAAAGTCCCTAGTAGGAGTGCAGTCTAGCCAGCACTTTGGGGCAACGATTTTTACAAAGTCTCTGGGAAAGACAAAAGTCATTAAGTTCTTGAAGAAAATTGGGCTCCAATGAATCAAATAAATTTTTATAGTCACTGAACACGTAAGGGTTTTTAATAATATTTATGGGTTTCTACAATACTTGAATGAAGAACAGACTGGGATTTATAAAAATCACTCTTCACTGGGACTACATCTGTAACCACTTTACCTCTGCTTTAAAAAAAAAAAAAAAAAAAACCTGACAAACTGGTAGAGGTCTACATTACTGACAGGATTCCTTTCTCTCTTCTGCCAAAGCATTTCTCCAAACCCCACAGAGGAGGGATGCACCAATTTTCACTGATTCTCGCAGTCATACGCCATACCCAATCTGGTACTGTCTCAAGTTCTATCCCTTATATGCCAAAGATTGCTTCTCACTCTCAACCTCACAATAAATAGAGAGAAGCCTAGGACTGTCTAACAGTGCACATGCTCATTTCACCAATTGCTAAAGTTTAGAAAATTTTATGATATGAAATATACTTATGCTCATAATCAAATCCAAGTGTCATACATAAGTGACAGAATCTGTATGTCAAATAGCAAAGCATTTACCTCTGAAATACTTTTAGACTCACATAAGAATCCAGATAAAACCCAATACTTACACTACCATGGCCATGTGATTTTCAAGTATTAAGTTTGTTTGCATAAGGAATCAACCTGAGATTTTTCTAAACTGCACTTCTCTGGCATTCAGTATTATAACCTTCATTCAATACAATAAAAGCCAACAACTTGACAATTATTGGGAAAAAATTATATTTTGGAATAACTCACTACATAAGGTGACAGAATTCCAAAATCAAATTACATGAAAATATACATCGAAATTTCTTTGTACAATAGGTGAGAAAAATCTCTAGTATTGAAGAATAGAGACAAAGAAATATGAAGGATTAAGGAGGATATAAGGGCAAATAGCATTCTTAATAGCAAACCAAGAAGTAAAAAGCTTGTAGTTGTGCATGCTTTATTTATCCAAACTTAACATTAAGTCAACTGAAGGGCAAAAATAAAACCAAATCAGAATTTTGTATTATTTGGGGTAAATTTCAGTAAGTTGAATTTAGAACCAACTTTTTTTTTTTTAAGTTCTTGGGATAATGTCTAGGTTCAAGAGCTCTCAACAGCCAGAAAATGTTATTGCTACATCTAATCCAAGAGATGGGTGCAACTAGAATACAAAAAGACAAAGCACCTAGTGATGACCACTCCTCTGAAGTCATCATTAAAAATCAAGTAATTGCTTATTAAGTATTTCAGTATTTGAACTAAATCATCTGAGAACTTTCTGGCAGATAGAAGAGATAAAAGCAAAGGGGACTGTCAAAACAAAGAAGATACAAAAGTTTAGTAAGTGACAAGGGTTTAATGAAGCCTCAATGGTTTAAAGGAAATTAAATGGAAACTTTTAATCCTAATTGCTTTTCATCTGACATGCTTTAAGGAGTCTTTTTAAACTGATAAGAAACAATGAATAGGGAAAGAAAACCTGCTAAAATCTTTTTAGAATTTACACGATTCTTATTCTACTACAAGAAAGCATTATTTGGTACAAGGTGTATTTGTGGATGTACATGAACAGTATATATATTATCCGGATCATGTCTTTACAATTCTTCCTGAAGGTTAAAACAGTTCATTAGAATTCAAAATGCGTAATCATCTGTAAGTTGGCACTTGTTAGGCTCTTGTCAGCATTGATAACTGGCATGTTTTATTGCAGCCCAGTTCCAGCCAGTGTTTTGCCAACTTGTTACAACAGAAGTCCAGCAATATAGGTGGGTAGAGTGCAGGAAAAACAGTGCCATGTTTCTCAATTGAAGACCCTGAAATAAGTGAAATTACTAGCTGCTGAATAAATGTCACTCAAAAGCAGTCTCTTGGCTTTTTCTTACACAGCGTGCAACTTTCCTTTTAAATTCTCCGTTTCTGTCTTCCCTCCATTCTTTCGCAGCATCTACATTAGCAGGTGAATCTCCATTAGGGTCTGCCAGCATAGAAATGACACTAATCATGATGGTTTCCACAGTGTGGATAGGAAGCCAGCGTTCCTCTGGCTTTTCATAACCATATTTATCCTCCCCAGGCTCATGAAGAATAGAAATGCAAACATCACCATTTTTATCAACATTTGGGTGCCAGATTTCTGTAATGAATTTCATTTTAGGAGGCCAGAGGGGATAATCTTTTGGGAAAGTGAGATGAGCCTTAAAAACACCACCTTCATAAAGTGTGTCTGGAGGACCAATAATAAGGACTTCCCATCGATAGAGATCATTGTCATCTATTAAACCTGCTGAAAAGCCTTCCACTGGATTTTTGTTGAGTTAATCCATTTCAAAGACAGATTTCTTCATTGCAGCCTTAAGTTTCTACATCCAGGGTTAAGGGAGTCTGGCTGCAGGATGAGGGGGAAGATCGCCTGAACCCGGATTGACATTTACCAGGCGTTGGACAGCAGGGGTAACTGCTGGTTCATCTCTCTTTAAATCTGGCAGCACGTGGGGCCTTCCCATCACTTTTTTATTGAGACAATAGAAAATCCACCACTCTGTGTTTTCAGTCAACTTCGGCATATGTGAACACACCATTCATATACCAAGCCCACCCTTCCTCTTTGATTGTCCGCCTACACGACTACATATATGCCACACAAACATAAAGACAGTTTTTTTGAAACTACATAGCTAAATCTGCAATGTAGGAGTCATCCATGTGATTCTGAATGTGCTCACATTTATTTGTCTAATAACACATTCAAAAAGAAAACACAAAGTCTGTCTTCTACAACTCTTGAACATATGTGTAAATGTCTGAAAGGATCTGTGGCCCCAGTTTTAAGAAACATTGACATAAAACATCCACAGCCCAGGGTGAACAGTGTTCTGGTAAGGCAGGAGGAATGTTTCCATTCATTGCTCTGCATCTGATACCATGAGAAATATCAGATACCATGAGATATATATCAAAAATTCCTGAGTATTTAAGAAGGTGAGATAATGAACTCTCAAAGGTCAGAGTCAGCTCTATGTACTCTCACCGGTGCCCAGTGAGATATCAAGGATGATGCCAACAGTGAATTAGAGAAGGAATGAAAGAAACATGTTTGTGCTACTGCATCAGTATATCTTGATTTGTATAGGACATGCAGACTAAGGCTTGCAGGGATAAAATTCACTAAATTTCACTTTTCTAATTACTCTGACAAAAGCAATTATCATTGGAAGATCCTGGATATTTACGAGTTGAAGCAATGAACTTGTATGTTTGAGAAAATGATTCCAAGGACAATATATGTCAGAGATAAATTCCACCATGACAACTTTCCTCCAGGATACAGTGTTTACTTTCCATTTTATAACCTGATACAAGACTAATAATGTCAAATGAAGCAGTCTGAACACTCAGGATACATAATCTCTTCTTAATACTTCCTTCCAACTACATACCACTGTCAAGTTTAAGTGCTACCTAAATTGCAATGAGTTATACATAAAGCAAGAACACATATTGTATACACCCTCTTAGAAGAGAAAAAGGAAGCACATTTTGAATCACCACCGCACTGTGACCTTTCCCAGCTTCTTAAAGGCCACCTGTCCTTTCAGCTATGGGCTTCCAAACTTCTATTCAGGGCAGATCAGCATGATGCAGCTACTTTTATGTTACAAATGAAAAAATACTGAGTAACCAAGGCAGAAATGAAGAAACAGAGAAAGATTTAAATGCTCAGAGTGATAGGATTACTACAACCATGAATTTGAACAATAACTGGGGAGAAGAGTAAATAAAAAATTTGGCTTCAAAGAAAAGCTAGAGAACAGTCTATGTTCTTAAAGTCTAGTCTTCCCAAGTACACTCAGTTTTAAGCCTTTTTATTTGTCTAAATCATAACGACAGATTAAATCATCTCTCTTCAAATTCTGAGAGCCACGCTCTGAGCAATCAAGTGAGATCTGAGAGTCAGAAAGCCATTGTCCACGTGGTCAAAACTGAGAGTCCTCTAAAGACGAAGGCTGAAAAGAAATTACTATCTTGAGATTGAATTCAAATATCAGAATGAGAGTGACCAAGCAGAACCCATGAGACCTAAGCCATGCATGGATTTATACAAGGCCCAGAAGAAAGGCTCCAAGGGTAAAAGAATATTTGTGATTCTAAAAGACAGATTTCTCCCACTCATCAGGGTAATAATACATATAATTATGACAAAAGACATATTAAAGAGAGAAAAGCAACAGAACAGCAACAGTAAAGATAATAAAGAGATAGAGTTAAAGATACAGATACAGACACAGACATTAGGATCCTCGATCAGAATCCAGAAAGCAGAGAGATCTCCAGAATGCCTGTGGCTAATACACTAACAGATTTCAAAGACGGTGCCAAAGGTAAACGCCACACACAGTCTAAAACAGCCTTGAACCTCATTCAGCACTGGTGTGCAATCCATCACTATGTTGCAAGGCTGGAAGAAATCTCATCTCCTTGCATGACAACCACATATTACCAGCCATGTGCATGAAAATATACACTTATCTTTAAACACTATCAACACACACCAAAGTACCAAGATGCTAACATGTTGAAGATAGTCAAGAGCCAAGATCAAAAATAGAAAAGCTGAATTTCTTCTCCCATCTGTAGGTGGATCTGTAGGTGGATCAGTGCCAAAAGCTCAGTGGGTGAAAGGAGGAGAAAACTGAGGCACAATGGACTCAAACAGCCCTCTTCCATTCCACTCCCTTGTTGGTTGATCTCTATCTTGCTCCTTCTCATGGTACCCTCTCTCTCCTGCATCTTGGGCTCACTCTCTGTGCAGATCTTTCTTTCCCTCCATCTCTCCTCCCTTTCCTTCCTTGCCAAGGTCATGGAAATGTAGGGCGCTGAGGAAGCAGCTACAGGATTACAATAGAAAACAATCACACTGGAAAGGGCTAAAGTGGAACCCAAGGCAGAGAAATACAAAAGAACCCTGATTAGTAAGGAAACTTTGCCTCTGCTTCTAGTTCTTAAAATATGCACAGCTAAATGGAGCTGATGCTCAATTGCGAGTTTGGTAATCACTATTCTAGTAGGAGGGGCATGCTGATGTACACTGTTTTCCCAGTATTTGTACAGTTCACACATGTATGGTCTTGGTTCTTCTCAATTAAGTTTCTTGTTTTTAAATTATTAAATAAAAGCATCCCTTTCTAAATGGTGTACGCAAAAACTCCACAAAACAATGTGAAACAACTAATCACACAGGAATGATGTTGGTTGTTTAAAAAAATCCTGCCTAGCCCTGCCTGGTAGATAACCAATCACGATGTTAGCAGACAGGCAGTCAACCTAAGTCTGTGCCCTATTTGGCCAACTGCATGATCCCATTCCTGACTGATAATGTGAATTTCTAAATTGATTTATCAAAGTGAACCAATTCACAAATAACAATTTAAAACTGATAAAAATGGAGTTAAGACTCTGAAAATATACAGATCTGACTACAGGAAAGAGGTGAACTCTCCTTCAGTCTCCCTCACCCGCCTATGTCTGCTATCAACAGTTCAACACTCATGCACCCTATTTCTTCCTCTCCTTGGCAATCTTTGAACACTACCAGCAGTTTATGCCAGGAACTTACAAAAAACAGTGGAGGAATCTACAAAAGAAATGGAGAAAACACAGCATAAAGTAACTGCACTCTCTTTAAATACTTACACACAAACTAAGGAATTTGAAAATACAAATTTATTTGATTATCCAGTAAATGTTTATTTGAAGACCATGTATACCTGCTGGACTCAGGTTAACAGGTCACACACTCCTTGGGACTCCCCCTCCCAAGACTTCAAGGAAGTGACCCCTGAATTTTCTAAGAGAAAACAATTTTGGCACATATCTCAAAGGGTGTTCTAACATTGTTTTACAATGCAATATTATTTTCTCTCTAATCTCACAATTATCAGGGGCCGGGTAGTTTAAAGTCAAAATCACTTAATATTTTGCTTGAATGATCTTTGAAATGGAAATCCTGTTAACACTACTATTTTGCCTCTATAGGAATAAAACATTATTATATTTAGTATCCACACTTCTCAAACTAGATATGAATACTGCCCTCCCCCAGGTTAAGGGCAGGGCACCACTAGATAAGATAGAATTTCAGGTAGGAAACAAAGCCACAGATGGAAGGGCATACCTTCCTAGAAAAACAATTTTCCCCTCAGAAGAAAATATAATATTTTATATTAAAAGAAGGCCCAACATATCATGTAGTAAAATTAACAACTAGTTGATGTCTTTTAAAGATAAAAAT
This sequence comes from Marmota monax, assembly GCF_021218885.2. Lineage (NCBI taxonomy): Eukaryota > Metazoa > Chordata > Mammalia > Rodentia > Sciuridae > Marmota > Marmota monax. The sequence continues at coordinate 248,374 of NW_026693639.1, forward strand.
TCCAAATTCCTCCACTGGGAGGAGGAGGAAATTTTCTAAGAAAATTGCTACTTGCAGCAGTGTATTAGGTTATATCCACAATATATGGCATTTTCTGCAAATGATCCTCTTGCCTTTAAAAGCTTGTAGCTTTTTTATGGGGGGGGGGGCGGTGAGGGGAGAGTTATGCTAGGGATCAAACCCTGGGACTCACCCATACTAGGCAAGTGCTCTATCACTGAGCTACACCACCAGTCCTTAAATGTTCTTTGATGAAACTTTTGGGGAATGTTTCACACACACTGTGAAGTCCTTAAGAGTGTGAATTACATCCAAGTCCTTCTTTTTGTCCCCTGGCACCTAGGACAGTACCTATGACAGTATCTGGCACATGGTGGATACTCAATAATGCTTGCAGAATTAATTTGGCTAAAATAATGACAACAGCATTATCAATAACAAAAGACTGTTATCACATTTGGATGGAAGGAAGAAAAGATGAACAGTTGTATGAGGAAGTAGAGGAGAAGCAATCCAATTTACCAAAACAACTAATGGTCGCCATGGTAACAATCAGATGAAGCAACTCAATTTAGTTCTTTTCCACTAACAAGTACTGGAAGGCAAATATTATACTTGTTAATTTCAGATTGGAAGGACTCAGGACACAAGTCTACCAAGTGACACTGGTGCCCATTAAGTTTGATAGCCTCTGGAGAATTTGGAAAGGCATGATAATAGTAATTCCACCAATGATATTACTCCTGGTATCCACTTTGACCCTAAAAAGGTCACTAATCATTTAAAGATCAAGTGTCAAACATCTGCTGCAGACTTGATATCTGTGAGAAGGAGATTTCACACACACACACACACACACACATCAAATATGATGTGGACTCACCCTGCTTCATTCCTAAGATTGTTACTTTTAAAAAATTAGCTGGATCCAAACTAAGTTACAGGATGAAAGATGACCCAAACAAACAATATAGTTTATAGTAATGTAAAAATTTTCTACTTCCCTGGTAGAGACACTGCATTTTTACCTCACTTGTAAACAGTAGAAAGGATCAGTATCACACCCACTTTCTCCACACACTCCCTCTTTCACCTGAGTGAGTCATTCCCCCTGCACAGTATTCCCCTTACTTTCTAGACTTGAGAGAGACACTGGGAGGAGGAGGAAGCAAGGACTCCCAGATCTTGAGCCTTGAACCAATGAACAAGCACACTGACAACTCCCAAGACTATTTCCTTTTCTTAGTTTTAAGTCTCAGATATGCATTCTGATCAATAAAACGGAGCCTTTCTTATATCAATAAGGACATCTAGAGCTCAATATATTGTCAGCTAATATCCAAACAGGAAGCAGGAAAGCATGTTCAGCACTACAGTCTGAAAAGCAGAAATAGCAGCTGGAGACCTACTTTGACACCAAGACATGGACAGAAACAAATGAAACTGAAAAAAGCTCTGAGCATCTCTCCCTCTATGTCCTGAAATCACACCTGCCGCCATTCCCTTACCCCCTGTGAATTAAGTTAGTAACTTAGTATTATTTATTTCTCTCAGAATCATAGGGGCAATGAATATACAGTATGATTTTGTCATTTTATTCTAGTGTATAAAAAGTGAGAGTTGAATCCCTGGTCTTTAATTAAGCGACCAAGTACCTTAATTTCTGGGTCAGTTTCTCCTTCAATCAGAGATAAGTCTTCTTTCCATGAATTCTGAAAATTAAAGGCATGAACTCTGTAAAATGCCTATCACACAGTAGGCATCAGTGAATATCAGTGAATAAATGTATATGCCTGACCAAGTTTTCTCTTCTACCTAGTCTTGGGAAAATAGCAAATCCAAAAGCTACTATAAAGGATGCTAAATTGGCAAACTGCCCAGGCATTAGCCTCAGGGTGCAACCAGAAGGCTTTGAGTAGAGGATGACGTAATAGGGCCCAGTTGAGACTTAGGGAGCGCTCCTAAACCCGTGCTGTGTGCGTGTATGGGAGGCTGCAGGTTTCAAGGTGGCGCCTGTAATTAACAAAGTGCCATTTGCACGGCTCAGAAATCAGCAAGTGAAACTTTCCCCCTACAGCAGAATTATGTGAACGCATTCCCTTAACTTTTTTTTGGCAAAGTTAAAGTAAGTTGCTGAACAGAGAAAAGCAACTCACAGAAGAGCCGGATCCACTGGGTCTGCGTGTTCTGAAAGTTCAGGACAGAAGGCAGTGCAGCAGAGAAGGCAGGAAATGCCATCATCACCTCCCGCCCCTGAAGCACACACACCTGGGGATGAACTTGGCCTCGTCTCCGAGTCGCGCCTGGAAGTCCTGCCAAGCCCGGCCCCGGTTCGTCGGTCCCCAAGGGGCGGACAGATCCCCGGCGTCGTCCAGAATGTCCACGTCTTCGCCGCAGTCCGCGGGTTCGGGTCCCGGCTCCGCAGTAGCAGGCGCGGGCTCCAGTAGCCCCCAGCCCCGGCGCCGTCCTCCGCGCCGGGCCCCGCGGAAGCCGCGCGCGAACTCCTGGAAGGTGATGACGCCGTCGCTATTGGAGTCCAGCCGCTGGAACACGGCCTCGGCATCGGCCGGCAACACTCGCAGCTCCGCGCACAGCGCGCGGAACTCCTCACGCTCCAGGCGCCCGGAGCGGTTCGCGTCGCAGGCAGCGAAGAGGGAGCGCAGACGGGCGAGCTCCTCCGGGTCCCCGTCCGCCTCCATCCCGCCGGCGAGGACAGCCGACCGGGCTCCGGAGCGCAACCCGGCAGCGCGAATGTGGGAAGTCGGGGCCACCTGCTGCTGCCGGGAGCCCCGGCGAGTTCGGCTCGTCCGGCTGGTTCGGCCACTTGCCGGGATATTCGGGCGGGGCGAAGCGTCTGGGCGGGTCGAGGGCGGCCTGGCGGGCGGCGCGCTTCCACGCTGGTGACTGCCGGTCTCCTACAGGCCCCGAGAGAGGTCGGTGTGCCCCGGACTCCCTACACAGAGCTGCGGCGCCTGGGGGCTACTGAAGCCAGCGCAGCGCTTTGGCACCCTCCACTTTCCCCGCGGGTATGGCTCCGCCCAGCCAAGAGGAGGAACCCGGCTCTGGTTTCCAAGCCTCCGGGAACCGGCCTGAGTCGGCCTAGTAGGATTTGGGGAACCCAGCAGGAACTAGGGGTGCTTCGCTTAAACACTGACGCTCTAGTAAAGCGCATGGCTCAACTCTCCCCAGAGGTGGTGCTGGCATGAGCTAACTTCATGGGAAAGGAAGGGAGGAGTGAGATTCCAAATTGGTTAGTTATGTGCAATGTATTCTAATTTCAGAAACTTGGTAAACCTTTATGTACAAGTTTTCTGACAAACCAAAGTACAAAGTTTCCTGGAAGACCCCCTTTTTTAATTTTATAAGCTATCGTTAAACTATATTCATCTAACACGAGGGCCCCTGTTAATCTAGATTTTCCATATCCCCCCAATCCTAATACTTTTTCTTAATCCATGACTCCTCAGCCTGACAGAAAATAATAACCAAAATTGCTTGACAGGCAGCATTTTTGAAAAACTGAAAAAGACTAGCGTAGTTTAGCTTGGATTTGTTTGGGGATTCATTTTTTTTTTTTTCTTTAACAAACTTTATGGAAATTATATACTCAAAGGTATACTTACACTTTGATTTTAAACACTTATTTTGACTTATTTTTTAATAACACTGACTTCTTTGTTCATATAAGATCTTTAAAATCCGTCTGTTTATATCCTTTAAAAAAAATTCTGTCCTTCCATTTTTAGGAGACCCTCAGACTGTCTTGGATTATGACTGTGTCCAGGTGATTCCCCTGACCTATGAAAATACGTGTAGGTGGGCTGGGGATGTGGCTCAAGTGGTAGCTCACTCGCCTGGCATGCAGGGGGCTCTGGGTTTGATCCTCAGCACCACATAAAAATATGATGTAGTGTCCACCGAAAACTAAAAAATAAATATTAAAAAATTTTCTCTCTCTTTAAAAAAGAAAGAAAGAAAGAAAATACGTGTAGGTTATTTTAACTTATAGACTTTCTCTACCTTTTAGATTTTTATTTACTCTTATTTCTTTTAGTTATAAATGTATTTCCCTTTTATCTCATTCTAGAGTACCTTTGTTGCTTATTACTTGGATTTTTTAAATATAATAATAAGTAGGGCATTTGACTGAGGTGTTCCTTCTAGGCAAACGTTCTTAAACACAAAGCTCAGTGCTAAACACCTGAGGAACTGTTTCTTGAATTGTACGGTTTCCTAATGTCCACATTCACAGCATCTATCATGTTGTAAATATAACTTCATCTGTAAATTTAACTAATCAATTATGAGAGTAATTCCATTAGAAGCCCTAATCTTAACACTAATTGCTAAATGAAGGTAGTGCTGTATAGTTAGACAGCTAACACATTGAAATGAGTTTTATCATTAGTGCCATATAGTTAACTGATTTTGAGTCTATTTGCTTTTCTGTTTATTCTAAAGATTGATTTTTCCATACAAAGTAAAAAAGTTACTAGCTTGGTAATGCTTTAAAATTTTACAGATACATTTATTAAACTGAATCTTTGAAATATTATCATACTGTTTAGACATTAATGACTGTTCTTTCAAAACAGAGGAGTTAGTAATTTTTAACTACTTAAGCAGACTGCTCACACAACTTCATTTCTGAATTTTTACTGTAAACTTTGTGCTCCTTATTTATGAATTCTTCTGTGTTGTTTGTTGGTTTTTTGGTTTTTTGTTTTTGGTAACAGGGATTGAACTCAGGGGCACTCCACCACTGAGCCACATCCCCAGCCCTATTTCATATTTTATTTAGAGATAAGGTATCACTGAGTTACTTAATGCCTGCTTTTGCTGAGGCTGGCTTTGAACTTGCAATCCTCCTGCCTCATCCTCCCCAGCCGCTGGGATTATAGGTGGGTGTCCACCATGCCCAGCAATTCTTCTGTTCTTTGACCTGCTTTTCCTTTTCCTTGAGCCCTTCATCACAAAGTCATCAAGAAACACATATTATTCAAATATCATATGCATATGTTTTATTTCCACTGATATTAATATGTCTCAGACTAACTATATTAATTATTTATCATTACATAACAACACAACCAACACATAGTGATTTTTTTGTGTGTTTGTGTGTGGTGCTGGGGATTGAACCCAGGGCCTTGTGCATACAAGGCAAGCACTCTACCAACTGAGCTGTATCCCCAGCCCTACATAGTGATTTAAAACAGCATCCATTTATTCATTCATAATTCCATTGTCATCCCTTTGAATGGGGTTCAGCTATGTGGTTTTCTGCTAGCTTACCTGGGATCACTCAGGTGGTGACTGTTCCTATGAGCCAACTGGGGCTATTGGTCTTAGAGGGCCTTGCTCACATGTCCAGAAGGTGATGCTGGCTGTTGACTGGGTCATATGTCTTTCAGAAGAGAGCATGGGCTTCGCCACACAGTGGCAATATTTCAAAAGAGTAAGGTCCTAATGCACAAGTGCTTTTGAAATCTCAGCTTGTATCATATTGTTAACATTTTATTGACCTGTACAAGTCATGTGGCCAAACCCTAACTCAGTGTGTCAAGGAACTACACAAGCCATGGATCCAGGGAGACACCCTTACTGTAACAGCAGATCACACATGGGTGCTACAACAATCCCTATTCCCCCAGGGTCTGTCCTGCTGTCCTCTTATTCATTCTGCAGCACCACAGCTGGACAGTCCTTAAACACAAATTCCCTATCAGGTGGCAGTTTTATTCCCTATGGCACATTTGGGAATGTCTGGAGGCATTTTTGGTTAAGAAGAAAGGAATGTTGGAATGTTACTAGTATCCAGTAGGGAGATGCTAGGGACGCTGCTTAATACTCCATGATGCATGGACCAGCTACTTCCTTCTCTGTATGGTTTGAATATGAGGTATCCCCCAAAGCTCATCTATGAGGCAATGAAATGTTTGGAGGAGAAATTATTGGGTTATATAGCCTTTACCTAATCAGTGAATTAATCTCTGATGGGATTAAGTGGTGGCTGGAAGCAGGGGGGGTGTGGCTAAAGGAAGTGGTCATTGGGGGTGTGGCTTTGGGGTATATATTTGTATCTAGCAATTGGAAACCTCTCTCTTTTCTGCCTGATCATCATATGAGCTGCTTCCTTTGGCCACACTCTTTCTCCATTATGTCCTGCCTCACCTTGAGTCCCAAGGAATGGAGCCAGTCACTTATGGGCTGAGATCTCTGAAACATGAGCCTTTAAATAAACTTTTCCTCCCCTACAGTTCTGTTCAGGTCCTTTAGTCACAGCAGTGAGAAATATGACTAAAACACTCTCTTTCACTCCATTACAAAGAATTATCTGGCCAAAATTGTTAGTAGTGTGGAGCTTGAGATAGACTGCACCCTGGCTTATAAACTTCAAATGATGCCACAGTAAAAAGAGAACCAAGGGTAACTCTTCATATTCAAAGCCCTCTCAATCTAGTTCTTCTGTAGACATCCAAGCATATCTCCCTTTAGCCACATTTACTGATTAATTTAATAGTTCCTTATTATCTGGACAAAACGTAAATATCAAGCAAATTCTTCAGATTTTTCCCTCTTCTTCCTAACCAAGAGATTTCCCAGCTTCAGTAGAATTGGATCTTGTTTTTCCTACCAGGATTCCCTCCATTTGATTGTGATGTGTTACTTACAAATACGCTGATTAGCAGTGTATTTCATTATATCAGCTTAAGTAACAGGCTTCAGGAATGCTTTTGAATATCCTCAGCAATACTCTCAGGGGAAAGTCAATGTTATATAATCAGTCTCTAATTTTTTCAAGTAACATAGGAAATTGGATCCCCTTCTTTTCTATTTTAGCATCTAGAAACAGCTAGCCAAGAACAGAGGAGCCTTTGAAAGTCAGTGAATTGGTAGGAAAGGAGAGCTTGTCCATGGTTGTTATCATGACTTTCAGAGAGATCAGCTTGCTCTTTTACTGCCCAAGGATCTTAAAAATCAGAGATAATCTTGTTAGAGTGTGTTTCTCAAAGTAGTGAAAAGATATTCTTGGAAAGAGACCTTCATGATCAAGTATATTCATAAAATACAAATAAATTTTGAAAAGAATCCTTCTCAAATTCCTTTTGGATGAGGTAATGAACACTACTTAATCTAATATTTCCTAATTGCTTCAAAATATGGGAACAGTTAGTGTTTGATTTGTTTACAATTTCTATAAGCTTTCCACAAAGTGCTCTTGAGGACTGTATTGTAGGAAACTTCGTGTTAGACAATGACTAGGATGGTGAGTCATAAGAAATGATCCCTGGATACTACATTATACATTGACCCAACTTCCCATAATAATAATGAACCAACCCCCTTAACCTACAGTGGTAGTAACAGATAGACTTGCTTTTTCCCTCATCACAGAAGGAAGTCATTCAATCTTTCAACATTAATTTTGATGTTTCTACATTTATTGTAGATACCCTTTATTTGGTTCAGGAAGTTTCCCTCTACTCCTAGTTGCTGGGAATATCTATCATGAATGGATTTTGCATTTTGTTAGATGGTTCCAGCATCTACTTAGATGATCAAGTTGTTTTTGCACCTTTGTTCAGTTAATGTGGTGAATGATATTGATGAATTTTCACATTTTAATCCAATTCTTGTTCTCCATGTGATCTCAGAGCTTCTTTAATAGTCTGTCCACCAATTTTCTATCGGCTCTAAGAGTGAGTTTTCAAAGAGTCTGGGCCCAAATATGCAAGACTTCTTATGATCTAGCCTTCAGAGTTCAGGCACCTTATATTGGTCTATTAGATCACTGAGACCAGCCCAGATTCTAGGGGAAGGAAATTAATCTCCCTGTAGTGGGAAGAGTAGTAAAGAATTTGAAGACATCTCAAACAGATCTTATTTTTCTCTCTTTGAATTTGTCTTCACATTACCAACATTTTTTTTTCTGCATGTCTATATGTTTTAATAGAATGAAGTATTTCCCATATCAACTCAGTCCACCATATTGATCAGATTTCTTTTTCCTGTTTTAATACTCGATTTAGTATCAATTTAGGCTGTCCAAGGAACAGATTAGGATTCCTTCATAAGTGTTCCCACAGGCCCCATTTCCACACCCATACCTCTTGCACATGTGCCCTGCCCTCCAGGCACACTGTTTCACAAACATTAAGCATTCTTTTTAACACTTAATGCTTCATGCATGTTGTTTCCTCTGCCCAGGATCCATTTCCTACTTTTCTACCAAGTTTTTCTCATTCTTTAAGAATCCTTCATGAGGTAGGTTTCCCAATTTTAAAAACAAGAAAATCGTGCCTCAGATTGAGCAAGATGAGTAAGATCACACAACTAGAATTCAAACCTTATCACTGATTCAAATTTGCTGCATGTTTCCCTTCATTGTGAATGCCCCAGGTGCTGTTTGCTCTACCCTGCCTCCTCAGGTCCTAGTGCACTGTGAGCCAATAATCAGCTTCTTCATCACTTGTTGGAAGAATACCCTCAGGCTGCTACAATTTGCCTTCCTGTGTGTCCAGGGAGCTAAAGGTGCCCAACAATTCTCTAAAGTAGGCATTAAACAAATAAATACCCCAGCTCCTTTGCCCTCTACATAGAACAACTCTTAGGTTGCCCTACACAATCTTCAGCAGTGGAACTGACACCAAAATCATCCCCCAGAATGACAGTGCTTGTTGTCAATGTTGCACTGTGGCTATTGGTGTCCAGCCGCTGGAACACGGCCTCGGCATCAGTGGCTTTTCCCCTGTTCCTACCCAGTTCTACCTTCTCCTACCTTCTGCATTCTTATGACTCTTCATCTCAGTGTCATGGTCACTTAACTAGGGCAGTGCTAAAGCAGTGTACAACTTCTTTAGCATGAACAGTCTCTAAAGAGATTGAAGTCTAAGGATGTAATGTTGTCTGAAGTTTGAGTAAGGACTCTATACCATTACATAGGGTATCTGGAAGCCACTGCACTGCCCTGGCACAGGTTGTGCAGAAGTCAGCAACCCATTTGACATTGCTACAACACATTTAAAACCACTGGGAATGTAACTGAATATCTATGGGGTATAAACTAATAAATATTCCTTCTAGAGTTATCTGACTTGTTCTTCATCCTGATATGCTGACTGACTAAAGAACAGTAGATTGTAACATGCCAATTAGTAATCTTAGGTAAGAGTTTAAATACATTATAAACAAATAATGCAAACAATAAAATATTAAAAATGTTGTACTTTTTACTTTGTCATTATCTGGAGGAGAGGAAGAGTGTTTGACATCCAAAAATGCATTATTTTTTTGCTGAGTATGATGGCACATGCCTGTTATCCCAGTAGCTAGGTAGACAAAGGCAGGAGGATCCTGAGTTCAAAGCCAGCCTCAGCAATTTAGCGATGCCCTAAATGACTTAGCAAGTTCCTGTCTCTAAATAAAACATGTATGGGTATATGTCTCAGTGGTTAAACACCCCTGAGTTCAATCCCTGATTTCTCCCACCCCCACCTTCCCCCAAAAGCATTATTTTTATATGATGCTGAAATTTCATATAAAAAGATTCATTATCTATTTCCAACTAAACTGAAAAATAACTTATATCTCACTTTAATTGGGAAAAAATTCTGGACATATTTAACTATATTTTTAAGGTCATTGTTGGTAGAAATTCTATTTTCTGAGACTAACAGCAGGTAAGGGCAGAAATACTTTGACTCTTTTGTAAGTTTCTTTTATATTACTCAGATAAGTAGTGCTGGGGCAGCCATAGAGATGGAGAATCTTCAGTCTAAAGAAGAAAGCAGAGGAAGATAAAGAAGAGGCAAAGGAGGAGGAGATTCACAGATTACATAGAGTGGCTACAATTTAGCCTAGATTCTAAGCATAATAAATGCATAAAACATTTCTCAAATAACCTTGACTAATACTTTATATTTCTCAGAGAAGAAAAACAGCATCAAATATGAGAATAACAAATGTATTTTTAAAATTTAACACATGTAAGTGTGTGTTTAATAAGGGAATTCAATCACTCCAGTTTATATAGGGTCCATAAATGCAAGAAAACAAAAATTATTTTTAGAAGTGGTTGAAATAAATCAAAAGAAAAATATTTTAGAACATGTGAAAAATTTATGAAATTTCAGTGTCCATAACTAAGTTTTTTGGAATACAGTCATGGCCCATTTGCTTTCCCACTGCAAGAGCACAACAAGTAGCTGTGACAGACACATATGAGCTAGAAAGCCTGACTTGTTTACTCTTGAGCCTTTCACCAAAAGTTTGCCAACCCAACTTTGTAGGAAAAGTAAAGGAAGGGGAAGTTTCAGTTTTTCTCATAGCACAAGTTAATTTGTGCAATGGTAAGTAATCTACTTATTTTCAAGCCAGTCCTCGACTTTCAGACACCTCTAAAACTCTTTCAAATCTAATAAAAACGTAATAATTCAACTTGCAAATAAAGAAGTGAAATCATAAATGGTAGGAAATGGTAAGATGAAGGAAGACTGGAAATCCTAACGGCAACTCACTTAACATTTTAGAAATAAAAAAAAAAAAAAAAACTTACTGACCAGAGAATCTTGTGCAATTTTATCTGAGTAGGTTTTTTTGGTTTCTCAGTATTATAGAAGATCCAGTGATAAATTCTTCTTAAATTGCATTAATTTTGCCTTTTGTGAATAATTGCTGGGCCTCTTCTCAGAAGGCAAAAAAGACCAGTATGTTTCCCATTCTGCATTACCTGCCAGCAAATTCTGACAGTCTGAATATACTCTGTACAAACTTTGTGTTAAACCGCAGCTCTCACCTTGACCTCACCCCCATTTCCACTTTTTCTCTATGTAGTTTCTTGTCAAACATTTTTTAGTATAATTTAGAATTGTTCAGCTCTGTGTGTGTGTGTGTGTGTGTGTGTGTGTGTGTGTGGCACGTGCACCTGCATGCACTTGTGTTTTTTTAAACTAGAAGGAAGCCTCAAAGCTTTCTTGAAGGCAGGAAGGAATTATAAATTATAAATATTTACAAATAACTCTTGGGCAGTTATTTTTGTTTTAATGTTGTACTATTAGATAATCACACCAACACTTTATTGTTATTAATTTACTAATTATTTTACAGCAGGTAGGCAGACATTAAGTATTTTTCCATATTTATATTCTAACAACAGACAAATCATGTTCTATGACCACAATATGCTTCTTTTGAGAGAAGAGTTTGAATTTGATCTCAAACCCACAAATACTACTTTTAGGTCCAGGGAATGCAGTATATACATTATTAGATCAGAGGTACACATATTTATCCAAAATAATGAGAGATATTCTAGTCTACATAGAACTGAAAATAGTCCCCAATTCTATTATAGGAGGAGATGCTAAAATATTAATCTATTTTTAGACTAAAAATGATTAAAGCTCCTTTCCCCAGAAGTACAAAATGAGACAAAATAGATCAATGAAATGGAGAGTCATAAAATTCCAAAAGATATTTCTATTCCCCTGGAAACCATTATATAGTTCATTATTCAAAGGAGGAGATATTCAAATGAGTCTCTCCCTCACCGATATCCTGAAATCTCAGGTTAGCAATGAACTAGAACTTGAATGTTTCGCTAATATATTAAGTGGATGTACAGAATCAGATTCCTAATGATGTAACATGTATTCCTTAACTTTCAAGTCTCTAGTTTCCTAGAAAATAAAGCCTGCTTGCATATTAAATTCACCTGTGACATGATAATTTAAAATATGTTGATGGCCAGAGAATTATCTTCAAAGATCCCACCAACCAAAAAAAAATTATACTTCTAAAAAACAACTTGTTAAAAATTAATCTATAGGCAGAAAGGGTAAAAATCTCCTTTAATTGGCCGCTATTAGGATCTCCTAAAATAATTTAATAAATTTGACAACAAAATTCATATTCAATATCATATTTATCCTCTCCAAAAGCATTAGTATTTCTGTCCATTTAATACTCTTCTGTTAGGCTAGTTACCAGCTTTCAATTTTAAAAATTATGGGACTGTAGGAAGACTGGTAAGAATGGAGCATAGCAAAAAAGTGATGGAAATTAGGGCAACTGGATTTGTATCAAACATATTTCCATCTCTTCAGACCTGTTACAGAAGGGGAACAGTCATCCCTCTCAGAATAGCACAAAGAGAGATATAAAAATCCCAGGCAGATACGCTATTAAAGGTGAAAGAACTTTCAAATTTAAATGCTAGCCATTGTGATCTCTGCTTTCCAGATGAAAGAACCAGATAATGTGTGTGGCCTGCACACATTATCAAAGATTACTTGGGTTAGAGATTTTGAACATTTTATATAGCACACTGTGAAGGGTGTTTCTTCATGTTAACAAGGGCATAGGAAACTTCTGCTGCACTTTCCCTAAAGGATTCTCCAGGTTTCTGTAGTGTGAGAGCGAGCACATGCATCTAGTCAGAAGCCTATGCCTTTTAATGTAAAGAAACATTCTAAAATAAAAATTTATTTCTTTCACCATCCTTAATGTGGACTTTTTGTCTAATTTCATGTTAATAATGTGGAATTTACAGAACTGCTATAAATCTAGCTTTCCATAAATAATAAATTTTGATATTTTGTTGGGTTACAGTAATTAGACTGGTGCCATGTAGGAAATGTCTTCCCTATGTTAATTATGAAAATTAAAAAGTCTTTATAATGGGCTTACCCAAATTCAGCAACACTCAGTTGTTTTTTTTTACTTTTAAAAATATGTTGTTAAGAGCAGAGATTCTTAAGTTAGCAATGTTAAGTTTATTTGCAATGAGTGATATATGTTCTTTGGGATAAAAAAAATATATTCAGTAGGACAAGCTGAAGGCAGCAGGGCCAGCACCAGTGAGACACGGGGCTTTCCCCACAGTGCCCTGCATTTTAGAGCTAACTGCGAGGTTGAGCGGCAACCAATTGTCATACATATAGAGACAGGATATCCTCAGTAGATTCTGCACTTCTGTGTACCTGCATAAAATCAGGTTACCTCTGATTCCAGCCACAGTCTTGGGGAGCAGCTCTGAGCAGGCTACCATCTTTATGCTGCCAGAGCTTAAGCTGCACATCTTTTTCTTTCTGCCCTGGGGCTTCTCTGAAGTTCTGGTGAGTGTGGATACCCAGGGAGCCGGTTGGCATTGCCATGCCAATACAAGAATTAACGTCCAAGTGAATGCATGTCTGACTACTGTGTTTTTAAGAGGGAAAAATGTTCATCAAATGACAAAACCATATACTATCTGGAAACGTTTCTGTCTGTTGGAGTCCTAAAATAACAATCCACGTATGATTAAGCAAATTGAAGGCATCTTTCACATTGCCTCTGAGTTATCTTCTGAAAAGGAGCTCTGATTCAATTGCTCCCATTAAAAACAAACAAACAACTTGAAATGCCTATGTCTGACAGAAAGAATATGAGCATTTATTTTTTCAACTATAAATGTCTCTAGGATGTGTTCCTTGATTTCATTTAGTACCTTTGTTTATGCTCTTAAAGACTTTGGTCTTTTCCCTCTAATAAAATCTTACCAAAATAAATAAATAAATATTCAATAGAATTTGAACAAACAATGAAGCTTAACACCAAGTGCTTTCTATGTGCCAGGCCCCTAAATTTTTTCCTATATTAGCCCTCTAAATCCATTCAATAGTCATGATTTAGCATCATTCTCATGTGACTGATAAGGAAACTGAGCCACAAAGAGCTTAAGTTGACTTACCTAATGCTACATAGCTAATAAAAGAGCTGGTATTTGGACCATGAAATGCTCTAAAATTCACACCCCAGATCAGTGGTTCAGACTATTGAGCCTTTTACTAGACATTTTAGTTAGAACTTCATTACTTTGCACAGAAAAAGGTATCTGCGTCTCATTCTTTATAGTCTGACAGTGTGTTAGCTGACTTCTTGCTGCTGTGACCAACATTTCTGACAAGAACAACTTGAAGTAAATTTTTACTTTTTTGGCTCATGATTTCAGAGGATTGGCCCATGGTCAGCTGATTCCGTTGGAATGGGGCCGAGGTGAAGCAGAACACCATGTTCAACATAGAAGGATGTAGCAGAGGAAAGCTGCTCGGCTCCTGGCAATCAGGAATGAGAGAGAGAGAGGGTGGAGGAGAGGCAGAGAAAGATACAGTCCCCAGGGCACACCCTTAGTAAAACCTACTTTTTCCAGGTATGCCCCATCTTCCCACAGTTTTACACCCCACCCCACCCTGCCCAGTAGTCCATTAAAACTATTAATCCATCAAATTGATGAATTCAATCATTGCCTAAAAAGCCAGACCTCTCTGCATTGGGGACAATGACTTCAACACATGAGTTTTAGGGGACATTCTAGATCCAAATGATAAGAGCTAGTAAGTGAGCAGACATGATTCTATTTTGGTCTAATTGTTCCTGCTCATCTCTGCTCCAAATCTAACCAATAACAAAAATGCCATGAGTGCATGACAGGATACAGACACAAGTTTCTATGTTTCCACAGGCACAAAAATGATGCTTCACATTTTCTTCTAAGAAAGCACATTCATGCACCTGAGGAAAATCACGTAAAGGCAGGTTTTATATTTCTGTAATATGTTTCTCTCAAATTATTTAACCACTACTGGAAGGTCCCATTGCTTTTAGAATAGAACAGTCTTTTCTCTCATAATAGAGTAGATCCTGCTAAAATAGCTCAGTTCTGCTCAGGAGGCACCATGTCTACAAGAGGTGTAGTTAAACAATGAGATAAAGGAGTCTCCAGAGCCTGTCATGTATTTACCTACTTGATCACCCCTCTATAAATTAAACTATAGAAGTAGTGGCTTGGGGGCAATAAACAGGACAGTGTAACTACTTTTGAATTCACATCTGAGTCAACTCAATGTTTTATTTAAGACCTGGAAATAAAATATAAATGGAAGACACTGAGGAGGCATGAACAAGATAATCCTGTAAGACAGTACAAGGAAGACCAACAAAAATGGGATGTTGCCATAGTTACCAGGAAACAGCCTGGACTCTTGATATCAGAAAGATATTGAAAAATGTGGCAAAATAAGCTCCTAAGACTTGAGTCATTCTCTCTCTGTGTTCTTTAATTACTGTGATCGTGGCCTTTGGAATCAAACCAGAATAGGAAAAAATACCTTTAT
This sequence comes from Marmota monax, assembly GCF_021218885.2. NCBI lineage: Eukaryota > Metazoa > Chordata > Mammalia > Rodentia > Sciuridae > Marmota > Marmota monax. The sequence continues at coordinate 263,529 of NW_026693639.1, forward strand.
TCTGCCTATTGGCAATGCTCAATCCTTAGGAAATTTCCTCTCTGGAGCCTCTATTGAGTATCAGAGTAATTAGAGACATGGTTACCTTATAAAATGAACATACTTTCCTAATTAGAAAATGGATCTGACCTACCTATCACTCATGGAAGCCCACCACCATGAAGATCCCAGAGAAAACTATGGTGCCAGCCGAATAACACCACTTTCATTAATTCCATATCCCCCAAGGGACCTGCTTTTGTCTCAGTTGACAAAATCTGTAGTGAAAATGTAATGGACTTATCAATTGCCCCAGAGCACTCTATATTCTCTTTTCTTCATTATAGGTCAATAAGATTTAGAAGTGAGATTCAAATATGTGTAGCCAGCTGATCAAAGCTTCCTACAATGTTTGTACAGATATTCACAGATGAAAAACATAATGAAAATCAGAAAGAGACAAAACCAGAAAGGCAACTTCCATCTGTAACAGAGTTTAAACATAAATAACAATTTAGGCCTAAATGAAACTGGGCTTCAGGTCTACAATGAAGCAAATTTATTGTGTCTCCCTTTCTATTTGTTTGGACTGCTTTTCTCATATAAAAGTTTATTGGACTCCGACTTTACTCTATCAGTGGCTGTATATATGAAAAAGACAGAAGTATATTTAGAAGACAATGAGATTGGTAAAATAGAAAATGGAGGTGAAAGCGCATCAATTTGTAAATCTAACAGAAGATACTGGGCCCAGTGATCTCTAAGTATAGAAGAATACATCATCTGTAGTGAATGAATGAAAAACACAAGGGTAGTTTGAACTTGTGTATATTCAATATAGTCCTATTTTTTTCCATTCAGATCTATTTCTGGGTCCTGTATCTAGATGCAGTTCCAAAGGAAGAAAATAGACCACAATTGTTATATTTCTTCTAGAATATCAGTGGGTTACACCTTAAAATTCTGGTTTAGAGTAAGCAGGTGAGTTCCATAAATGGCTTCCTGTATGACTCTCTAAAAATGGGAGTTCATAATCCGTGTGAATCAAATGTATGAAATATGATATGTCAAGAGCTTTGTAATGTTTTGAACAAATAATAATTAAAAAATTTTAAAAAAGAAAATAAAAGTTAAATTGGGCATTGAAAAAAAAGTGATAAACAAGTGTTTCATATATTAACTTTAATAAGACATTTTTAGGCTTAAGAATATTGAGTTTAAAACATTCTAAAGCACACATTTTGTATATACTCAACTACCTTAAAATGTTACTCATTTTATATAAAAAATTAATTGAAAAGCTTTTCAAAAAATTATATACTTGGGTAAATATTTACAAAATAGTTCAAAAACCAAACACCAATGCCATAATATAAAGAATATTTATAAATCACGTTATAAAGAATATTTATAATATTGCATTTCAATAGAAAAGGGGACAGAAAATCACATACAGGTATAAAATGCAAAATTTAAAAATGTAAAATGTCATTAATGATATAAAAAATGTAAAAATCATCAGAAATAATAATAATAACACCCTATGAAATTTGCTGTGTATTTAAAAGACTCCAGGAGTGTCCAGTGCTGTGACAAGATAGGTACTTTTATACACTACTGTTGTAAAAATAAACAAGTATATCCTTTTTTGAAAGGAATTTAGCACATTTATTATAATCTCTAAAAATGTTTATTTCATAATTTTTGAACTGGTAGTTTCCCTTTCCAGGGCTTTATATCAATGAAATAATAAAGATGCAAACATTTGTGCACAATAATATTTATTTTCATGTTATTTCTAATAACTAAAAATAGAAGCAATCTATATGTTCAACAATAAAAGAAAATATAAATAAGTTATTTCATGTTCATATAATAGCATGTTATACACACATGAAAGTATTTTTTAAATGATGACAAGGAGAACAGGTTTAGGTGGAAAAGAGACAAATATAAAACTATATTTACACAATGGTCCAATTTAAGTGTATTGTAATAATGTCATATCTGAATTTCATTACAATTAATTTAAAATGTTTTATTTGACATATTATGAAGATCATAAATTAGAGACTGACATACTATTTTCTTACAGGGCCAGGTAGTTAATATTTGAAGCTTTTCAGGATTTAATTGGTATTAATCATAGGGCCAAAGGATAAACTAAAGATATTGTGTATCCTTGATATATATAACCATTTAAAATATTATCATTTAAAGATTAAAAAAAAAAAACAAACAGGCAGCTGGCTACAGTTTGCCAACTGTCTTGCATTAGCTAACTTACAAAGTTTTCAAATAGATTTAGGACCTAAAATGTCTTGTTTGGTTAAGTGCTAATAATCATACTTAGTCCATGCACCTCAAAGGACTGTGGTAAGCACTCAATGTACAGGGAAGCTGCCAGCACATAAAACATGACATAATGGTCCTACATAGTTTTATATTTTTAAATGTACGTCGTTGAAAATATAACAGGATGTGGCACCATTCGCTCTCAACTGAAGTTCCTTTTCCTTTCTTCACCCATTTAAACCCCCCAATCCTTCAAGGACTATCTGGAGTTAGTCTCTTCCAAAAAGCCACCCTGACTCTTGAAGCTACATGAATCTCACATTGTGCATATGCCACTTAGATTCTGCATGTATATATGATATTTTTTCTGTGTTAGATGATATGCATCTTAAGGGAAGAACTTGTCTTGCATGTTTTTTATGTCCTTCACTGCAAACAGTTCACCATAATTACTTTGAACTTTTTATGTATTTAAAATATACTTATTAAATTAAATGAGAGGAATGGCACCGCTGCATTTGCTTCAGAAACACTCAGTTTTGTGATTCCAGGGAATGAAGACTTAACCTCCAAGAAATCCTTTATTTGACATTTTACAAAGATATACACCAATCAGCACAAATAGGTACAAGAACATCATTTAATGTTTCCAGGGAAACAAAATTGCTATCTGTAAACCACAGTCATGCTATACTCTCCCACTTCCCTTCAAACTGAAAATAATAACAATTAAAATAACACCTAGAAGCTGGGAGATCATGGACTTCGTATAATCAGTAAGATTTGATCCTCAATACATTCACTTGTTTGAAACTATTTTCAATTTACAGATAGAAAATTTCAATTTTGTGAGATAAAAAAATTAAAGTATCATAAAATACATTACATGTCTTCAAACAGTAAACAAATGACATGCATAGGACCCTTCCCACTGCACACATTCGAGAGCAAAACCAACTAAGAATTGTTAAGTGCTTACTCACTAATGACATAGCACAAAATGTGCTAGGTGTTATGGGGATGTGAAAAGATAGAATCAATCTCTGAAAGTCAGAGACCATAAATATAGCAAATTCAAGTATTTGGAAAAGGTCCAAGAATAGAAACAAAAATAAAAGAACATACTTGTTAAAACATGCATTTACATTAAGAGGTTAATTTTGATAGATGAGCTCAAGGAGCAACTGCCAGGGATCATTAATGTCTGCAGTAAGTCAAAAGAATAAACCTTATCCTGAACACTTCTCAGTATGGATGAGTTATCTAATGCTTGACAAATTACCACCACCAGCCCTGCAAACATATAGTTCTTTTTGAAAAATCACATTTTTTCTCAGTTTTTCTGGGTCAGGATTCTAGGGAAAATTAGCTGAGTGGTGTGACTTGATGAGTCTGTAGTTCAGCTGTTGGATGTCTGCAGTCTCATCTAATGACTGGGGGCAATTGCTTCCAAGCATGCTCCTTGGGTTGATTGCCTCAGTGCCTCACTGGCTGTTGGCCAAAGAATTCAATTCTTTACCAAGTACTTTCATGATATGACAGCTCCCTTCCTTCAAAAGAAGTGATGGGGGTGTTGAAATGGAGAAAGAAAGAAAGAGAGAGAGAGAGAGAGAGAGAGAGAGAGAGAGAGAGAGAGAGAGAGAGAGAGAAACTGCCCAAGAAGGAAGCCACGATCTTTTAACACCTTAGCTCAGAAGTAAGATACCATCATGTCTACCATATTCTCTTGGCCTCACAGACCAATCAATACTAATACAATGTTGGAAGAGACTACATAGGGTATAAATACCAGGAGCCAGGGAATCTATGGGAACCATCTTGGATATTGGTTGCTGTAAAGGGTAACTATGACATTCAGAGCAACTTAAATCAAGTATTTGGTCACATCCCCTGATGTCTTTGGGACCCAGGAACACAGTGAGAATAATTCTATATCTGGCCACCTAAGGGAGAGGATTTCAATAGACACCAGACTATAGGAAATAGTAGCAGAGACACTGATGACAAAAACGAAAGTCACCCTGCGATGGACTAAATTGCACACGCACATGCTTGGGCCTGCACACACACACATCCATATCTTGAAGCTCCTATCCCATTTGCAGATGGATATTTTGGGAGGTATTTAGATTTAGATGAAGTCATGAGGGTGAGAGACCTTGTGATAATTTAGTGTCCCTATAAGAGACAGAGAGTTTACTTGCTTGTGTGTGCTCTCTCTCTCTCCTCTTTCTTCCTCTTATTCTCTCACTTTCTCATCCTCCCTTCAAACCCTGAACCATGAGAGGATTTCAAGATGGCATCTGCAAGCCAAGAAGAGACTCCTCACCATAACCCAACCATGCTGGCACCCTTATGGTGGATTTTTGGCATCCAAACTGTGAGACACTATTTTTAGTTTCATAAGCCTCTCGATTTACAGTGTTTTATTTTGAGCTGTCAGGAACCCTACTCCATGCACTGTCTCCCTTGTGCTGGAGCACAAGCCTTGTTCAGATGGTACTGCTTGTCACTTCATGATGTTTATGTCCAGTTGAACAAAGTAACCACATGCTGATTGGTAATAAGATCATTTTTGAGAGATACAAAATGTGAAAGAGTGTGAATTCAGCCCTTTGGCAGGTAAAAGTTCCAGATCTAGCCCATTTGAGAGCAAATAGTTTAAGGAAACATCTCTAGGAAACAGAGGTGGCAGGATATTTGAGCATTATCTGATTACCCCACCAACAGTCAAATAAAAGCATCAAGTTTGCAGGGAGGCATCCTCTGTGATGAAAAGTGACAACTGACAGTAAGAGAACACACACACACACACACACACACACACAGGACTTTAAAAAGCAAGTTGAATGATACTAAATGTACCATTGTTAGGTCCATTCATAGAGGGGCAAAGAGCCCTGTGCACCTCAATAACTCTGAAAGAACACATCTAGTAAGCACTGGCATTGCAATAATGGCCCTCTGAAATAAATACCTTTCAGAGAGTTGAAATAGATTGCTTATTCTTTGTCTACAAATACTAAGCTTGTATAAAATGGTTATAGAAAGATTTATATGAACAAGCTCATGTTATGGGTTTTTAAATACTTCTTAAACTTAGATACAATATACATAACATACAATTCCCACTTTAAAGTATACAAGAAAGTAATTTTTAATTTATTCAAAGAATTGCACAATCATCACCACTATCTAAATGCAGAACATTTTTTATCACCCCCCCAAAAAAAACACTGTAACCATTATCAATCACTTGTACTTCTTTTGAGATAGCATTTTAAAAATATATTCTACAGAATGATAGCTTGAGGAATGTCAATGGATGTTTTACCAAAAAAATTTCATAATCAAGAAAATATATAACATTGGATTGCATAATGTTTAACAGACTTCTTTATTGCAAGACCTCTCAATGATTTTGATATGTTTAGATCATCTGTCATACATCTCTATGCAGAAGATAATGGGCAACATTTCTCATATTTACTTAATCATGAAACTAGTGGGACTAGTGTTCCAAAGACAAATTGAAACACTGTGATGAGATGTTATTCCTGTCTTCTGAGACTCTACATTCTAAACTCACACTACCTCATTCGATAGCATTAGCCAGATGTGGCTGCTGATGACTTGAAATGAGGTTAGGCTGATTGAGGAGTGCGGTAAGTATAAAATACACACTGATATGGAAGATTTAGTACAAAAAACCCAGAATGTAAACGATATCATCAATATTTTTATATTGATTACATGTTAAAATGATAATATTTCAAATATATTGGACTCAAACAAAATACATTATTAAAATTAGTTTCACCTGCTTCTTTTTAATTTTTTTTATTGGTTGTTCAAAACATTACAAAGCTCTTGACATATCATATTTCATACATTAGATTCAAGTGGGTTATGAACTCCCATTTTTACCCCAAATACAGATTGCAGAATCACATCGGTTACACATCCACATTTTTACAAAATGCCATATTAGTAACTGTTGTATTCTGCTACCTTTCCTATCCTCTACTATCCCCCCTCCCCTCCCCTCCCCTCCCATCTTCTCTCTCTACCCCATCTAATGTAATTCATTTCTCTCCTTGTTTTTTTTTCCCATTCCCCTCACAACCTCTTATATGTAATTTTGTATAACAATGAGGGTCTCCTTCCATTTCCATGCATTTTCCCTTCTCTCTCCCTTTCCCTCCCACCTCATGTCTCTGTTTAATGTTAATCTTTTCCTCCTGCTCTTCCTCCCTGCTCTGTTCTTAGTTGCTCTCATTATATCAAAGAAGACATTTGGCATTTGTTTTTTAGGGATTGGCTAGCTTCACTTAGCATAATCTGCTCTAATGCCATCCATTTCCCTGCAAATTCCATGATTTTGTCATTTTTTAGTGCTGCGTAATACTCCATTGTGTATAAATGCCACATTTTTTTTATCCATTCATCTATTGAAGGGCATCTGGGTTGGTTCCACAGTCTAGCTATTGTGAATTGTGCTGCTATGAACATCGATGTGGCAGTATCCCTGTAGTACGCTCTTTTAAGGTCTTTAGGGAATAGTCCGAGAAGGGCAATAGCTGGGTCAAATGGTGGTTCCATTCCCAGCTTTCCAAGGAATCTCCATTCTGCTTTCCAAATTGGCCGCACCAATTTGCAGTCCCACCAGCAATGTACAAGAGTACCCTTTTCCCCACATCCTCGCCAGCACTTATTGTTGTTTGACTTCATAATGGCTGCCAATCTTACTGGAGTGAGATGGTACCTTAGGGTGGTTTTGATTTGCATTTCTCTGACTGCTAGAGATGGTGAGCATTTTTTCATGTACTTGTTGATTGATTGTATGTCCTCCTCTGAGAAGTGTCTGTTCAGGTCCTTGGCCCATTTGTTGATTGGGTTATTTGTTATCTTATTGTCTAATTTTTTGAGTTCTTTGTATACTCTGGATATTAGGGCTCTATCTGAAGTGTGAGGAGTAAAAATTTGTTCCCAGGATGTAGGCTCCCTATTTACCTCTCTTATTGTTTCTCTTGCTGAGAAAAAACTTTTTAGTTTAAGTAAGTCCCATTTGTTGATTCTTGTTATTAACTCTTGTGCTATGGGTGTCCTATTAAGGAATTTGGAGCCTGACCCCACAATATGTAGATCGGAGCCAACTTTTTCTTCAATCAGATGCAGAGTCTCTGATTTGATATCAAGCTCCTTGATCCATTTTGAATTAGCTTTTGTGCATGGCGAGAGAAGGGGATTCAGTTTCATTTTGTTGCATATGGATTTCCAGTTTTCCCAGCACCATTTGTTGAAGATGCTGTCCTTCCTCCATTGCATGCTTTTAGCCCCTTTATCAAATATGAGATAGTTGTAACTTTGTGGATTAGTCTCTGTGTCCTCTATTCTGTACCATTGGTCTTCCTGCCTGTTTTGGTACCAGTACCATGCTGTTTTTGTTACTATTGCTCTGTAGTATAGTTTGAAATCTGGTGTCGCTATGCCGCCTGATTCACACTTCCTGCTTAGCATTGTTTTTGCTATTCTGGGTCTTTTATTTTTCCATATGAATTTCATGATTGCTTTATCTATTTCTACAAGAAATGCCATTGGAATTTTGATTGGCATTGCATTAAACCTATAGAGAACTTTGGGTAATATCGCCATTTTGATGATGTTAGTTCTGCCTATCCATGAACAGGGTATATTTTTCCATCTTCTGAGATCTTCTTCTATTTCTCTCTTTAGGGTTCTGTAGTTTTCATTGTATAAATCTTTCACCTCTTTTGTTAGGTTGATTCCCAAGTATTTTATTTTTTTTTTTTTTGAAGATATTGTGAATGGGGTGTTTTTCCTCATTTCCATTTCAGAAGTTTTGTCGCTGATATACAGAAATGCCTTTGATTTATGCGTGTTGATTTTTATATCCTGCCACTTTGCTGAATTCATTTATTAGTTCTAGTAGTTTCTTTGTAGACCATTTTGGGTCTTCTAGGTATAGAATCATGTGTTCCGCAAATAGTGATAATTTAAGTTCTTCTTTTCCTATTTTTATGCCTTTAATTTCTTTCTTCTGTCTAATTGCTCTGGCCAGTGTTTCGAGAACTATGTTGAATAGAAGTGGTGATAGAGGACATCCCTGTCTTGTTCCAGATTTTAGAGGGAATGCCTTCAATTTTTCTCCATTCAGAATGATGCTAGCCTGAGGCTTAGCATAGATAGCTTTTACAATGTTGAGGTAAGTTCCTATTATCCCTAGTTTTTCTAATGTTTTGAACATAAAGGGATGCTGTACTTTGTCGAATGCTTTTTCTGTATCTATCGAGATGATCATATGGTTCTTATCTTTAAGTCTATTGATGTGGTGAATAACATTTATTGATTTCCGTATATTGAACCAGCCTTGCATCCCAGGGATGAATCCTACTTGATCATGGTGCACACTTTTTTTGATGTGTTTTTGTATCCGATTCACCAGAATTTTATTGAGGATTTTTGCATCTAGGTTCATTAAAGATATTGGTCTGTAGTTTTCTTTCTTTGAGGTGTCTTTGTCTGGTTTTGGAATCAGGGTGATGTTGGCCTCATAGAAAGAATTTGGAAGAGCTCCATCTTTTTCTATTTCCTAAAATAACTTGAAAAGTATTGGTATTAATTCTTCTTTAAAGGTTTTGTAAAACTCCGCTGTATACCCATCCAATCCTGGGCTTTTCTTGGTTGGTAGTCTTTTGATTGCTTCTTCTATTTCATCCATTGATATTGGTCTGTTCAAATTGTGTGTATCCTCCTGACTCAGTCTGGGCAAATCATATGACTTAAGAAATTTATCGATGTCTTCACTAACTTCTATTTTATTGGAATATAGGTTTTCAAAATAATTTCTAATTGTCTTCTGTATTTCTGTAGCATCTGTTGTGATATTGCCTTTTTCATCCCGTATGTTAGTAATTTGAGTTCTCTCTCTTCTTCTCTTCGTTAGCATGGCTAAGGGTCTGTCAATCTTATTTATTTTTTCGAAGAACCAACTTTTAGTTTTGTCAATTTTTTCAATAGTTTCTTTTGTTTCAATTTCGTTGATTTCCGCTCTGATTTTAATTATTTCTTGCCTTCTGCTACATTTGCTGTTGTTTTGCTCTTCCTTTTCTAGGGCTTTGAGATGAAGTGTGAGCTCATTTATTTGTTATTTTTTTTTTCTTTTTTTGAGGAATGACCTCCAGGCTATGAATTTCCCTCTTAAAACTGCTTTCATTTTGTCCCAGAGATTTCGATATGTTGTGTCTGTATTTTCATTTATCTCTAAGAATTTTTTGATTTCCTCCTTTATGTCTTCTGTAACCCATTGATCATTCAGTAACATATTGTTCATTTTCCATGTGATGTAGGATTTTTCCTTCCTTCTTTTATCATTGATTTCCAGTTTCATTCCATTATGATCAGATAAAATGCATAGTATTATCTCCACCCCTTTGTATTTACTGAGGGTTGCCCTATGGCATAATATATGGTCTATCTTTGAGAAGGATCCATGTGCTGCTGAGAAGAACGTGTATCCACTTGATGATGGCTGATATATTCTATATATGTTGGTTAAGTCTGGGTTATTAATTGTGATATTGAGTTCTATAGTTTCTTTATTCAACTTTTGTTTGGAGGATCTGTCCAATGGTGAGAGAGGTGTGTTGAAGTCACCCATAATGTGACTCCTAGAAAAATTTTTAATTATACATGTGAATTGATTTCTATTTCTACATATATAAACCTTTCTTAGAAATATCATCTGAAATCAGTTCAAAACTCTGTATCTTATTTATGAACTCTGGAAAGTTATAGAGTTGTTTCTTTAACTTGTAAAAGTTAGGTACATACTGTATAAAAAAGAAAATTCATTATATTTGTTTAATAATAAGGTTTCATTTAAAAATCCTGATAATCAGTAAGTATGAACAAAATACAATGAGGTTACTGTAAAAAAAAAAATGAGAGAAAGAGAGAGCCTGTCTAATGTACAGCTCTTGCTCGAGTTGGTGCTTACAAATATTAAATGGAACAATTTTACCTAATTATATATTACTATTTTAACAAGAGATCTGGCTAATTAACTTTACTTACAGCAATAACATGCACCCTGGTAGTGATGCCTGCAATTATTGTGTCTTACATTGTAATTTTTACTTTATTCAACAATAGTTAAAGTAGCTCTGTGCCCAAGCATAACTGGAAATCTCCTTCAGACTGGTGAATGCGGAGCATGTTGGAGTGACTGCCACAGCTGGCAATGGAAGAGTGGCCTATTGCTTTCAACATTCTGGGAAAGGTAATTAGACAGACTCATGATGATTTAAGAATTAAAAGGAAAGACTAACCTGGGAGGAAGAGAGATGGCACCTCTAGAACCACAGGTGGACAGGTTCAGAACCAGTTTTCATCAGCCAACTAATATCCTAGTAGGTAGTAAGTGATCTGGAGGAACTAAACACTAGTAAGTTAACCTCCCCAAGACCTCAGTCTTGGGGTAAACTGCTTAGAACTGAGTTGAAGGAGATTCAGTTTCCTTCAATGAATCCTGTTGGCTTGAACAGAGATCTGAATCCATAAGCATCACTATAGCTGGGGACCCAGGAATCTGCTGAGCCATGAGTCCTCAGCATCACCCCTGCGATAGTAGGAAGCAATAGCAGGAGTAGATTTGAGATTCCCGTCTTTTCACTTGAGTGATACTTGTGTTTGGATGTGAGGTGTGCCCTCCAAAACTCCTATGTTAATGCAGAAAGGTTCTGAAGAAAGCTAATTAGATTATGGAAGCTGTAACTTAATTAGTACATCCTAAGTTGGAATGGACTGTGTTGTAACTGTAGGTTGGGGTGGGGGACTAGAGAAGTGGGTCACTGGGGGTATGCCCTGAAAGGGTCTTGTCTGCACCCCACCACAACCACCACCACTCTGTCTCTGTTTCCTGCCATGGGCCCAGCAGCTTTCCTCTACTGGGCCCTTCCCCCATGATGTTCTGCCATGCTCTGGGCCCAGAGCAATGGAGTCAGCCGTCTATGGACTTTGACCTCTGAAACCATGGGCCCCAAATAAACTTTTTCTCCCCTGAGTTGTTATTTTCAGGTATTTTGGTCACAGTGACAAAATAAAAAGCTTACTAAAACAACTGGGTAGATCTGACCCATTCTTAGATGGTGCAAGCTCCGAGGGTTCCAGGACAACTTAGTGAGAAGACAGACCAAGAGGAAGAAAATGGGTTTCCTATAAATAAGGCAGGAATTGCTTAAACAAGCAATGACAGTCATGTGCTACATAATGGTGCTTGGGTCAATGGTGGACAGCACATTGATGGTGGTTCATAAGATTTATATAGCCTGCTGACATTGGAGCTATCTTAGTTTGTGTTAAGTACACTCAGTGATGTTTGTACAATGAAATCACCTAATGACACATTTCTCAGAATGTGTCCTTGTCCCTAAGTGATGCATCACTGTGGTTATACATGTAAAGAAATAAGATCATATTTTAATTCCAAGTTTATGAAGCAGTTCTACCAAAAATATATATTTTGCATATATGCCTCTTGTCAAAATCTCCTCCTCAGTTGATTGAATAAATCTCCTCCATCCTAAATTCATTCATCATGCATTTTCCATTTTGAAGAATCTTCAGATTTTTTCTTTTTTGGCCCATCATATCATAGTGTACATTACAGTCTCACAAGGTGCCCATAGAATGATAAATTGAAATGGATAGTTAACTCATGATTTATTTTCTTAAAGCAACTGGACAAAAAGGTTACAATAGGAATGACTATATCCTTACTTTTTATTGTTTATTGTGCTTGACTGAGATGAATCAAGGGTAGAGTCCTGAAAAAATGTTTTACCTTATTTGGGAGCAAATGAGTTTACCAGATGGGTTCAAAAGTGCTAGAATTGTTTCTTTGTTCTATGATGAACTCCCTCTTAGGATACTACAATGCAAACTTCTATAGTATCTTCATATTGTTGCATATCAAAGACTAAAACACAGGATGTGCAGAGAGATGATGTGAATTGGAGGCTTATTCTGATATTTACTAATTGGGCAAATTTGAGCAACTTAATTCCTTTGAAATACCAGTTTCCTCTGGGAAAAGCTGGGAATAGGTGCCTACCACTTGAAGTTATTGATGATTAAACACAACCATACCTGTGAAGGTGCCAATCAAATGAAGGCAACATGCTTTGGGAGGTGGCATATGGATGGGCTTTCTCAGCTTTCACTCTGGTGGCAATCTCTGTTTTGTGCAGCCTTTGATGCTACTGTTGGTGTGACTTCCTAAGCCAGAGTTTCTTCCACAAGCTAGATTTATTTGTAGTGAATGTTGCCCCGTTGGGAATTTTCATTCAGTGTGGTAGAAAGTACATTTCTTAGTCTAAATGACCTGGGATGTAATTATAGTCTAGCTGTGTGATCTTGGGTAAGTTATAGCCACTCTCTGGAGCTTGATAACATCATCATTATTTAAACAAATGTTTTGATTAGGGAATCCTGAAGTTCACACATTTATTCCAGTGCCAGAATCTATAGAACCCCCATTTGAATATATGAATATATGAATAAGAGTCATGAAAGTGCTTATTCCATGTTGTGCTCAGATTAACTAAAGAAACTCAAATATTATAGCAACATGGCACTTATTAAATTCAATTCAAGTAAGTTAAGTAATAGACAATCATGTTGCAATTGTACAGCATCCAGCATCCTATTTAAAATATTGAATAATCCAGTGTGATATCCATAATGCTAACTTAAGAGCTCTTCCTGGATGAAAAGTAAATGTCTAGAAATTGAATAAGATTGAACTATTGTCGCTATGTGAATTTACTGTTTTGAATAAACAGAAACTAAGAATCATAGGTTATTTCTTTCTAGAACTTTAAGTTTGTGAAAGGCTTGTTCAAACATATCTAAATACAACATTAAGCAAGCTGAGAGCAGACTGTCAGTTTCTAATGAAGAATTCCTTTCAAGAACATGACACTTTTATTAAAAAGAAAAAGAAACACAGTGTTGTTCTCTCATGGCTTCATTCAAAACAGTATTCAAAGTGAGAACAATTTGGAGCCTAAAATAAAGCCAATAAAAGTGAAATTTGTGCTCATAAAAATTTTCACTCAGGATGTTTAAGTCAGACCATACTTTTTTACTGGCTTCCAAGAAACCAGCATCACAAAGTTTACAAACACCATGTGATGATATTCCACTCTCAGGCCATAGTACTCTACTCCAAATTCACGGAATATTCTGTGAATCAATATTCAATCTGCAAACCCATCCACCCTATTGTCATGGCATATCACCTTTTGGTTAATCATAGTTAGGAATAGAAATAGTCTCCCTTCTCCTTCCATATACAAGGAAGTGTATGGAATATAGTAGTGATGAAATTATAGACATGGGTGCATGCTTACTGACTTTCTGACCTGTCTTAAACCTCTTTCAACTCCTGAAACCTCAATTGTTCTAAAGATAAATGGGAGATAATGCTACTTTTAACACAGAGAAGATAGGAAGTCAATGAAATCATGTGTATTACTAATACTTCATACAGCTCCTGGAACATGGAGGGCCTCCTAAATGAAAGCAATTATCATTATCATTCTCTCTTATTTTAATATTTTACTTGTTACTATAAATATTCATTCCATTGCAAAAGTGGCAAAAGATCTAATTAATGGGTCAACTCTTAGATCTATTACCTGTTCCCCAACTAAGTAGCAATGCTCCCTTGGTGAATCATAACTTGCTCCTCCAGCTTCAAATATTTCTTCTTTAGGGTAATCATAATGTGCAAAACCTTTTTCTCACATAGGTACAATGTAAGATATGGGACTCTTCTACCTTTTAAATGCACATTTCATAGCATTGCTTCATGACAAGGTGGGAAAGCCTGAGAAACAATGTTAGTTTTATGTACTGGCAAGGTAGGAATAGGAAAACTAAAAGAAGCAGTCTGTGTCCAGAAGTCTCTCATTTTAAAGCCACAACATTAAGTGCAGGTACTGCTTGTAAATTCTCCAGGCTTCTGATCAGGCAGGCCTCAGAAACCTTGGGGAATCTTCCAATGTTCAGTTTCCACAAGTATGGACGTTGAAGAGCTGTGGAGCCTACACTCTGGTGATAAGAGCAAGGCAGCCAAATACTTCTATTTTGTAGAGAGGGAGAAAGAAAAAAAATCCATGTAAAATCATACCATGCTTCCTGACCCACTAAACATGAGCAGATCACTAGTGGGGACATTTTAACTTTTTCCTATATAGTACTGATATGAGTTGATAAATTTATAAAAATATGAATAAAATTTACGAAGTATGATATTCCCAGGAAATTATAAGCCATGTTGATTCTCATTATTCATGCTAGTTATATTCTATAAAGCTCTCACAGACACCAAATTAGCAAATATGGATCGTTGCTCCCAGAGGAAATGCTGGTTAAGTTCCTGTGGCCTCTGGTCACAACATTTTCATCAAGCAATGAATACACAAGATTGTTGTGTGTGTGTTTATCTTTAAAAAAAAAACCTGATTTAATATGTATTTTCATTTCATCAGCATTTAGTTCTTGACCAGCAGCACTATAAACTGTACCTGAATAAGGCTAACTTTACACTTAAATTTTCTCTGAGACACATCACAGCCTTCTTATACTAGGAACAGCAGAGAGCATTTCAGTATAAAGTTTGGGACCATTTCAACAGTGAAATTGCCAACAAAAATACAAAAATGTGAAAAAAGTAATTCTAAACAGACCATGAAAGGAACATTTCTTTGCAGTATAAGAGCAAATACAAAGTAATAGAGAGTCTTTGCATTAAACCTTAGCTAGGAATATGCACCTCTGAACACACAAATTTGTCTCAGCTCTGCATATGTCCTCAAATGACCAGGAAAGTCATGTAAGTATTGTTTTCAGGGTTGCAATTAACTTTAACAAATAGGTGAGTTCACAAGTAGAGAATCCATAAACGAGGAGGACGGACCATATCAATACACAATAATCAGTAATAGAATATATGATTAAAGACAACTTACAGTTAAGCAGCACTACTTCAGTTTGTACTAGGTACACCTAAATTTCACAATAGCCTTCTTAATGGCAGAGGAGGTTTATGAAAAAAAAAAAACTTAACATTTCTTTCAAGTTGACAGTATGTACCACAAGAATATGGAACCCCTTTGGTTTCCCCATATTTCTTACAAGACACATAAAACCTGGCTGATTTCTTTAAAGCATTAAGGCTTGCAGGTATTAATGAGTCTATTTTGGTAGTTGGTGCTATGGGCATATTTTTCATACATAAGTGTCTGTCATGCTACTATTTTCTCATGTTTGGGGAACTTCCTCTTAGGTGATTACAGATCATACAAAGATCACAAGGAAGACCATAATATGTTGCCTACTTGAAGCTGCAAACTCATGAGTTGGCTCTGAAGAAGTCAGGAAACCTTCATCTGTCTCTTTTTGTCAGACTTTCATGTAAATGATTACATACAGCAGCAGATCTCCAAATGTGGTTTCTGAATGAGCAGCAACTTGCTAGAAATACAGCTGTTGACTACTCATTACCTAATCTCCCATCTATTACACAGGAACTGCTGAGAGTGGGGCCTGGAAGTCCATGGCTTGACAAGCCCATCAGGTAACTCTCAAGTTTGAGAATCACTGATCAAAGCAATCTTCGGAAGAATGTCCATGTCATTTTACTGATTAGTAAAGGGGCATGGGTCCTTGGATCCATAATAAGATTTTTAGACAAGTTTGAATTTGAATCATGAGAACGTAATTATACATATTCCAAATCCAGCACAAAATTAAAAATCAAAACCAAAAACAAAATAAGCTTAAACTGACAGTGCATTTTAAGACATTATTTCAAAATCAAATCATTGAAATTAATGAGTTTTTGTGATATATTTTAACACACAACCTATTTATTAATTTATTTTTCCATCCATCTAGATAAATTAATCTGAGTTAAGGATTTTTTTTTTAAGGCAAAAGGGATGGGGTGTGTTTGTGTTGTGTGTCTGTAGGTATTGATATATATGTAAATAAGTCATATAGAAAAAGCTAGCCCTACACCAGTATGTCAGAATTATAGTCAAATATGACATAAACTACTGTAAGAATGTTTTTAAAAGGAAGTAAATAAATGTTTATTATATTGATTGTACTACAGCCAAGTAGCTTATGTAGTCCACTTGGAACTTTTAAGTGTGAGACATGATCTATACTAAATAGAAATTGTATTTTATTGGAAATTATGAGCAGGGTAATGGCATATGTACTTTTGTATCAAGAAATCTTTGTTTTAGACTTTGCCCTTTTGCAAACTGAGTTCTTAGGACAACCCTTTATCTTTCTGAAGTTCAGATTCCCAATCTGTTAAGTGAGAGTATTGGGCTTAGTGAGCTCTTAAGTTCTCTGATAGATTGCAATTCTACCTGAGATAGACATTGGGTTAGAAATGCAAGAGTTAGCTTAGAACTGGAGTCTCAGAGATGAGGAAATGCACAAGGTAAAGACAGGTAATGAAAGCCTCAGAGATGGTCCTGATTATTGCAAGACTGGATAGAATACTCAGTGCCAGCAAAAATGGTGGCCTATGGAAAGAAAAATTAAGGAGGCATCAACATTATTATGTGAGGGAATGCTGCCTTCCCATAGTACAAAGATAATGCAAGTACTGAAGGTGACATTCGTATAGAAGAAAAAACATAATTCTCCAATTCTCCTTGGAACTGAGCCTCCTTAGGAAGCCAGCAAGATGACAGAAGATGACTCAGTTGGCAATTCTACCCACTGCCCTTCATTCAACACATTCCATGTGTTGGTGAGCCATTACTTATCCTCTATTGTGGTCTTTTTACAGTGTTTGATCTCCAACTCAATTGCCTAACTCTCACTCACTCGCTTCCAGCTAAATTTGTAAGATCATCCAGCAGCAAGACTTTGAGATTTAGTCCCAAAAGTTATACTCAAATTCTTGCATCCAGTTTTAAAATGTAAGTTTTGTTATTATCTAGGTATAACAAGGCCAACAGGTCAGGAGATGCCTGCTTTTGAGAAGGTAGTTTCTTATTCTCAGGGTTCCCAAGAAAGCATGCTATACCGCACTGAGTCACACAAGCACTGGGTGGTTGGAAGGCAGAAGGAACAAAGGGAAATCACGGGCAGGGGTCATTGTGTTTTATATGGGAAGGAGCAAGTGAGGCAGAGTAAGCAGATTTGGGATTGGAAACTTTGACTGATTTTGGCAGGCTCTAGGGCATAGGACTCTCCTTGGTTGGGAGAAGTGTAAGCCCCAGGTAAAGGAAGTATTTAGTCAGAGTGGGCAGTGTGGACTTTGGATTGGTTAGTTTGCATATGAAAAACATGCTTGCAAGTGACTCCTTCATTATCTGTAGAAATTGGCTAGCCCTAGGAGGGCAGTTTCTCCATAATCAACATGGCCCCAGAAACAATGGCCAAAATAAAATGAGTAAAATTCTTAATATACACCTCCAGTGGCCACTTCCCTCCGGCCACATTAGATCCTTAGATATGATGAAATCAAAAGATGACAGCCTCTGCTCAAAGCAGTTGAAGTTGAGCCCCAAGCTGAATACCTTTTCCTTAATATGATCATATACATGGAACAATGTAAAAATGAGTTAAGTATGTGTAGGAGACCTAGGTTTGGAATCAGTATTCCTATTCAATAGTTCTGGGATATGTCATTTAGCCACATGAAAGCACTTTTTTAAAAAAATCTGTTCAATAGTCATGATAATATTAACCAAATTTTTGTGATACCCTCATAAGACAGGCCCTTTAATACCATAAAAGAATATAATGGGTTAGTACTTATAGTTATTTTAACAGCATAAGATTAGATTGACAGAGGTGAACACTGTAGTGTTTGTGGGTAAAATAATATATCTAGATTTGCTATAATTATCCCAGTAAACAAACAAAAAATTGAAAAGTGTTGATGACATGAGAATTTAAAAAAAAATACTGCTAATAATCGGACTGGATAATGGGAACACAAAACTCATTATTCAATTCTCCTTTTGTGTATTCATGAGTATTTTCGTAATAAAATGTTTTAAATGCAGGTTGAGAGACATAGAAGTAGTTTTAGACATCAGCAATCATTGAAGGACTCTTACATGGAAACTGAATCTTTACTGTACAATATTTATTTTTAGTATCATGGGTCAAAAATATGTCCTCTTTCCTAGACTTTTGGTTTGCTGAGGTTACTTGATCTTTTCATCAGTTCCAAGTGTCTCCAGGCTAATATTGACTTAGGTTAATTAAATTCTTGCTGTAATACATTTGTGTTAAGCAATGTAATCCCTAATGGTGAAACACTAATCAACATGCTATGACTGCTTCATGATGAGTGGTCCTGTCAATTAGGGAATTTCCCTAATCAAAAGCCCTTCACTCTCAAGAGAGTGTCCCTGAATAGCAGCGAAGGTTGCTTAATTAGTGAAGTTAAAACAACTTTCAGAGATAAGGTCAAGATGACATTTCTATCTGCGCCATGCTGATAGAATTCTGTAAACAGAGCACTTAGAATCTTGGTGTGAAAAGTCCTGTCAGTCTTAGAAGGAAAGGAAAAGAAAAGATGAGAAAGAAGGGAAAAGAAAGGAAAATATGTTGACTTGAATAGCAGTTAACTACTATTGGCTTTACATATATTGACTTTAATAGCAATTAATTTAATGTACTAGCTATTGGCTTTACACAGTATTTCCTTAAACTTTTGATTGAGAAACTCTACCCAAAGTCATCATTCTCATTTGAAAAAATAACAATCCTTTAAAAAAAATCAATGAACTACAACTATAAGCCAATCAATAGAGGAAATTTTAAAAAGAAGCAATTCTCTGAGAGTCATCTTCTCATCTGTGTAAAACCAATGAAAGAGATTGCAAATAACATTGAGTCAATCTGTGTGATAAAAGGAGATGAACTGTGTAGGAGGCCTTTAATCAAAATGCTTTATGTTGCCACAAAGCACTTAATGATCAATGTGTCTGCTATACAAAAGCAGCAGGGATGAACCTACACAAATATATTTTATTTAGTGGTGTCTGTGCATTCAAATGACAAAGAATTGTTTTCTTTTCCTTCCCATAAAATGAAAATCTCAGTGACAAATCCTGAAAAAAAAAAATCTTTACTTTGTATGACCAAACAATTCTGTATTTCCAACTGATTAAATTCTCAGTAGAACACATCAACTTTCAGATTCTTTGTTTAACTTTGTGTACTTTCATCTACCATGGTAATGAAAATTTAGCAATTCTCTAAAAACATTTAATTGCTCAAACTAATAACAGGGTCTTCTGATAAAATAAGTCACATTGTTTAATCCTTGCCCATTTCCAAGACCAGTTTGCTTTAGATAAAAGATCTCTTTAAACCTTCCTATATTTTCAAACTTGACTTTGATGCAAAGTATAAACAAATAATTTAGCTAAGAGGAAGAAAGGAAAGGCCTACATTTATTGAAGGTATGTATTTTTTCAGGTAAATAAGTATCCACAACTTTGTTAACAAGAATGAAAATGGGATTCAGGAATTGATTTGTAACTTATTCAAGCTTGGGCATCTGTAAGAGGCTGAATTTCTTTTTTTTTTTTTTATTTTTTTATTGTTGGTTGTTCAAAACATTACATAGTTCTTGATATATCATATTTCACACTTTGATTCAAGTGGGTTATGAACTCCCATTTTTACCCCATATACAGATTGCAGAATCACATCAGTTACACATCCATTGATTTACATATTGCCATACTAGTGTCTGTTGTATTCTGCTGCCTTTCCTAACCTCTACTATCCCCCCTCCCCTCCCCTCCCCTATTCTCTCTCTACCCCCTCTACTGTCATTCATTTCTCCCCCTTGTATTATTTTTCCCTTTCCCAAGAGGCTGAATTTCAACATCTTACACACTTTTCACTTTCTTTTGTTGTTTCTGAATCTTATATAAAAGTCAAGTATTTGGAATATTGGCTACCTCCCCTCAGCAGAAGAGTCATAAACTCAAAAAAAGATCATATAGGATTCTATACTATCCTCTCCTATTTTAACATAGGATCATTGTGTTTTAAGTAAAGAAGAATGGAGGGAAAACATCATGGAGTCTGCAGAACAGGATGACCACCCACCTATTAGTGGGACTGCTAGTTCAACCTTACCCATTCAGGGTCACTGCAAATTGACATAATATAACTTGCCTCTCAGTTCCCAAGTTTATTTTTCAAATTTAAATTTTTTTCAATGTGCTTTTCTGTGTCCTCTTGATAATTAATTCAAGCCTGAATATAACCAGAATTGCAAATAAAGTGTAAGAGAAAAATCTTTGTATTTGTATAAGAAAATGTATGATATAATATGTGATCTTGTGCTTGAAAATACTATGGAAACTGTTCTAAAGCCTGTAAACACTATGAAACTGTGTGATCGCATTATTATAGACCCAAGACAAACTTGTACCAAGTGAGTATCATGCTGACATATAGAAACTGAAAATAATCCTAGCCAAGAAATTTGTTATACATTTCAATAACAATAAGGGGTTTTACACTATTCTATACCTTGGCTGATAGATTATAGACTGAAAGAAAATCACCAAAGATCAATTGGTTGGTTTCAAAATTACAACTTCTAGGACTGATATCATCTAAGCCTGGAGAAGTTGATTAGACAATAGGCCCAGGGTCTACTTTCCTCAAGGAGATTAACTGCAAACCACCATACATTTCATCAGTAACACCCAAAGTATAAGTCTCTTGTCATCCACCCTCTTCTCCACCCTGAAACTCTCAGTCCTTCTGGGCCCCTGGGTCAGCCCTCTCTCAACCACCCACCCTAACAATTGAGATGAACTCTCTGGAAATAAGGCTTCATTCACTAAATCTTCTAAATGTGCATGGTTTCCTATCTCTCTCTCAAGTGAAGTCTTCTTGTTATCTTCTCACAGTCAGATGGTTCAGCATCAGGACCTGGGGTTTTTTCTTCTTTCCTCCCCATCACCAATGTTAACAATTATCATCTGCCCCTACATCATATATAATAGCCTCCTCCCTTGCCCCTTAGCTGTCACTTAACTAAATCACAGAAAGTAGTTCCTAAACTGGAAGAAAAAGTTGTTGGATCTACCAAAGTTTGCCCTAGTTAGTAATTTCAAATCATGAAAAAGTCCAAAGCCATCTTACCTAAATTATTTATTTGTACTTGGCACCAAAGTCAAGTTTGAAAATCTAGGAAGAGTATAAAGAAGTCTTTTATCCAAAGCAAACTGGTTTTGGTAATGGGGAAGTATTGAATGTGACCTGTTTTGTTTTATTTTGGTTCCCAGTTATTAGTTTGAGCAATCAAATGATTTTTAGAGAACTACTAGTTGGTCATAAACCTTGGTTATCCTCCAGTCACCACCACTCATGGAAGACTTTGTCAGGTGATCCATAGTCTTCCTCTCCACTGCAAGTCCTGCCAATCTCCTACCAAGTGAAGGACCTCCAGCACCTTGATCTTGGGTGACCTCCTCATGACATAGGACCATCTCTTTTGCACCTCAGCAGTTACTCATTCCACTAGGAAGGCTTTGGACTTTGTCATGCCTTGACATTACTAATGAGGGCATTTCTTGGTAGATCCCAACTACATTTTCTTTCAGTGTATTAACTAATTTATTATCTTCTCCTACTGTGACCAATCTGCTGCCTCACAGTGGCCTCCAAAAATTGTCTGCTTTACTGTCCCTCCTATTATCGGCCTCTAATTTCTTCAGTTTCATTCTCCTTTTGATTAAATTCTATAATCCATCATTTCACTCATAATCCTATCCTACTTGTCTTGCACAAGTGGGATCCACATAGATGGTGTCCATGTTCTCTGGCCTTGCACTGGAGTCAGTCACTCAATCTACTTACATTTTTAAACAAATGATCAACAATCGGTTACATTTTTCTGGTCAACATACTTCACTCTTTTCAGTGTCTATTTCTAGTGTATGTTACTCTCCTTTAGACATGTCCTTAGAGCCCCAGCTTTTCCTTTTCTTATAGCCACTTCATGGAATATGTTGAAGCCCTCAACACTGCACCACCGCATTCTTCCACACATTTTTCTTCATCTTTTTCAACTCATCTTACATTGATTTGCCATTTATCTTCCTTTAAAAAGTCAATTCCTAATAGTTGGATCCCATCAACTCCAGTCTTCCTCAGAAATATATAATACCATTTTTTTCCATCTTACACATTTAATCACTCCATCTCAAATCAATTCTTCTCAATGGAATTTGAACATGTTCATGTCTAATCAGTTATAAACCACTCTTTTAACATCACATTCATATCCAATCACCTTATCTTTCTTTCCCACCCTTCTGGGAATGGAAAAAATTTCCATTTTCTTATGTCTCATTTATTCAGCAATTTGTGCTAATCTGTTTTTTGACTATGTCGCTCCATCAGAATAATTCTCAAAAAGGTCACTAATAATTGATAACAACTAAATCCTATGGACATATTTTAATCCTATTTTGAATACTTTAGCTCACACATCAGGCCACGGGGAGATGGAGCGAGTGCGGTTGCACTGACATGGGTATATAGGCGCAGACCTGTGTGTCCTTGAGCTAGAGAGTGGGTTGTCTGGCTTCTGATCTGGAACCTCCTTTGCGCTAACAATGAAAGAATGAATTAAAAATGGGTGATGTTGAGAAAGGCAAGAAGATTTTTGTTTAGAAGTGTGCCCAGTGCCACACCGTGGAAAAGGGAGGCAAGCACAAGACTGGGCCAAATCTCCATGGACTATTTGGGCCGAAGACAGGTCAGGCTGCTGGATTCTCTTATACAGATGACAACAAGAACAAAGGCATCACCTGGGGAGAGGATACACTGATGGAGTATTTGGAGAATCCCAAAAAGTACATCCCTGGAACAAAAATGATCTTCGCTGGCATTAAGAAGAAGGGAGAAAGGGCAGACCTAATAGCAAAAAAGCCACTAATGAGTAATAGCTACTGCCTTATTTATTACCAAACAGAAATGTCTCTTGGCTTTTTTATGTGCACTATAATTTAATTGATGTGATACACCAGAAATCAGATCATGAATGACTGACAAAATTATTTTTGTTGGACAATCCTGATTTAAGTAAAACTGACTTGCAGTTAAATTAATATTTTGGTTATATTCCCACTTCAGTAAATTCTATCACTGTTTCCCCTTTTTAAAGTTATGGTTGGACTTAATTAGTAATGTTCACAGAAATGGTGAATGACATCTGAAAACTGGTTTTATATTTAGTTTTATAGAATTGATTATGTGAATATGTTTAAATATGGGGGAAATCCCTTCACTCAGAACCAAGCATGATTCACATTTGTTTCAATTTGTGTTCATTAGCCTATTAAAGGCAGTGGTTGAAGATAAAGAAGCAGTGTCTACTTTATATTTTTGTTGACCATGCCAATTTAATTAGAATTCTCTAGCTCAAGGACACACAGGTCTGCACCTATATACCCAGTATCTAAAATGCTGTTTTTTCCTTATGGAAAGGCATTTTAGTGTGATTTATGTATGATATTAAATAAAGAATATTTAACACTTCTCACATTTTATAGCTGATCTAACTGATGCTTTTAAGTCAGCATAATACAATAACAAGTTAGACTTTACTTTTTAATTCTTTATTTTCTAAGATTAAGTTATCATTTAGGATTGTTTTTAAACAACTATTCAGAAACAATACTATGGAACATCTAGGTGGTTGGTAGTGGTGCTTTTGCCAACTTATTAGATGGAAAGATTAAGGTAAAAGAGATATACCCATCAGTACAAATTTGTAAAATATGTTACCATAAGATTTAAGATAATTAAATTAACAATCACAGATCATGAAAAATAAATAAATAAACAAATACTTTCAGCAGTGCTGGGTATTGTTAACCATTGTTTATTTCTTACATTCTCTTCTTTTTATTTCAAACATTTATGTGTACATACACTCAAGTATGTACCTTCTGGTTTTTCTTCTTTCCCTTTGGCTACTTCTTAGTCTTTTTCATAAAGTCAACTTCCTCTCTCTGACCATTGACCTTAAGAGTTTCTCAAAGCCAAGAGCAAGTTCATATTCCTCACTCATGGTACAGTTTCTCCCTTGATATCAACGATAGCCATGACTTCTCAGATTTATCTCTCTAGGAGGATGTGGTTCTGAGCCCCAGGACTCTATATCCTAACACCTAACTTTACATTCTATATGTGTATACTAAAACACTTCAAACTCAGCATAGTTAAATATACACACAAATCTTAATGCTTCAATAGCATTAACTTATAAATTTGTATGCTACTGCAATTAATCTAGCTGCATAAGGCAGATGTCTCCCTAAGATTTATCCTTGGTCTCTACTGTTTCTCATTTATTGTTCTGGTTTCTCAGAACTTCTATAAATTTTAATTAATAATACCTTACTTATATGTTTTCACAGTCCCTGCCCTTAGACATCATTATCTCTGGTATAAATACATTGCAATGATTACTAAACAAAAGCATGTTCTGCATGAGGGCAGTCTCGGCATTTTGTGGGAACTTGCTAGATGTGTAGATTCTCAGGCTACCCCCAGAACAACTGAATCATATTGTGCCTTTTAACAAGGACTTTGAGTGAATCATATGCATACAAGTTCAGAAAAGCACTGAACTAAAGAACATCAAAACTTCCCCACAATTCTATAGGCCCAATGCAAGCAAGTTAATTTCTACCACCTGAAGATTAAGACAAACAAGAGTCTTTTCTCATTAGCAGTATGTTTAAACCCTCAAATTCTCCAATGAAAGAAGATACTTGTAGTTAACACTTTATTTTGTTGATGTTGTTTGTAATTAAGGTTCTTGAATTGCAATGTACGTGACTGTGGCTTAACTCCAAGTGGAGGAGGGCTGGAGATAGGAATTCTCATGCATCTTCTTATAGCTCCTAGAAAAAGCATTAGAAACAGCAAACAAACCAACAACTTCTTATTTTTAAGCAAGTAGGAAAATCTGTATTAAAAATCTGAGTCTGTTCAAAACCCCAGATAAATCTCAAAAACATGTTGAATGAAAGAAGCCAGACACAAGGAAATACACAGTGCCTTCTGATCCCATTTAAATGAAGTTTAAGAAAAGGCAAAACTTCCATCAGCACAGAAGAAGAGTGTTTACCTTCAGAGGAAAGGGGAAGATTATGACTACAGAGGGACATGTAGGAACTTTCTGGGGTGATATTCCATGGATGTGGGAATATGGCACATATAAAAATTCATCAAATTGTACAATTAAGATGTGTTCATTTTATCATATGTAAACCATTTTTCAATATAAAAAATAAAAAATCATATTAAGTAAACTTATGTGAAATATGATTTTTATAAGACACAAAACTTGAGTGAAGTAAGCATGGTGGCAAATGCCTGTAATCTCAGCGACTCAGGAGGCTGAGGCAAGAGGATTGTCAAGTTCAGGGCCAGTCTCAGCAACTTAGCAAGGCCCTGTTTCAAAATGAAAAAATAAAAATAACTTAGGGTATATCTCAGTGTTACAGCACCCCTGGGTTCAAACTCCAATGCTACAGGGGGAAAAAAAAACTTGGCTGAACTTACTTCAGCATAGTATTTGAAAGTTTGGTGTTACCAAATCATAGCCTAAGCCAGATCTCAGAGAACTAGGGTTCCCAGGACTATTCTACTTTGGGGAACTATTCTAATAAAGTTCTTTGGAAAAATATAGTTCTACTCTGTTCTAATGAAATGTTATTGGAACACAGCCATACACATTGGTTTGCAGGGACTATAGTCTATCAAAGCCTGAAATAGTTTGTAGCTGACCCTTTTCAGAAAAAAGTTCACTGATCTTGACCTAAGCCAATGGTTCATAACTTTTGGGGACAGTTTTTGAATCTTTTGGAGAACCCAGGAAAGAATATAGATCATCTCTTCAGGAAAGTATATAGCTTTTTAAATACAACAATTATGGGCTGGGGCTGTAGCTCAGTGGCAGAGCTCTTGCCTAGCATGCGTAAGGCACTGGGTTCGATCCTCAGCACCACATAAAAATAAAACAAATAAAATAAAGGCATTCTGTCCATCTACAACTACAAAAAAACTTTAAAATAAATAAATAAATACAACAATTATTTGCAATTTTAGAAAATCTATATACTCTCTGTGTTAGGTGCAGGGCAGGCTGAACTAAGTTGTCTGCAGGGCAGGCTGAAGGAATGTTAGCTGCAGGATAACCCACGCACTCAAATCCCCCTCTGTCTGGTCCTTTATCACTTGTTTGCATCAAGTCTGAACACTCAAACCCACTCATAGCTGAATACTTGACCCCTACTCCTCTGGTGCAACAGAAACCCACATCTAGCCCCTGCCCCATCTGCCTGAAGGCAGAAGATGACACTACTGTATGATCCAATCACTGTACACCAACAAGGCAGCTTGCAGACCCAGAAACCCCATTAGATTTGGCTATAAAACCTCCCTCCTGCCGGGCCCCTCTCTCTTGCTCTTGCTCTCTCTCTCTCTCTCTTGCTCTTGCTCTCTCTTTCTTCTCTTGCGGTCACTCTCACTCTCACTCTCTCCTCTCCTCTCCTCTCCTCCTCCTCCTCCTCTTCTTCCCTTCTCTCTCTCTCTCTCTCTCTCTCTCTCTCTCTCTCTCTCTCTCTCCTCTCCCCTCTCTTTCTTCTCTCTTTCCCCACTCTTTCTCTCTCTTTTCTCATCTTTTGCACTGCTGCAATAAAGATCTCTTGGTCGCTCTGAGTGTTATGGTCATTTTCCTTTCACTCTGAAGCACGGTCATCAAGCCTCAACTTAAGACCTCTGTCCAAGGCTTTTTATCACAGATTACTAATCTGCTCTCCTGAGAACAATCCACAGGTTGGCTTTTTTTGTATTTAACCACATCTGATTGAACTTCCTACCACATCCTCCTTTGTGCCATGGAACTACTGCTGGTTATAGCCAATAACAAAATTACTCAGATCACAAAAGCTGAATATCTAGTCCTACATCAAGCACTTCATGTTCATTGTTTTTCTCAAGGGAACAATCTGCATACAACCCAAACTTGAGAAGCCTTTCTGAAATGTATGCACTTTGGTACCAACATAGACCAAGGCCATCAGAAGTGTGTTGGGGTTTTAGCCCCCTGTTCCCTCCTGACCTGCGGGAGAGATTGGGGGAGCACTCCCCGACCAGGATGGGCCAAGAAAGGTAAAGCACAATCAGATGCGCCAGGGAGAACTGTCAAAGCAGGAGCTCATTTAATGAGAAAACATACACAGCTAATATAATGTACAGGAGCCAATCAGGATAAAGGTCAGCAGGGTGGGGAGAATTTACATCTACACCCATCCTACAGTCAGTAATGGGAGACATAAGCTGTCCTTGAGGGCAGAAGGGTTCTGAGCCTATCCCAGAGGTGGTCCCGTTCTTCATCACAACCCAAGGCAATGCCTTCTGGCTAATCCCTAGGTGCTCTCTTAGCCATATGTGGCCCCAGGACTGGGAAGTGGGTAGCAGCCAGCAAGTTAAGTTTCCTCTTTTCTGATGCAACATGCCCCACTTTACATCATGCCCTACCCAAGTGATGAACTGGCAGTCCCCAGCATCAGAATTAGAAAAAGCACAAGGCAATAGCTTACAGAGGTGTAAGAGGTGTCCACATATTAAAAATGTTGGCACCTCTATTCACTTCCATAGAAACCAAGAATACAGAGGAGGTGAAAATGTGTGGATTAGACAATGGAATCTGTGAGGATGTTATGAGCTCTTTTTCTGCAGGGTCATGCCTGTGCATCTATTTATGTCCTGTGGTGCATTCATATTATAGGAAGCTAAGAAGTAATAAGGAAATGGATGAATTAAACCAATTTATGAAAACAAAAGTTATTATTTTATAAATGGTTTAAGCTTCCTGGGAGCAATGTGATAGCTTGATTTATGTTCTTTTATATAGAAAGATAATTATGAGTAGCAAACACTCCCTCTGTTTCTGTAATTCTGATTTCATCTTAATGGGCTCACATAATATATCAAAAGTCTGCTTGGTGGGGGGCCTGCCAGGTTATGAGCACTATTTATGGTGCTGAAAGAAAGCACTTACAGAAGTCATTTGATGAGGATATGGCAAGTTTTGACCAATTCCTAAATTAAAAAAAAAAATCATACAAAACAAAGACACTCCAGTCAGCATGGTCTCTGATCTAATGCTGATTCTACAATTCTTCATTACTACTTTCCTTGTTGCTGTATGAACAGTGGGTGGCATTTTACAAAAGCTAATTAATGCTGGTATTTTAAATTGCTTGAAAATAGAAGGAATGTGCCTCATGCTGACAATTAGTTAATCAAAAAAATAGTCATTTCTCTCACTGTGCAAGCTTTAGCTCATTTTATAAAATCCATTCGCATTTCTTTCCAGAAGCAATGTTATAGATTCTCTTCTCAGTGTTGTTTCCCCTAATAGTAGAAAGGCTTCATGGGTTAATCAAGGGGTTCAATCTCTAATTCCCATAAAGTTGTTTTAAAGTGAAAGGAACATATTTCTGTCCATATTTGCTACTTATTGTATCAGTTTGATAAGAATCCACAGATCTGTGTAGACATTGACTTCTTATGAATTTAACAAACAAGCATTTAATTACTCAGATAAGTATATTTTTAAAGAGAACTGAGTGACCCAAACTCTTGTTGGTATTAATTTGTAGTAGTTAGCATTGTCAAAGCCTCAGAGTAATTAGCATGCATCAACTTATGCAAAATGGACATCTAATATGGAAAGATTATGACTTTCAGAGCAATCATATTTCAGAGCCAGAACAGACTCAAAAGAATACAAGGCTGACATTAGACTCCTTGGCTCCCAAACCACAAGGAACATATTACATTGAGAACTCTCTAATAATACAATGAGAACTCACCTAGTGGTTGTTTTAGTCAAAATTTTTGCTGATATGACCAAAAGACCAGACAGGCATAATTTTAGAGGAGGAAAAGTTTATTTGAGACTCACAGTTTCAGAGGTCTCAGTCCACAGAGGGCTGCTCTGTGACAGAGGTGAGGCAGAACATCATAGTGGAAAGATGTGGAGGAGGAAAGCACCACTAGACATGGAACCAGAAAGCAGAGAGAGCTCTTGTTCACCAGGGACAAAAAATATATATCCCAAAGGTACACCCACAGTAATCTGCTTTCTCCAACCACACCCTACCTGCTATAGTTATCACCAAGTTAATTCCCATCAGAGGATTAATGCATCAATTAGGTTAAAGGTCTCATTGTTGGCAACAGGTCCACCTTGGCCCCTGGAGCCCTACCTCCACTAGTTTGTTCTGCATGCCAGTGTGGCCAGCTCACAAGGCCATGGCGAACTTGCGGTTTTTCTGTTCCTGCTTATCCGTCTGAGACATATGTATCCCACGGGAATGCCTTGACCTTTTCTGGTCTGATGGACTTATTGTTAAGGGAGGTTTCGGTACCTGACAATAATAGATGTTGAAACTAAATTTCTCCCCCCTCCCTCCTGCTTTTGGGTAGTTTTCCACTTCTGCTGCTTGGGGTATAAAAAAAGGTGTGTTAGCAATAAAGATTATTATTGACTCCTGGATGAAGAACCTTGGTGTCCTGTGTGTCTTTTAACCTCGCCGTCCCTCGCCGGACTCGGCTCCCTTGGCCGGACGCGGCAATTGGAGGTTCTCACCGAGATCCGGAAAGCAGGGGTAAGCGGACGGGGCTCACCTTCTAAGAAAGAAGGGGGAGGATTGGTTTAAAGATATTTTAAAGAGACAGGGTACGTACCATGGGTAACTCAACAGCGAAGGTTCGTCTGGCCAACGAACTGAAAGAGCTGTTAAATACACAAGGAACAGGAATAAAAACTAAGACTGCAACCGAATTCGTTGAAATTATTGCCCAGGCTTGTCCTTGGTTTCTGACAGGAGGATTTCTTAATAATAGTGACTGGGACCTGGTGAGGCATGACCTTCAGAAATTATTGAGGGACCGGGGCTCAGACAGTGTCCCAGTTGCCACCTTTTCCTTATGGAGGTTGGTAAAGGATGCTTTATTAACAGATAAAGTAAAGATCAAGGATCAGCTTGCTGAATGTGAACAGGCCCTTAATCAGGTGCAGGAAGAGCAAATGGCAGAATCCTTAAAGGATGAGGGTCCTCTTGAGGACTCGGGCTCAGGGGGTAGGAAACACCTCCAGATTTCTAAGCCCAAAAAGGATCCTGAGGACCTCAGTTCTCTCTCTGAGGAAGAGGAGGGATTAGAAAGGGAGATAGAGGAACTAGAACATCGCCTTAAAAGGGCAAATGTGAGGGTGCCTAGGGCCCCCTCAATTGCCGCACCTCCTCCCTATAATCCTGATTGGAATGAGGACGCCCCTACTAGACGGGCGGGGGTCCACTGGGGTTCTAGAGCGGCTCAGGTTTTTCCAATGATTGAAAACGCCGATGCTGATGGACAGCCGGCCAGAGCCCATGTCCCCCTAGCCTTCAAGGACATAAAACAGCTTAAGGAGGCGGTCATTAATTATGGACCTCATGCCCCTTTCACATTGACCCTCTTCGAGTCTTTCTCAGCCAGTCAACTGATACCTAATGATTGGCAGCAACTTTGCAGGGCTGTGTTATCTGGAGGGGATTTCTTATTGTGGAAAAGTGAATATCATGAAAGGTGCCGCGAGCTGGCTCAGATTAACCTGAATGCGGGCCATCAACGGCGAAATGCTGAAATGTTGACAGGAACTGGGCAGTATGCCACCATAGGCCAACAAATTAATTACGACCCAGGTGTTTATGCTCAAATAGCCTCAGCTGCAGTTCATGCCTGGAAAGCCCTGCCCGTTTCTAAGACTGAAGCAAAAATTTCCAAGATCTCTCAAGGACCCTCTGAACCTTATTCGGACTTTATAGCCCGCCTAATGCAGGCTGCTGGAAAAATATTCCCTAATCTGGAACAGGCTATGCCACTTATTAGACAACTGGCATATGAAAACGCTAACACTTACTGCCAAAATGCTATTAAGTCCTCCCGGGCCAAAAGTATAGATGACATGATTCGAGCATGCAAAGATATAGATGGGCCTCATATTACTGGTCAGGTTTTGGCTGCTGCCCTTAAGACTGGAATGCAAAAAGCTGATAACAGGGGAACCCGCTCTAAGGGGTGTTTTAAGTGTGGGAAAGAGGGACATATAAAGAGAAACTGCCCGGAAAGGAGCGAGGGTGCTGGCAGAGGGATGCCTAGAATTTGTCCTAGATGTCATAAAGGAAATCATTGGAGCAGTGAGTGCAGGTCAAAATTTGACATCCAGGGTAACCCAATACCGTCGGGAAACGGGAGCAGGGGCCCGCCCCGGGCCCCGGAAGCCAAAGTGTACGGGGCAGTGCAGGGACAGAACAGTGCCCCAGGGAGTGGGCGTCTCCGCCGCCTCCCACTGACCAACCCCTTTCTATCTGGGAACTCCCCAGGGGAACACCAGGAAGCGCAGGACATGCAGATTACGCAGATAGATTATTCTCTGCCCTTGTCATTTATAGTTCTACCTTCTAAAATTACTCCCACAGGAGTGTTCTGGCAAACGGGTCCCATTTATTGGGTCCACTTGCCGGCTTCTAACCCCCGGGTATTGACTCCCTTTTATGAGCTAGTTATTAACTTAATTTGGAAGGCTAAATATTTGGGTGATGCATTGTTTGGAAAAACCTTTGACATACTTATTCAACCTTACACTCAAGATATGATACACAAGTTACAACAAGAACATGACCTTTGGTGTCTTTTCCTGTGCAGCTTCAAGGGTCAGATTGATAATCACTTCCCTAAACATAGACTTTTGGAGGGCTTTAAAAGGTGTCCCATTATCTTCCCAAAGATTATGAAAAGGGAACCTATTCCAAAGGCCCAAACTGTATATACAGATGGGGCCAAAAATGGATTTGCCGTCGTTTTTGATGGATCTCAAATTCTCCGACAACCTGTGTCAGGTCAGTCGGCCCAAAAGGCGGAAGTTGAAGCTTTAATCATAGCTCTCAAAGTCTATAGCTCTATTCCTCTTAATGTATATACTGACAGCTTGTATGTAGCCAATCTGGCTCTAGTCATAGAAACAGCATCATATATTGGAAAGCAATCCACCATCACAGAACAACTACAGGTAGTTCAGCTTCTCATTTGGGCTAGACGAGATCCTTTATACATTGGCCACATCCGAAGCCATTCAGGGCTCCCTGGACCTTTGTCAGAGGGCAACGCAAAAGCAGACGCTGCTACTCATGCTGTTGGCCTTTCCTGTGTGACGACCAAATATGATAAGGCCTTACAATTCCATAACAAATTTCATTTAAATGCACAGTCTTTACGCTTCCACACAGGATGTTCACGAGACCAAGCTTTACAGATTGTCTCATTATGTCCAACCTGTGCACCATTTATTCATTCTCCTTCCCTTGGGGTTAATCCAAGAGGACTACAACCTAATGATGTCTGGCAAACTGATGTTACACACTTCCCTAGCTTTGGTAAGCTCTCCTTTATACATGTTTCCACTGACACATATTCTGGCTTCATTTTTGCCACCTTACATACTGGAGAGAAGGCTAAGGACGTAATCAGTCATCTTCTAAAAGCCTTTTCCTCCATGGGCACCCCACGATGCCTCAAAACCGATAATGGTCCCGCATATGTAAGCCAGGCGGTTCAACGGTTTTGCACCCAATGGGAAATTAATCATAAGACTGGAATCCCTTATAATCCACAGGGACAAGCTATCGTGGAACGAGCCCATCAACATTTAAAAACTTATTTACAAAAAACAAAAGAGGGGGAGATATACCGGAATTGTCAGGGACCACAAGCACTTCTAAGCATAACCTTATTTACTTTAAATTTTTTACTCACTGACACTGGAGGGCGCACGGCTGCACAACGCCACTTTTCCCCTCCCACTGTACAAGATGCTCAAATAAGGTGGAAAGATTTATCCACCGGAAAGTGGCAACCCCCGGCTCCACTCTTAGCTAGAGTGAGGGGAGCTGTATGTGTTTTTCCCCCAGGAACTGAGAAGCCCATTTGGATCCCGGAGCGCTGCACCAGACCGGTGAATGAAAATTCAAGACAAAATGAAGTTCCCAAGATGGCTGATCCTGCCGCTGTTGTTCTCACCCCTTCAAGTGAGTGCCGAGACACACCTCATGAGCTGGACCCCTCTTGTGGCATTCCTTCTGGACAGGTTTGCTGAAGGAGGGCTTGACCCCCCACCTGGGAATATTCATGAATATCTTTTTGGAGCCCCTTGTGAGTGTAAGGGAGGGCCCCGGCACTCGGCCCCCTCTGGTTATATCCAGAGCATTGATTGTGGGACTAAAGTAGCCTATATGGCGGCTGAACTCAATGAAAACATCGGAGGATTTAAGCAACCAAAATGGGTATGTGTTAATAAGCCCGGACTTGTTGTCCCTAATCCGACCGAGACTCTTGGAAGCTGTCCCGCCACTTGTCATTACACCCCGGCAATGCACATCTCCTGTTATACATCGGCCTCAATTTGTGTTAATAATCAAGGAAAACAGTATTTTGAGGCCATCCTAACTAACACCCGTGGAGAATGGGGGACCACTTATAATTATATTCCTTTTCTTGGTGACCGGGGAGGGGAAGGCATCACGACTCGGTTAACGGAGGCGGGATGTGAGGGCGTCGTGGGTAAACCTTCCTGCTGGCCCATGCAGGCCCCTATCGGAATCTCTGACGGAGGGGGACCCACTGATGCTATCAAACACCTTCAGGTGATTAAGCTTTTAAAGCCGGAGATCCCTAAGCCTACATACCACCCCTTGATATTGCCCAAATCCCAGTTTCCTGATTTAGATGCCAATACATTAGATATCCTAGAAACTACCTTTTCTTTACTTAACAGTTCCAACCCTACCCTTGCTGGTGATTGCTGGCTCTGCATGACGGCAGGTGCAGTCATGCCATTGGCGGTTCCCATCAATTATACCATTGATGATGACAACACATGTCAATCTGGGCTACCCTTTAAGGTGCAGCCTCTAGGTGGTTTTATGTCATGCCTTCTGGGCATGATGCAAAATAATACCTATGATGTTGATGTTGGAATCTCTTCCTTTGGAAACTGCTCATTAGTAAAGAATTACTCCTCACCTACTCCGCCCATTTGTCCCCCTAATGGTACAGTCTTTATGTGTGGTGGAAATTTAGCTTTTCCCAGGCTCCCAGCAAATTGGACTGGTGGTTGTGTTCTGGCATTACTGCTTCCTGATATCACGATTATCTCAGGAGATGAACCCCTACCCATTCCTAGCCTAGACATCTTAGTTAGAAGACACAAGAGAGCTGTGCAGGCCTTACCACTCCTTGTTGGCCTTGGAATAACCGCTGCTGTGGGTACAGGCACGGCAGGATTGGGTACGGCTATACATTCTTACCGCCGCCTATCTCAACAGCTTATAGATGATGTGCAAACCCTATCGGGAACCATTAAAGACTTACAAGACCAGATAGACTCCCTAGCAGAAGTAGTTCTTCAGAACAGGCGGGGTTTAGACTTGCTTACTGCCAATCAAGGGGGAATTTGTTTAGCCCTTGGGGAGAGGTGCTGTTTTTATGCTAACAAATCTGGCATAGTTCGCACAAAAATTAAACAACTCCAAGAAGACCTAGAAAAAAGGAGGAGGGAATTATTTGAGAACCCTCTCTGGACTGGACTTAATGGATTTTTGCCTTATCTTCTTCCCTTATTGGGACCATTGTTAGGCCTCCTTCTAGTAGAGGCAATAGGACCCTGCATTGTAAATAAGATAGTACAATTCATTAAGGATCAAATTAATATCTTAGCCTCTAAGCCAATACAGGTTCACTATCAACGCTTGAAGATGGATGATCGCCCCTCTGAGATATACTTCAGACCGATCCGAAGATGAGTGTCCTCCTTAAAAGAAAAACTCCTGCCATATCTTTTCTCTATGCATACCTCTCCCTCTTGCTTTCCTGTATTAGGATCTTTGCTGTCTAATCTCTCGGGTCCAATCACATCTGCCATTCGGCGGTGACGGTCATGGGTCCCGTAGGTGGAGACGGTTAAGCGTTTACCGCAATAATGTCTTGATAGGTCATAACACCTTGAGCTGATCTTGTAGTACCCAGTGACGGGCAACTTTCACGCTTGCTGTGCGACCTAAGACAGGGAATCGGGGCCTTCCCAGAGACGGGTAAGCATCGCAAGGGCTGTGAACGACCTAAGACAGGGGCTACTTGATTCCCACTGGCATGCAAAAAACAAAAGAGGGGGACTTGTTGGCAACAGGTCCACCTTGGCCCCTGGAGCCCTACCTCCACTAGTTTGTTCTGCATGCCAGTGTGGCCAGCTCACAAGGCCATGGCGAACTTGCGGTTTTTCTGTTCCTGCTTATCCGTCTGAGACATATGTATCCCACGGGAATGCCTTGACCTTTTCTGGTCTGATGGACTTATTGTTAAGGGAGGTTTCGGTACCTGACAATAATAGATGTTGAAACTAAATTTCTCCCCCCTCCCTCCTGCTTTTGGGTAGTTTTCCACTTCTGCTGCTTGGGGTATAAAAAAAGGTGTGTTAGCAATAAAGATTATTATTGACTCCTGGATGAAGAACCTTGGTGTCCTGTGTGTCTTTTAACCTCGCCGTCCCTCGCCGGACTCGGCTCCCTTGGCCGGACGCGGCATCTCATAACCTAATTGTTTCACCTCTGAATTTTCTTATATTATCTTACACATGAGTTTTTTGGGGACACCTGATATAAAAACTGTAACAATGATTCTCATCACCCCTTCTGCATTAGTCAGATTTTTGTCACTGTGACAAAATATCTGACTAGAACAATTTAGGGGAAGAAATTTTAGCTCATGGTTCCAGAGGTTCAATCCATGTATGGCCAACTCCATTGCTCTTAGCCCAAAGTGAGGCAAAACATCATGGTGGAAGGGCATGGCAGAGTCATGGAAACAGCCAGGAAACAGAAAGGAGGAGAGTAGGAGGAGCAAGAAACAAAATATATAATCCCCAAGACACATCCCCAGTGACCTTCTTCCTCTAACTCTACCCTACCTGCCTACAGTTACCACCCAATATTCCATTTAAAGTATTAATCCATCAAGTGGATTAATCTGTTGCTTAGATTACAGCTCTCATAATCTAATCATTTTTCCTGTAAACATTCCTGTGATAACACAAGAGTTTTGGAAACACCTCATATCCAAACCATACACTTTTCCATTGGTTTGAAAGCAAGCAGGCACTTTTCTCCTCCATCAAAGTATACCAATAGAGTTCCAATGCAATTCCTTCTCTCTCCTTTCACCATCTCATGCAGGCTGAGGGTAGATGTTTGACAATGCTGGCAAAACTACTATTATAATCTCTTTGCATATATTAACTGATTCTAGCACCTTGATTTAGAATGAAAATGAGAGGACATGTGTTGAACTTTTAATTTTAAGGACACCACAGAAGATAAAATAAAAAGCCTAGAGTGTGTACAAAGAAGGGAACCAGGAGTGTGCATAGAGTCAGTCTTCAATGGCTCTACCTTTAGTGAAAGAGTAAACTGTGCTGCTCAATTCCACAAAGAAAGACATCACAGAAATTGCCTGTCTTCCTTTACCTCATTATTTATAATCATGAGCTAGTTTTGATACTGAAAAACCAGCCTCTACCTCAGAGCAAAGCCTGTCCAAGGAAGGGACATCACCTTTGTCCTTGCACTCCTGGGCACATTCCCACCCTGCTAAGTGGTTTATCTACAAATAACAGGAGATATCTGCTGTGCCAGGTGTCCCTGACTCAGTCAGGCTAGGTGGAGACCCATAGTAATCCCCTAGCAGCCACCAATCAGCATGAGACAGGGAAATACCTGGGATGCCAGATGACCCTCCCAGTAGTTTATGGTGGTTGATAAAGTGCTGGGAAACCATGTAGTTCAGCATGAACACCCCTCTTGGCTTAAACCAATCAGTTCAAATGAATACCCCTTTTGTACTGACCAATCACCCCTACCCAACTTGTTCCCGCCAGTGAATGTGCTAATCATGTTTTAGAGTTGTTATTTGATTTTCCCGCGGTGTGTGATGATTTGCTAAGAAATGCTATGATGTATGTGGAGGTCCCTGCCTTCTCCAAAGAATGCATAAAACTGCTGCAAACCCTGGGCTCGGGACCTCTCAGTGTCACCAGTTGCTGTGTGCGCACAGAGGACCGAGCTAGCTCGCAATAAACACCTCTTTGCTGTATACATCGATCTTGGTCTCTGGTGGTCTTTTGGGGGTCCCAAATTCGAGCATAACAATACTGCTTTTTGGCCTAACTTTATACAATCTGTTTGGTTTTAAATATCTTAAGTCAGGAATTTCCTTCAAAGTAATTCTATTATTTAAACATATTTCTAATATTCTGTAGCAAGCAATATTAGAAAATTTGTCCTTCCCTTATTATAGTGACTTAAATAAGAATAAGAAGGGACTTTCTGGGTTGTAACTATTACACAGAATCTTTACCCCCTACCTCAGTAGCTAATAACATTAAAAAAAAAACATGAAAAAAGTTAAAAACCTCTAAAACTTTTCAGTAGAAACCAAGGGGCCAGGGTGGGGGTGGGGAGGGGGAGACAAGGGGTCTCATTGAAACCAGAAAGTGAAGCAAATCCTTACTAGAGAAATGTATGTTCACTCAGTCTTCCAGGTGGTCCCAACAGAACATCAACATAAGCTGACATTAAAAAATAAAAAATAAATTGCAAACCACAAAAATAAATTGCAAACCACATGAAAAAACAAGGCACCATGAGGAAAAACTGGCTGTAACAAGAACAGAATCAGATGTGTGGTCTGCTAACAGTGGAATTTTTAGATGCAGAGTATGAGAATGCATGTCACTAAAGAAATGAAAGATAGTATTAAAGTAGGAAGAAATAATAAGAAACTATCAAACTTGGTTAGGCAGATTTCAGAAAGAAAGAAAACATCTAAAAATATAAATGTAATAATTAACATTTATAACTCTCAATTGATGGATTGAATAGCAAATTATGTGAAGAATTAATGGACCAGAAATAAATCTGAGGACAGCATGCAGAATTCTAATGCTGACAAGATATTTGTTCTTCTGAATAGCTTACAGGTTAAAAAACACATCAATAAGAAAAATCTTGAAAAGAATTTTTGAAGAAAATTAGGATAATGATCTTAATATTTCCTATAAAATGAAGCAGAGAAGAATGAGGAATAAAATGTCTAAAATAAAATGGGGAGCTTCCCTTTTCACTTATCAAAATATTTAATAAAAATGTAACAGAAAAATGCAATATTAACATAAGAATTGACAGACAAATCAATGTATTAGAATATGTAGCTATAAAATATATTCTGATGAGGAGGAAAACTTACTAAAGAAAGCATTCCAAACCAGTGGAATATTATTTAGACACATTTATAATATTCTGTAGCAAGCAATATTAGAAAATTGGTCCCCCACCTTATGATAGTTACTTAAATAAGAATAAGAAGGGATTTTCTGGGTTGTAACTATAACTCAGAATCTCCCCCTGCTCACCCCAGTAGCTAATGAAATGAAAAATAAAACATGACAAAAGTTAAAAATACCTAAAACTTTTCAGTTGTCACCAAGGCGCGGGGAAGGGGGCGGGGTGCAGGGAGAGAAGGGCTCTCACTGCCCACTGAACAGAGTAAACTCCAAAAACTTTTGAGAGCAAAGAAACAGAAGACCTTGGCACTGAGAAGAAGGGCTAGGATGACTTGGTTCCTAACCCCACCCCACCCACAGCTTTGGAATTTGTACTGTCAAAAGTATCCTAAGGCTGGAGCAATGGCACATACCTACAATCCCAGGGAATTGGGAGGCTAGAGCAGGAGGACCCCAAGCTTGATGCCAGCCTCAGCAACTTGATAAAACCCTATCTGATAAAAAAAAAAAAAAGGAAAAAAAATAAAGAAAGAAAGAAAGAAAAAAGTGCCTATGGGTTTAATCTCCAGAAAAAAAGCAAATTATTAATTAATTTTTTAAATGCTGAGAATAAGGAGAAAACAAAAGTGAATTATGTTTAG
The DNA here is from genome assembly GCF_021218885.2 of Marmota monax. Lineage (NCBI taxonomy): Eukaryota > Metazoa > Chordata > Mammalia > Rodentia > Sciuridae > Marmota > Marmota monax. The sequence goes on from NW_026693639.1 coordinate 303,009, forward strand.
GATGCTAGGAGAAATAAGGAGAAAACAAAAGTGAAATATATGTAGGATGCTAGTAAGCCATAATTAGTTGATTCTTTCCTTGAAAAGACAAAAAATTTTTAATTGTTAGACTATTTATAATAGTAATTTGGAGTAATAAAAAGTATGACTATACCTGTTGGCTATTTCTTTGCAGAAATGTCTATTCAAATCCTTGTCCCATTTTTAAAATAAAGTTGTTTGTGGGGTGTCATTTGTTTGTTTGATTTTGTATTGTCTTGTCATGATTTTTCCTATTGATTTGAATAAGCTGCTTACATATTTTGGATATTAACCCTCTATTGGGTATATGGTTTGCAATGTTTTCTCAAATCTGGATGTTGCCTTTTAATTTTATTGATTGCTTCCTCTGTGGTATAGAAACATTTTAAGTATACTATTCTGTTTGTTTATTTTTCTTTTGTTACCTGTGCTTTTGGTGTCACATCCAAAAAGTCATCGCCACAGAACAATGTTATGGAGCTTTTCCTTGTTATTCTAGGAATTTTGTGGTTTCAGATCTTACATTTAATTTTTTAATACATTTTGAAATGTTGCTCAACATCTCTAATTATCAGAAAAATTTAAATCAAAACCCTGATGAAATATCACCTCACAGCTCTTTAGATGGCTATTATCAAAAAGTCAAAAAATAACAAATGTCAGAGAAAAGAATTTATGTATTTATGTATTATTAGTAGGAATGTAAATTGGTAGTAATTATGAAACAACATATGGAAATTCCTTAAAAAACTAAAAATAGTTTTCACATGTGAGAGAAAACATTTGACTTTTGACTTTCTGAGTATAGCTTAATACACTTAGCAGTTCCATCCATGCCAATGACACAATTTCATTCTTCTTTATGCCTGGGTACAGCTTCATTGTATGTATACCACATTTTCTTTATCCATTCATCTATTTTGATAGACATCCAGTCTGGTTCCATAATCTGGCTATTGTGCATTATGCTGTGATAAACATTGATATGAATTGGTATGCATATAACACTATAGTATGCGGATTTTTGTCCTTTTAGATGAATACAAAGGAGGAGAAAGGGAGAAAAAGGGGAAGTGTTGGGGACTGAAGTAGAGCAAGCTATGTTACATGTATTTATTAATATGTCAAAATGAACCCCACTATTATGTTTAACCATAACACACTAATAAAAACATTTTAAAAAAACTAAAAATAGAACTGCCAAAAGATTCAGTTATCTCCCTCTGGTTATATATCCCAAGGAAAAAAAATCACTACCTCAAATATACTCTCCCATGTTGCAGCATTATTCATAATGGCCAAGATGCAGAAACTATCTAAATATCTGTTGGTGGGCAAATGAAAAAAGAAAAGGTAACACACACACACACACACACACGCACACACCATTGTGGAATATTTTTCAACCTTTTAAGAATGAAATTATGCTACTTTCACAAGGTAGATAAACTTGAAAGAAATTATGTCAAGTGAAATAAGTAAGGCACAGAAAAACATGATCTCATTTATATAGGGACTCAAACTGTTGAGGACTGTGGGTGAAGCTCAGTGGTACAGCAATTGTCTAGCACGCAAGAGGCCCTGGGTTTGACTACCAGCACTTCAAAAACAACTTTTTCATTAAAAAAAGACTCAGAAAGAGAGTAGAAGGGCAGTTACTAGAAGTTGAAGGGTGGAGAAAATGGGAGATGTCAGTTTCAGTTTCTTACCACTGATGCTCCATAACTTCCTGGCTATTGCCATTTTACACTGGAGATTCATTCCTAGGAGTTAAATTGCCCACACTTCATTCAGCACCTGGTAAACCCTCATTCCTCCCAATCTTGCCTCAGAAACAGCAAACAATCCATAACTAATCCTGTTTCCTCAGAATCCTTCACAAGGAGCCCAAACTGTCCATTAAATCCTTCCTGCTTCCTGTTGAGCAACATTCCGGGGTTCTGTGGAGCAACTTCCCTGAAACTTCAAGCCAATAAATCTAATTTAGTCAGTCTACAGACTTGTTCCTGGTCTTCTTTGGTTGATTAGGATTCAACATTATCAACATAATGGCAAGAACTAGGGTTTTTTTTTTTTTTTTTTTAATCAAGGCAAAAATACACACCTCATAGAATTTATCATTTTAACCATTTTTTGGGTGGAAGTCCAGTGACATTAAGTACATTCACATTATTGTGCACCCTTCACTAGCACCCATATCCAGAAATTTTTATCATCCCAAGTTGAAACTGAAACAAATTGAATTGCCTCCCTTTACCCACTTAAAAGGCAATTCTCCTTCTGAGAGAAGGAATCTTAAGGGGCTACGTCCATCCTCACTCCCTGACCAGCACCAAAGAAGCAATAGATTGTGAGTGGAGATTGACCCTCGGTCCCATCTAACATAGGATAACTAAACTTACATATGTATATCACCTCTTTGTTTTCACTTCCCTGCCCTTCTCCTTTAAAAGTTCTGCTAATTTTCAGGGATTTCAGAGTTGGAACTTTTGAAATAATTTTCTCCCATCTTCCTTTAAAGCTGGTTTTGAATAAAACCCATTTTATTCTGAGTATTTCTGGAGCACCAAGTGTTATGGCCCAGCCTCTTTCCTCCTCCAGCAGGATCTTGTAACAGAATTTTATATCCATTAAACAATAACCCCAACTCTCCCCTCACCCACCCAGCCCCTGGCAAGAACTACCCCAATTTGACTCTGTGACTCTATTCCAGGTACCTCACATAAGCAGAATCATATAGTCCTTGTCCTTTTGTGACCGGTTTATTTCATTTCACATAATATCCAAGCTTCATCTGTGTTGTTGTGTGTGTGTTAGAATTCACATTCTTTTCAAAGCTACATAATATTCCATTGTATGTGCAAACCCCATTTTGTTTATCTTTTCATCTGCCAGTGAATGCTTCAGTTGCATTCATCTTTTGGCTGTTGTGAGTATAGCTGCTATGAACATGAGTATACTAATATCTGTTTGAATTCCTGTTTTTAATTCTTTAGGGTATATACCCAGAAGTGGAAATACTGGATCATATGGTAATTCTAAACCCTTGACTTTCTGAATATGGCTTACTTCATTTAATATGATATTCTCCAGTTCCATCATTTGCCAGCAGATAACATGATTTTATTCTTCTTTATGGCTGAGTAGAACTCCATTATGTATATATACCACATTTCTTTTTTTTATTGCTTAAAAAAAATGACAGTGGAATGCATTACAATTCTTATTACATGTATACAGCACAATTTTTCATATCTCTGGTTGTATATAAAGTATGTTGACACCAATTCGTGTCTTCATACATGTACTTTGGATAATGATGTCTTATCACATTCCATCGCCCTTGCTAATCCCCTGCCCCCTCCCTATCTAGAATGCATCTATTCCTCCCATGCTCCCTCTCTTTACCTGTATATATTACTCCCCATGAGTTAGCCTCCTTATATCAGGGAAAACATTCAGCATTTGTTTTGTTTTGTTTTTTTGGTTTTTTGGGGGGGAGGTGATTGGCTAACTTCATTTAGCATTATCTTATCCATTTATCTGTTGAAATGGAGAAAACTATTATGTGTATTTGTGTAAAAAAAACACTATTGCTTATAACTATAGTGCACTAAAAATAAAATGAAAAACATCATGTGGGAGGTCAGCACAGCAGGCCTAGACTACAGAACCATCCCCCCAATCCCAGCCATACTGCTCATGTCTGTCTGCTACCTATCATTCTGACTATGTCACATTACATGTTTCAAACATTCCTTGAGATGTTACCTTTATAAGAGAAAAATTATCTGTGAAGTTCATTACCATTCTATTATTTAGTCAGAAATAATTGTTTGGGAGATTTCAGAGTCAGGATGGTAAATAAAGTAGCCAGCGATTCTCCTTTCCTGAAGTTATAATAATATATACAAAATTCTTTAATAAACAGAAAGCTATACTCTGATGCAACCAAAATATAAAGAGGCACAGGTGAATGCCAAATACCTCCTTTACCTAAAAGGAATAAACCAAAGGTCTTGGGGCAGAGAGAAACACTGCCGTTTTTGAGAACTTCAAACCATCCTCCCACTTCCCAAGCCTTGCTGTGAGTCAGTAAAATTCTGGAATCTGTCAACATTTACTCAAAACTAGAGACTGGTCTCATCTCCTTGTCTCCTTGCCTTGTCCTCTAGTGGATTCTTTCTAATACCCTCTCTCCACCACCTTGATGTCCTTGAACTCCAACCTAACATACACACAATGGACTTTTACTCAGCCACAAAGAACAGAATAATATCATTTGCTAGATAATAGATAGAATTTGAGATTATTATGTTAAGCCAAAATAAACCAGACACAGAAAGTCAAATGGTATAACTTTTTCTCAGATGTGAAAGCTAGGGAAAAAAAAAAAAGGAAGATGATCTCATGAAAATAAAAGGGATACCAGGAGAGGAAGGGGATCATGGTGTGAGAGGAAGGGTAAAGGACAGATACTGGGAGATAAAATTCACCAAGGTATGTTATGGGCATGTACAAATATGTAACAACAAAGGCCACTATACTGTACAATTATAATGCACCAATAAAAATGATCTTGTAAAAAGGCTGAGGCAGGAGGATCACAAGTTTAAGGCAAACATCAGCAACTTAGCAAGGTCTTAAGCAACTTTTAAAATCCTGTCTTAAAAATAAAAACTAAAAAGGGTTGGGGTTGTAACTCAGTGGCAAAAATGTCTCTGGGTTTAATCCCTAGTACCCCCTTACCAAAAAAATCTTATAAAAAAATTAATAAATTTGTAAATAAGAAAAAGATGTCGAAGTCTCTAAGAAATCTTGCAGTAAAGGAAATTGATTCGGTGTTGCTCAACTCAAAATTTGCCAAGGTTTTGTGTCCCCCTCTCAGGTTTAACTTTTCACATAACATGTATTAAGATCCATGATATAGTTGTGGAGACATAAGTCAGAAATGCTGAGTGAAGAACCTAGGATCTAGGATCTGGATGTCCATGGAGCTGAGTTGATCCTGGGCTTCCACCTCTGATGTGTGGCTTCAGCAAGTTGCTTAGCAGTTAGATCCTTCATTTTTTCACATATAGGAGAATAACTGTAAAACACTGTTATGGACTGAATGTTTGTACCTCCCAATTCACACGTTGAAGCCTCTAATGCCAACATAATGGTGGGGTGGACCTTTGGGAGGTAATTAAGTCATTAGGATTAAGCCCTGGTGATGGGATTAGCGCCCTGCAAGAGAAAGATCTCCCTCTTTCTCTCTCTACCATGTGAAGACAGAGCAAGAAGGCCATCCTTTGCCAGCCAGGAAAAGAGCCTTCCTGAGAAACCAAATCAGCTTGTGTATTATCTTAGGCCTCCCAGCCTCCAGAACTGTGACAAATAACTTTGTTATTTAAGCCCCCAGCTTCTGGTGTTTTATTCTAGCAGCCTGAGCAGACTAAAGCTTCTGCCTCCTAGGTTTCCCTTGGAGGCATTTAATGAGAGGACAGAAAACTGCACATATAGTTTCCCCTGCCTCAGATGTGGCTCGTACTTTCCACTCCCATTCCTAATTCATCAGCAATAAAGCCTGAAGTCGGTGCACTAAACCTGCACCTTCATACACCCCCTGGGAGGGTTCCCAGTAGCTGCTACTGACCTGGAAGCAACTCTCAGCCTCCTAGAATTCAGATAACCAACATTACTAGATATTTTCTATTGACTAACAACACCAAAAGTATCATATAAATATTTTTTAATAAAAATTATAAAATTTAATTTTCTTTGGATATATCATACATTTTCATTAATGGGATATCCTGGGCTAAGAGGATACAGAAATAGGACACAGATTCCCAGAACAGCCTGCTGATTTACTGAAGGGTTTTATTCCTGTTTGTGTCATGGACTTTGATGAAACTTGTTGACCTATGTCAGAATAATTTCTATAAATCAACAAAATATAATGTATAAATTACAAAGGAAACCAATTATATTGATGAATACTTACAAAATTTTTAAAAATTGTGGCACTGTAATATATATGCTTCTTTATTAATATAATAAATATTAGGATATAACCATTGGTCCAGTAACTACCATGAGTTTGACATCGTGATAAGCATAAACTACATTTCAAGATTCTGTAACAATTGTAATGTCAATTTAAAATAACCTGTCATGGCTAATGTTGAATGTTGGTTGACTATAGTCATTGTAAGAGAAGATCCTACATTTCTGTAGGAAGAAATGAAAGTAAATGTGATTTTTCTACTTAGAAGCAGCTCTAGTGGTAACTGTCCACAGCAATATCCTCAAAGTATGTTTCATAGAATCAATGTTGAATAGATTGCACAGGAAAAGAAGGTTCTGTGGTAGAAGTTATTTTCCAAAAATGATAGCACACTATTTCTTGTCCTGCATACCCTTCTAAATTTTGCCACTCCTTTTTCAAGATGCGAAATTGAATTCCCCTGCTGTGAATCTGAGTAGGCTCCTGGCTCAACTGTAAATAACAGAATGCAGTAAAAATAATGCTGCATATTCCAAGGTTATGTCAGAGAAGTGGCTAAAGCTGCCACCCAGTGAGTTACAATACTTGATCAGAACTCTGAGCTACCATACAGTAGACTTAGTGCCTGCAGAAAGCCATGCTGTGAGGAAATTCAGTCTAGTGGCATAGAGACCACAAAGAGAAGCTCTAAGCTGAAAGGAAGAGAGATGCCCATCCAATCCACAGCTGCTCCTGTCTTCTCCTGACTACAGTGGCATGAAGGACCCTGACTCAAAAGGAGCTGGTGAATTCTTCCCAAATTCCTTACCCCCAAAATCTGAGAGATAAGAAAATTATCATTGTTTTAAGACTCAAAGCCTTGGGGCAATTTGTTTCACAGCAGTATTAAGGGTTCCATTACAAAATTTGGGCAAAACTGGATTAAACCAAACTCTACCTGAACATTGTTTTTTTTTCCCCTGCAGAATTTCTGAGTTTTTCAGATGCTAATGAACATTTCATCTCCAAAATGAGCATTAGTATATAGTATTTCTGGATTTGTTTCCACAGACAACCAATTTTATAACTATTCTCAAGAGATGACTTTGGGAAATAGTAGATTAAAATAATGTTCTATTCTCATTTGTATGTTTCCTTCTTCTGTAGTGACCTGAGCTGTAATGAAGATTTTACTTCACTATTAATTAATTGAAGAGCAGCAGTTATTGGCCAGCTCAGAGAAAGCTACTTCTTGGTAACTCCTGTGTGTGACGTCAACTCATTCCAGCAGTATCAGAAAGCAAACAGCATAAACTCTGAATGTCACTCACTGTTTGCTTTGCCAATAATAGTTTCAGGATGTGTATTCTTCCAATGGATTGACAAACATTTCAATGAACTGAAATTCTCATAACCCTCCTGCTCTTCTGAGTATCTCACCTTCAAATTGAAAAGCTCTAAGAACAGGGAGAGGTGGGGTGGGGGCTGGGGGTGGATTTTTGTCTCACATCTCTAATCTCTTCAAGAGGAAAGAAGGGATGGTGTGAAAATTTCACTCCAGTGTAAGATCAGTTCCCAACATGGTTTGAAGAGTATTTCTCCTGTCCACAAAATACTGAAAGGCCAGTGATAGGGATTAAACTGCTAGTGACCTAGTGATTAGGAAAATTTTGCCCACTTTGTCATTGTTTAAAAATTAGAGGGACAATAGTGAAAAAGTTAGAAATAGTAAAATTTTCTAATCAAATATATAAAATAATAATTAAACTAAAAGATTCAAATCTTAGTAAATATGTAACAAGGGAGTTACTTACTGATTTGATTATTTTTTTAAATAGGAGGAGTTATTCTTTGGATTCCCAATTAGTCACTGAATGTCTACATCAAATGTTATAACCATGACTCAGTTTCTCCACAAATAAAATGCCACTCAGTTTTCTAGACCTTTTACCTAAAGAACTCTAAGTACAGTAGGTCAGAGCTGGGACTAGGTGAAAGGTGAAAACAAGTAAGAAACTCCTTAGGGATTCAAAAATGAAGGGGACAGCAAACATCTCAGTCATCAATATAAAAAACATTTAGTGTGATATTTTAATAACGTAAATTTATGCAAACAAAATCTATGATGAGCAAAGTGTCAAAAAATCAATTAAAAACAAAGCCAGTGTTGCTGATGTTCTCTCTTTGCTTCCAGATCATTATGGCTCAGTGTGGTGCTAATACGGGATCCTATACATAAATTGTGCTCTACCAATACATTACATATGTGAATAATGACAGTCAAGAAACAAGTTCTAGCTGGGCACAGTGGTGTATGCCAATAATCCCTGTAGCTTGAGAGGCTTGAGATGGGAGAATTGAGAGTTCAAAGCCAGCCTTAGCAACTGGCGAGTCACTAAACAATTCAATGAGACCCTGTCTCTAAATAAAATACAAAAAAAAAAAAAAGGTTGGGGAAGTGGTTTAGTGGTTGAGTGCCTGTGAATTCAATCCCTGGTACACGCCCCCAAGAAAAAACTGTTGTAAGATTGTAAATTATATTCCAATAAATTAGTTATTTTTTAAACACATATAAATCCAAGACATAAAAATAAATATAGTTACTATCTTCAATGTTGCAAATAATTCCCTAATGGATATCCACCAGTAAATCCACTCGAAAATGCTCCCATCTGTTATTGATGCAAACACAACCTGAACATCTCTAAGCCTCCTTCTGGTGTCCAGGAACTAGTACTAATAGATTAGCTCAAACTAGTACTAGTACAGGAATGTTAGAGTACACAAAGCTTCAAAAGCATTCCTTCCAAGTCCCTCCTGTACTCTCATTCGAAATTGCACTTCCCATTCTCAGAAATATTCACTAGTGAGTGTGTCAATACTGGCAGAGGAGAGCTTGCTAGTTAATAAGTAATTATTATAATTTCACAGGGAAACCAATAGCTTTCCTAGGCTCATGAGAATGTAAAATATGTAATATATATTTTTGTGTATATATATATATATATATATATATATATATATATGTGTGTGTGTGTGTGTGTGTGTATGTATACACACGTATATACATATATATGTATACACACAACTAGGCTCAAGAGAATATAAAAAAATTATGTATATACATGCTTGTATATATGTGTGTATATATATATAATTTTTGTATACATATTTATATTCATGTACATATACAGAAATACATACACATATATATGTACATACAAATTGTCATATTGCATTCCAAAAGGTACCAACCAATTTAAAGAGCCACTACAAGGAAAGTACACCAGTTCTACAATCTTGCTGGTACTGTATTATATAATTCAAAAACTATTTTAGTTATCATTTGAAAATTATTTTAGTTGTTCAGGGTTATTTAATATAATTATTCTTACAATTATTAACTTTTAAAAAATTCTGTTTTCTAATTGTTTTCACATATTCATTTAATCACTCAATATTTATTACATACTTATTATGTGTTAAACACAGGAAATGTCCTTGTCCTTGTAGAATTTCTAAGGAGATGCATTCATATGCTCTTTTATACTTATACTTTAAATTTTGAGTATCTTCTTTATAAATTTTTATTATTATTATTATTATTATTATTATTATTATTATTATTATTAGTTGTATTTGGACACAATACCTTTATTTTACTTATTTTTTTTATGTAGTGCTGAGGATCGAACCCAGGGCCTCGCATGTGCTAGGCGAGCGCTCTATCACTGAGCCACAACTGCAGCCCCTATAAATATTATTTTTAAAAAATATTGCATAGATCAGCACTATGGGTCTTCTTTCATAACACAGAAATTTAAGCGTGTCTTTTCTTAAAGGTATCAATAATCCCATTATCATTTATTTCTTCAAAAGTGAAGTTATTTTTCTTCCATATATAGAATAAATAAATGGTATGTCAATTTTTATTATACTTTAGTTTTTTATATTTAATTCATTAATCTATATGGATAGATTATGAAATATGAGAAAATATATATCCATGTCTTGTTGAAATGTTGTCCCATCCTAAAAAAACATATTTAACAAACTTTCCTTCACTTACTTAAACCCACTCACACGGTTTTGTATACATATATTTACCCTGTATTGGTTCTCTTCAGTTTGTGGTATTCATTGGTATTGCTATTTTTGTTGCAATATGAATATATTGTTTGGGGAGTTGTTGGTTTATATATTGATAATACATATTTTAAAAGAACACAGTCACTGGATACAAAATGAGTAAGATAGTCAATGTAATAAAAAGATACTAAATCATCAGAACTGATTGAGTTGGAAAAGGGAGTTAAGGGTTGTGAGATGTTTTTATTAAAGATTTATCTATAAAACATTACAGTGGGTCTGTCTTAAAGTGAGATTTCCTATAATAATGGGCTATCTTTTAGCATACAGAAAACAGGAGAATGGTCAGTGTTGAGAAAGATGCTTAAAGAGCCAGGGGCATCAGGACAATAGCAAAAAAGTTTCCTGCTGTGAACAAGTAAATTTTACAGATCATTATGGAGAAGCTTGCTGACTGAAGTCAGGAGCTGGATCTACTAGGGTGGGAGCACTGGAAGTTGTTTCATCAATGTGACATGAAAAGTTCATTCAAGCCGAGTATGGGACCAGAAAGAGGAGACTGGACGGACGTTCAGTAAGACACAGTGGAGCAACCACAGGGGATTTTTTTTTTATTGGTTGTTCAAAACATTACAAAGCTCTTGACATATCATATTTAATACATTTGATTCAAGTGGGTTTTGAACTCCCAATTTTACCCCAAATACAGATTGCAGAATCACATCGGTTACACATCCACATTTTTACATAATGCCCTATTAGTAACTGTTGTATTCTGCTACCTTTCCTATCCTCTACTATCTCCCCTCCCCTCCCCTCCCATCTTCTCTCTCTACCCCATCTACTGTAATTCATTTCTCTCCTTGTTTATTTTCCCATTCCCCTCACAACCTCTTATATGTAATTTTGTATAACAATGAGGATCTCCCTCCATTACCATGCAATTTCCCTTTTCTCTCCCTTTCCCTCCCACCTCATGTATCTGTTTAATGTTAATCTTTTCTTCCTGCTCTTCCTCCCTGCTTTGTTCTTAGTTGCTCTCATTATATCAAAGAAGACATTTGGTATTTGTTTTTTAGGGATTGGCTAGCTTCACTAAGCATAATCTGCTCTAGTGCCATCCATTTCCCTGCAAATTCTATGATTTTGTCATTTTTTAGTGCTGTATAATACTCCATTGTGTATAAATGCCACATTTTTTTTTTATCCATTCATCTATTGAAGGGCATCTGGGTTGGTTCCACATTCTATCGATTGTGAATTGTGCTGCTATGAACATCGATGTAGCAGTATCCCTGTAGTACGCTCTTTTAAGGTCTTCAGGGAATAGTCCGAGAAGGGCAATAGCTGGGTCAAATGGTGGTTCCATTCCCAGCTTTCCCAGGAATCTCCATACTGCTTTCCAAATTGGCCGCACCAGTTTGCAGTCCCACCAGCAATGTACAAGAGTACCCTTTTCCCCACATCCTCTCCAGCACTTATTGTTGTTTGATTTCATAATGGCTGCCAATCTTACTGGAGTGAGATGGTATCTTAGGATGGTTTTGATTTGCATTTCTCTGACTGCTAGAGATGGTGAGCATTTTTTCATGTACTTGTTGATTGATTGTATGTCCTCCTCTGATAAGTGTCTGTTCAGGTCTTTGGCCCATTTGTTGATTGGGTTATTTGTTTTCTTATTGTTTAATTTTTTGAGTTCTTTGTATACTCTGGATATTAGGGCTCTATCTGAAGTGTGAGGAGTAAAAATTTGTTCCCATGATGTAGGCTCCCTATTTACCTCTCTTATTGTTTCTCTTGCTGAGAAAAAGCTTTTCAGTTTAAGTAAGTCCCATTTGTTGATTCTTGTTATTAACTTTTGTGCTATGGGTGTCCTATTAAGGAATTTGGAGCCCGACCCCACAATATGTAGATCGGAGCCAACTTTTTCTTCTATCAGACGTAGAGTCTCTGATTTGATATCTAGCTCCTTGATCCACTTTGAGATTTTTAATACATGAAGTGATCTCAAAGGAATGATCTCAAAGCAGAAAAGTCAAGAGGAAGAAAGGGCAAGAGGAAGGGGGTTAGAAGTCTACAAGTTAAGTTGGCAATAAACTGTTATGTACCTAAAAAATAAAAATAAAAAAAGATACTTCAAAGACTGACTTCTTTGGTAGAAAACATACAAAATTATAATCCTCGAAAGGAGCTTACCATTTTAACTCACAGTACTTGTTTTAAAAATGCCATGTAGCAGGAGAAATTAAATAACAACTGCAAATTTTAGTCCAAGCCTACAGAAATGGCATTGGTGATATTTTAATTAATTTGTGTTTTTCCAAACACCTTGTTTTTAAGGTTTCCTGAGTATGTTGCTTTTCTACCTTTCTCCATTGATCAAATAATTCTTGCAGGCTAGTTTCAGATGGCTCTATCACTGAAAACACTGCCATTATCTTTGTTTTATGTGAGGTTCCAACTCTGCTTTTTTGTGTATTTCCAGCTAAATGCCTGGCAATCCTTAGCCACAACATAACTCATAAATTGAAATTGTCAATAATGAAGCTAGTTCTCCAAAGAAAATATTATAATAAAGAACAAGTAGGAGCTGGAGTTGTGGCTCAGTAGTAGAGCACTTGCCTAGCATGTGTGAGGCACTGGGTTCAATTCTCAGCACTGCAAATAAATAACTGAATAAAATAAAAGTGTGTCCCCATCTAAATTTCTTTTTTTTTTTAAAAGAAGCAAGTATGCTGGGGGAGGGGTCTAGGAAATAGTTGATGTCAAGCAGGCAGGGTTGGATAAAAGCATCTTACCCTGAAAATCAACTCCAACTTAAATTCGACACAATAAAAATGTCCAAATTGGCAAACAAAGGACTACAATGGAATCTATTTTGAAAGATCTTCCACAACATGTTTTTCAAAGCAATAGAATAATTTTTATTAAATGCTAAAGCATCAACAATTAAGCTCTTGTAGAGCAGAGTCAACTTACTTATGAGCAGATCACTCATTCTCTTTTCCCAAGACCCCAAACACATACTTAGCTATTTTTCTATTTGAAAAACAGCATTACTTTCAGAAATCTACCTGTGGAGCTTTGTGACTTCTTGCTCCATCCAAGGTCCCAAAGGAATGTCTGTGGATTTTTAAGAAATCATCTGCAATAAACCCCAATTCAAACCTTTAGGATCGGTTTTTAAAATTTATGATTGGTGTCATGAAAATAAAAGACTTATCTATGGTTGCCACCTCCTTATTCTAACAGTCTCCTCCCAGATAAAAAAGAAAGCATGGGTATTTGAACATGAAATGACACACAATTATTGTCAGAGCGATCATTTGGTGACAGTTTCTGCTTTGAGGGCATGGGTCACAAAACACAAGGCTCTCAGTGAGCTGGAAATGGTAATGTTGCAGAATTTTCCCAGTTTGAGTGGTCCTGAATGGTAATTGAAATGTGGGTGATTTGATCTTCAAATTATGAAACAGCACACCAGAACTTCTACACCTTACTGCTCATAAAAGCAGTATCAGTCTCAGTAGAGAGCTTATTAGAAATGCAAGATGTGCATTTTAACAGGATCACCAGGGAATTTGTTCAGTTTTGAGGAGCCGTGTACATTAGAAATTGAGATTTGTAACTCTAGCACACATTCTTCCCAGTTATTTCTTTGTATATAAATTAAAATAGGAAATACATTTTTTTCTGAAATTTATGCAAAAATAATCTCAAAAGTCACAGAAAAAGTTTCCCTCTGAACATGAAAATGTTGTATCATTTCAATTGGTATTTGGATATTTTTAGTATTGATCCAAGTACTAAAAACTGGTTGTTAATTTCTAAAATACTAAATATTGGTTGTTAATTTCCCCCTCCTGCTTTAAAATACTAGTAGTAGAAACTAAGAATATAAATAAACACTATCAATGGTGTTTTTTAATCACTGGGAGGAATTAGTCCTAACAGTGATATAGCTGGTTCATACTAAGATGATCATCGCTGAGTTTATATATAGTTCTTTGAAAGACAGCAGCACAGACATAAATGATCATCATAAGAGGCCTGCTTCCTAAGCCATGAGATCAAGGGCTCCATGCATTGCAATAGTGCATGTGTCTTGTGAAGTCAAGGCCTGTAGGTAGAGCAGAAGCAGGAAACAATCCGCTTCAGAGACTGAAGATTCCAGGCTTCACTTCTATCACTAAGGTATTTATATGCTGATTCAAAGTGTATAGTTGGAAAGACACTCACTCAGTTGTTAGCATCTCATTGAAGTTGTTTTGGACTGGATAAATGACTTTGGGACATCAAAACCTTAAAGCCATGGCCTGCGGTGTTGGCCCATGCCTATAATCCCAGCAGCTCAGGAGGCTGAGACAGGAGGATCCTGGGTTCAAAGCCAGCCTCAGCAATGGTGAGGAGCAACTCAGTGAGACCCTGTCTCTAAATAAAATACAAAAAATAGAGCTGGGGATGTGGCTCAGTGTTCAGGTGCCCCAGAGTTCAATCACTAGTACTAGGAAAAGCAATAGAATATGGAGCACAAAGATCCAATCAGTTTCCATTAACATCCTTGGGAAAGAAACCAGAAAACATTAAGGCTGAAATTAAGAGTGAAAAAAATATACAAAAACATTTGACTTCTGGCTATGGCTGAGTGAGGATGTCAATAAATCCTTTTCCTTAAAACAACTACAAACAATAATTTGGGGAACATTTAAGCTTGTATTCATTTATTTTTGTAGTTGTAGATGAACAGAATGCCTTTATTTTATTTTTTATTTTTATGTGGTGCTGAGGATCAAACCCAGTGCCTCATGCATGCTAGGTGAGTGCTCTGCCACTGAGCTACAGACCCAACCCCATTTATGCTTTTTAAACAGTCAAATTTCAAATAAGCCAATAGGAATGAGACACTCTTGCCTGAGGCTGCTGCAAACCCTCTTCTTCCCTGTCCTCCAGCTCATAAACACAGGAGTTTTGCCAGGGCTGGGGAAAGGCTGTAACGCCAGGCTGCTACTCTATTTGGTGTGGTGGAGACACCCACACCCAGGGGCATTATCTGTGGAACTGATGATCTTGATGATGAGTAAGCGGGGAGGGCCAATAATTCTATAAGGTTGAGGTTGAGGTCATAAGTGGGGCAATGATATTCCTGGCTCAAGCTTGCCTAGGGCTGAAGGTGGGAACCGAAATAATACTGCAAATGAGCACAAAGGAACTTTTTGGGATGAAGTAAATGTTCTGAAATTCAAAATCATTGAATTGTACATTTACCCTTGGTAAAAGTTATATGAAAATTATATGCCAATAAAGCTTTTAAAAATAAACAAAAAGGAAAACTCTCTAGGAAGAAAGAATGTTGGGATCTATAGCTCTAATGAACTCACCATGTCTCTAGCCAAAATTTTTGATGTTGCTCAGTCTTAAACTTGTTTTGGCAATGATTTTATTTTTATGATAAAATTTTTATAAGGGCTATAATCTTAAACACATTACTTGCAAAGGGAGAATGATCACACTGAGCTCAAAAGTAAAAGTAAATGTCATAATAATAAAAAGCATAAATTTTTACAGAATTTTAATACAACAAATTGAGCTCTCAGAATCATATAACAAGTTAACAAGTAGCTCTTGTCAAGGCAATAGAAATATGCACAAGTGTGCTTATTTGATGCCCAAAAGAATTAGTTTACATTTACAATAGATTATTCTCAACAGTAAGTTATATACATATGGAGTTTGATTTGTAAACAGTGTTTTTCCCATGATACTTCATTAAAATACATTTATTGCAAAAGTGAGGTCCTCAAGTTTAATTGCTTTCAGTAATAGGCAAGTTAACATAAATGAAGCAAGAAGGCTAGGTGTGCTACCATCTACAGAGCCATAATTTCTGGATTTCAATGCCATCTTGATACTTACTTTCTGAATCAAAGAAACTGTAAGGGGTGGCAAGGATTGTGATAAATTGGAGAGGGTCCCCAGAAAATTGGCATTTTTTAAAGAATGGAAACCTTTGTGGCTGATCTTGCTTTTTCAAGAGAAATCAAACACATATTTTTATAATTAAAAAATCTTCAGTTTATTCAACTGAAAAGAAAGGGTTTTCCCAAGAATCAGTTAGTGGCTTTTGTGTGCTATTTAGGCTATAGAAGACTTTCTTCAAATTTGCATTCTTCATAGAACACAAAAATAATGAAAGAAACAAAACTAGATTATATTTTAAATCCCTCAGGATTTGTTATGATTTTTATGAGACTCCAAATGAGAGTTAGTGAAGTCATGAATAGCCTATT
This sequence comes from Marmota monax, assembly GCF_021218885.2. Taxonomy (NCBI): domain Eukaryota; kingdom Metazoa; phylum Chordata; class Mammalia; order Rodentia; family Sciuridae; genus Marmota; species Marmota monax. The sequence goes on from NW_026693639.1 coordinate 319,377, forward strand.
ATCTGGCTTGTTGGTACATTTAATTTATGTCAACTGAACTCATTAGGTTAGCTCAATTTAACAAGTATTAAGCAACTGTTAGGCATAGCTGGGCCTAAGTGACAGTCTATGCCTTTATGGATGTGTAAACCCACCAGTGATGGTCAGGCATACACATTTCAGGGGAGAGAGTGCAAAGCTGGGAGAACATCTTGTCTGTGGAGGAGGAGAGGGATGTCCCCCAAGGTGATGTTGCCCTTAAAGCATGGTTTTAAAAAGGAGAGAGGACTGGCCATGGGCATCTGGAACTGAAGAGACTCACATAGCTGTAGAAGGACATAGGGCAATGAAATAGCTGGTGCCCAGAAGGAAAGAGCACCCAGAAATGAAGCATTTACCTGCTTACTTGCAAGTAATTGAGCTGCACTAATCAGTCACTTGTTTGTAGTATCTGGCATTAAGGAGGAGATAAGCCAGGGCTCCAAATGGCTCAAACCTTGGCTTACAAGTAAAAACCATTCATTTAATTATACCTTTTACATTAGGATCACAAGGATAATATTTTAATATGCCAAATCCTCTTAAATATTATATACACCCAAAACACAAATATGTGCCACTTTTTACACAAACTATAAATATCATGGATTTGATTCTCATAAACATTTGTAAACTTAATTCTGATTAAAGTTTATTAACTCATTAAAAAAAACTGAATCATCCCAAACAATTTTGAAGCTACCTTTCCAAATAAATTTTGGGGGGTCCTCCTCAGTTTTCTAAAAATTATCCTTAACAACCAGAATGATTGGCTATAACTCAGACTGAATTCTTGTTCAAAATACAGATGGAATGTTATATTTTTTAATAAGGACTATAAAACTCACAGGAGGAAGTAACCAAATATTAGATATCTCTGGGTCTGAGTCATACCATGACCTTAATGTTCAACTCCTATCTGAGCCTATAATCCCCATCCAGGGTTATTATATTACTACACAAGCTTTTAGATTAATTTCACTCTTAATATTTTATTTTAAGGTATACTATATTTTTAATACACATTAAGCATTATATTTTCTCATTTGAGGAACTTTAGAACTCACGTAAATACTGCATTCTTTTCATATCCTTTCTACATAGTAGGGCCTCTAAATTTGTTTTAATTCTAAAATAAAAACATTTAATTGGATCCTTTATCTTTCCATCATGTCTCACCACAATTTCTAAGGTTGGTCTGTTCAGTTCCTAGCAGACTTTGGTGTTCTATGAATAGAAAATCCAAGGAAAAACATTTTATGTAAATTTAAAAAGGAAAACCTACAGTTTAATAAGATTAAAAACAAGGAAAGGCAGAAATAGAGATTTTAAAGAAAGGAAAAAAGATTGGAAAAATAAAATAAGACCAAAGTTAGTTTGTAAAATATGTCACAATATCCTCTGTCCTATTAAGATGATTAATTTCACAAATTCGATCTGGGTTTCCTAGCAGCCAAAGTAAAGAAGGAAGCATAATCATATTTTTCATAAGGCAAAATTAAACAATTAACTCTGAAAAAATGACAAATATCCTAGATCTGAATTTTTTGAGAATTTTAGCTCATGGGTCCTCCTAAGAGGATAATTTACAATGCAATTACTAGGAATGAACTAGTGCTATTTAATAAACTATGACATTTGAAACAAATACATGAAGTTCTGCTGGGGGTGGGGAGGTAAAGAGTTCTTGAAAGTGACACTTTCCTGGCAGCCATCTGGTTGTTCCCAGATAAAGTCCTCAAAGATATCTTAATAAAAAATCTGAATGAAAATGTAAGAACACTGTTTTGTTTTTGTTTTATGGTAGGTGATTAAACCCAGGGGTGCTTTTACTACAGTGCTACATCCCTAGTTTTTTTTGTTTGTTTGTTTGTTTGTTTGTTTGTTTTTGAGTCAAGATCTTGCTAAGTTGCTGAGGGTCTCATTAAATTATCCAGACTAGCCTCAAACTTGTGATCCTCCTGCCTCAGCTTCCAGAGTTGTTGAGATTACAGGTGTGTGCCACCATGTCAGCAAGAACACTGTTTTTTTGGGGGGGGGATCCCTCAAAATAAACCAAGAATATGTATAATGACCAGCATTTCAGTTTATCTCTGGAGGCCAAAGTATCATTATTTGAAAAAGAGGTAGATGAGAAGCAGGTGGAATAGGCTAGATAATCACTAAGGATCCTTCTAGCTCTGAAAAATTTAGATTCTTGATTCAATCTTTACTGAGCTCCTGCTTGTCCTGTATTTCTCTGAATTGGAAAAAAAAGATTTCTACACATATGCACACAATCCTTTGAGTATTTCATAATTTTGCTATTCTGGAAAGTAGGTTTGCTGCTATTTGCCTGTTATTATAGCAGGAAAGAATTCAATATTTGCACACCAATTGATCCATGAAAGTCAACAAAGAACAGACAGCCTCTGTCCTCCTAAATTGTTCATCTGTGGACTCAGATGAAATTTAGAACCCTTCATTAAATATTCAAAACTCTTTCTGACAGCTACTATCAGAAATTTTCAAATTGACGTGCATATGGGTACATATGTTAAATAAAAGGAATTTAAACCTTACTCTTTTAAACTGTGATTGTATTTAAACTCCGAGGAACATTTCCCACATTAAAAACACTTAACTGAAGACTTGATTAAAATGCTGGGCTTCTGAAACCCTGGGAACAAAATTAGGCAGAGCCAACAGAACCCTTAGTAACTGAATAAGAATGACAGAGTGAGGCTCACAAAATATTATCAATTTTCATAGGAATTTTAAAAGATAATAGTAGAATCTTGAAAGCATTTCACACTATGATTATGCTCTGTAACTCTCAGATGCCACAAACACATGACTTTATACGTACACTGTATGTATATATTGCATATACACATATCACATGTATATTCTATATTTGCAGAAGAAAATGTCTATAAACCTGGCTGAGAACACTTTGTCATCCATTCTTTCAACCTCAGAAAGAACAATTATGTAAAAACATAAAAATCATTTTTCAGATAATTTTTACATTAGTAGTGTTAGGGGACAGATAGATGAGGATGGTGGGAACATGAAGTTAAGAATATAATTCTATTAAACTGGGTCCACTGTATTGACCCTCACATGCTTTCTTTTCCAAGGAGCAATTTACCTAAAGCCCTGCCTGGCCTAAGTGATATGTGGCATTCCCCAGCAGACTACCTATTTGCAGGAAAAATGCAGGCCCAAGATAATGTTGACAAGAGGAACCCAAGTTAACCTGAAGGAGGAAACTTTTGTGATCAGATCCTGAAATTCTGAGAGATAAGGTTAGTTCCTCCTAACCATAAAATCTGTAGGAATATATGGTTATGAATCTAATTGAAACCATTCAGCATGGGCCAAGATGACCTAAAGTTGCCATAACAGTGGGGACTTGAAAGTCTGTCATCTTGTTGTAAGTCAAAAGTCAAGAGGTGGACCTAGGCGGGACTCTCTGGAAACTTCTCTGGGATCCCCAATAAAACCGGAGTGCAGGAAAGGCACACTATACCTGTCCTTCTGAGACAACTCACTCTCTCCCTTAAGAGTGTCCCGTTACCCTTTTCCTATCCCTTCAATAAACTCATTACTATTACTCTGAGCAACATGTCTGAAATCTTACTGACTTGATGGCAAGAATCAATGTTTGAAGGTGGTCTTCATGCTGTCTCAGTTTCTTAGTTGGTCTCAGCTCTGTAACAGTAGGAGTCTGATATTTTTCTAGAAATGAAGTTGTCTTAAGTAAGTTATCTTGGTTACCTAGATACTATGCACAGTGTTAATGACATGGTTTGCTAAAAACATGAGCCAATCTTGATAAGTTTCCAAAGAAAAAGAAAAACAAAAATCTACAGTCTTTATTCAATAAATTTGGCAGTTGCATTTCTAAGATAAAAGCACATTAAATTCTGCAAAAGTGTATTCGTAAAATAGTATTAAATTCTTTGCTCAGATAATTATAAAGATTTTTTTACACCTACTTGAATGTACAGACATTAAATAATTATGTGGGATATGATTATGGGTTGTATAGTGACCACCCAAAATTCATATTTCCATAACCCAACCCCCAGTGCCTGACCTTTATTTGGAAATGGGGTCACTGCAGGCATTAGTATTAGATAAGATGAGGTCATGTGAGAGCAGGGTGGACCCCTAATCCAATAGGACCAGTGTCTTTATATAAAGAGAATATTTGGATACAGATATACACACACAGGGAAAACATCATGTGAGGATGAAGGCAGAGACCTGGATAATTCTTTATAAGCCAAAGAATATCAAAGTTGGCCAGCAAACCATCAAAATCTAGGAGGGAGACACAGAAGAGACTCAGACAGCCCCCCCAAAAGGCCAGTCCTGCCAAAACCTTGATCTCAGGTTCTGGTCCCAGATCTGTGAGAAAATGTATTTCTGATATTTAAGGCACCCAGTTTGTGGTTCTTTGTTGCAATAGTGCTTGGAAACAGATACAACATGTGTTATAGTGATACTTATCAACAGGTATCTTTCTTTAACGTAATTTTTAAAATCTGGTGAGTGTAGGGCCCATTCAATATATTTCATTTTTATGCAGTGCCATGCAAATGATATATTGTCTTTTGGGGAATGAGGGAAGATATAGAGAGAAAGCCATACAATTCCCAGGGTGGAGGTAGAAGCATCTTATGGGACATGAGCTGAGTACCTGACGAACAACCCTATGTTTCAGGAAAAGTATCTTCGGCCCATGTCCCGTCACAGCCCTAACAGCATCACAGCAGTGGTGTCATGTACAAGAGCAGGGCTGATGGCAGGCCAGAGCAGTCAGCCAGTCATTCTCCAGGAAGTGGCACTCAGTTATCTGGATGTTTCCCTAGAGACAGAAAAAAACAAAGAGAAAAAACAACAAAGCCTTTATAGAGTTTATATTGACATACTTTGGGGGAAGTGCCTATTCCCAGGGTGAACTCTCCTAGGCCACAGAAGTTACTGAGCTGTAGAAATAAGGCAGCTGCCCTCAGGCAACTCAGAGTCTGTCTGTGGAAGGAGTACCCCAGGAAAAGAAATACTGAGCTGTTAAGGAAGATGGGCATGCCCATGGCAAAGGGAAGAAGGGAACCTGCGAGATGAGTACCTAAAGTGTCAGAGCTGGTAACAGCTCCATGGTACTGGACAGTGTGTCAGTTACTTGACAGCTAACGAGAGAAGATCATTTTTTTAACACCCTCTACTGGACAATGAACTGTTTTTTTTTTTTTTTCACCTGTAACATTGCTAATATCAAATGCACGGAGGTTTTCCACACCAACAACCAGTTCTCCAGTTCTCTGATACCAGCTAAGTGTCCCACAATCCAGTTCAATTTTGATACTAACTACCCAAAGCCACTATTAGACTCTATATGTTTAAAGGCTGATTTCCCAAGACTATCTCACTTCAGACACCAATTGTAAATACAGCATTATCAGGTTACCCATACTTCTGTCTGACTTGGATACAAATTTGGGGTACTCACTAACCCTTCTTCTAAGATTTATAATTTACTAAAAAATTCATAGAACTTAGGACATTACTTACTACTATTGGGTTATTATAAACGGTAAAACTCAGGAATGGCCAGATGTTAAAGATGCCTATGGCAAGGTATGAGAAGAGCCATAGCCAATCTATACCCTCTCTGGGTGCCTTCATAATAATCCAGAAACTCCGTGAATCTCAATGTGTAAGGGTTTCAACAGACCAAAGTTAGTTTGTAAAATATGTCACAATATCCTCTGTCCTATAAGATGATTAATTTCACAAATTCTATATGGGTTTCCTAGCAGCCAAGGTGAAGAAGGAAGCATAATCATACTTTTCATAAGGCAAAATTGAACAATTAAATGTAAGCAAGAACAATTATTAAATCAATCTCTAGTCCCTCTCCCCTCCCTGGAGATTGTGGAGTAGAACTCCAAGTTCCAGACCTTTAGTCAAGGTTTGAACTTCTTGACAAGCAACTCCCACCCCAGAGCTATCTAGGAGCCCACTAAGAGTGATCTTATTAGAATAAAAGTCTCTCATCACTCAGGAAATACCAAGGGTTTAAGAACTCTGTGTCCAAAACAAGGAACAAAGACCAAATATGTAGTTATGCCAACAGGGTAAATTATTTTCAGTAATCATTATGTTCTTGAATTGCTTAGTTTTGATACAATACCTATAATACTTTCAACATTAAAGACATTATTTTAATTTTTGTATGAACTAAAAGGTGCACATGCCCAAAGAGATTATAGCTTAAAGTTTTCTGCAATAAATTTTAAAAATGTAAAGTTTCCATGTAGTCACATAGAACAATAAAATAAAGAAACTCAAGTTCTGTTTCTTTATCTTTATAATCACTGTAAGTCACTGTTTAAATGCTTGGATATGTAGTTCCAGCAGAATTGGAGAAATAAACTGTAACTATAGTGAACTCCCCTAATCCTGAAATACTCATAGACTAAGCTCCCCATATGAATGTGTTATAGGTAAGTACACTACCATCTGACTGGAAGCTCTGAGCTCACTTCCATGTAGAACATAGTATATGCTAAAGGATAAATATTAAAAACAAGCAACTGCGAATCTTCTATATTAATTATTAAACTCAACAGCAACTACAAAAACAAGTATATAGTACCAGTATATAGAACTTAGACCATCAAAAGATTACTTTCTCCTCACCCAGCCCTTGGGAGGAGGAATTGAAAGAAAGCAAAGGATGTATATATAGCAGGCCAGTTAGGAGAGAGCTCGTGGAAGAGAACATGGAGGCTTAACTTGGGAAAATACATTGAAAGAAATTTAGGTGGTGGGACATGATGACTGATTGGCTCTTCAGTTGGAGACAGAAATGTGGCCATATTAGCTTCCCGTTTTCTGGATGGGATATCAGGTGGATTGTGGACTTGTTGGTATGTGAATAGGGATGGACACCAAAGTAATAGAAGTAATTGCCTAGGATGACAGGGTTGTATAATAATTCTAAAACTTCATGATTTCTAACAAGGGAAAAGAATACATTAGCAAATCATGTCTCCATTTTGCAACTAGAAAACCAAGGCACTGAGGGGTGAAATCACTTTCCCATAGCAAGTTAGGAGAAAGATTGGGTTAATTTTTTTTTTTTTTTAATGGGAGGGTGGGTACCAAGGATTGAACTCAGGGGCACTCAACCACTGAGCCACATCCCCAGCCCTATTTTGTATTTTATTTAGAGACAGAGTCTCACTGAAGTGCTTAGCATCTCACTTTTGCTGAGGCTGACTTTGAACTCTAGATCCTCCTGCCTCAGCCCCTCGAATTGCTGGGATTACAGGTATGCGCCATTAGTGCCCAAACCCGGGATTAAATTTTACTTTATCATGTGGATCCAGAAGTTTAGTGTAACTTCATTTTAAGAACCCATCCTTGATAAAACTTTGCAGATAGGAAAAGAAATAATAGAGCTTGTCACTTTGCCTTACCAAGGAAGATCTGTCTATAGACATCAGTCTCTGACAAGTGGAATTCACACCTAAAGAGCAGGAGGTACGAAGGAGCAATATGAACTATTTTTTTTTCTAAAAATAATGTTTTAAATTTAAATATGGCTTTCAGTAATTCCAGGAAGGCTGCCAGAGATGTGGAAGAAAGCCGGCAGAACACAGTATCCAACCAGGAGGGAAGGTATCTCAAGTGCTGGAGAAGCTGCTTGTGCTGGTATTTGTCCAGACTCCAATGCAGGTATCTTTCCACTCCAATTACACTATGAGCTACTTGAGAACAAGACTGGATTTTTGCCATCTGATATTCCCAGTGCCTAAGCAAGGGGTCTCACACATGGTAGGTGCTCAATAATTGTAAAATAATGAAAAAAACTCAATGGAATAGAAGGAATACCAGGATACAAGAATCAATAAACTGGATCTAGAAAAAATAAAACATGCATCCCTAATCCAAAAGGCTTCTGTCAGCTCTAAAATTCTGCAGAAAGGATGGCCAATTCCTGAAGAATTAGCATTTTTCTCTCTGGTTATGAGAAAGAACCAAAGATTCAAATGTCAGAGCTATCTTTCTTCTTCTAGATCCTTATTCTAAGGAACTTCAGGGTGAGAAAAAGCCTACAACTTGGTGAACATGGGTCAGAATTTGAACCATCTTCCTGCTCCAAGGCCACTGCTCCCTCCACAGGTCCATTTCCTTCCTTCATTCACAGAATTAATGAAAATGTTTTCTTTTATAACATTTTTCAAGGTATTCTCTTTAAAAGTGTCATTATGATTCTTCCTGGGAATTGGACACTCGTATTATAATACACTGGAAATTATCAATGAAGGTTATTAGATCCTGTGAATATATATATATATATATATATATATATATATATATATATATATATATATATATATACACACACACACACAAACACACACTCACACACACAAGGGGAACTAAAATTGAAGCCAAACAATATATTTTATGTGGTGGTGAGGATCAAACCTAGTACCTTGCACGTACTAGGCAAGTGTTCTAGCACTGAGCCACAACCTCAGCCTCAGAAATTCTCTTGATTGATTTGCTTACCAATCTCTCAGTACTGGTATTGCCAACTATAACACAGAGAGAACCAAGAACACTTCAGGTGCTGTTAACAGGACTAAAATTTCTAGCCATATAGACCCTTTCTATGGCAGTTAGTGACTCAGAACTCAGAACAAAACCCACTGGAGAATTTTGTAGATCAATATTTTCCCCTCTGGGCTAATAAAATATCTAATTTTGTTATAAAGAATGACTTTGGAAACTTGTTTTGCAGAAGTTTCTATATAATATAAAATACAGTAGAATTTAGAAATAAGTTGGATCGGTTACACTCAACCATAATAGCTTCAGTTAGGACACAGTTTAGGAAGTCCCATCAATCTCCTACAATCTCCTTGAATGAATGAGACCTTCCTTTGGTCTCTTTACTGTATTAAATTGTTGTCAAGCAATAAATAAGTATCTATAGATTTATACCAGACAGAAAGTGACAAGACTTCTGTAACAAGAACATTTAGACTAATCTACTCATAATCTGATTTCCTAGTTTTTATTTCCTACTTATTTTCATGTATACTTAATCTGCAACTTTCTGTGTTTCCTAAGGACCTCATTAACTATCTTTGTGTATTTTGCAAGCCATAGTGGTATCCGTGGCAAAATTGGGGTCCACCAAGTGGCTGACTACAGCAGTGGCTTTCAATAGTTCCCTATCATTATCTGTCTACAGAAGTAGTTAGCCATCTTTTGTATCCAGTACATTGTTTTTAAATCAGCAAATATTCTACATGTTTTTTTTGAGAGAAAGTCATTGGTTGTATTTCATCAGAAAAAAGGGTTGAGAAAAGAGACATGGGTTATTTTGATTATAAGTACATGTTAAAAAGTAAATTCTATATATTGTCCATACATCTTACACATTACTATACAAGACCAAGATGGGAGACAGAAGTACAAAGTGAAGATCTCACAAACACATTTTGACTTTTGAAATTAAGATGATAATGATTATACTTCATTAAAAAATGAAAAATCCAAAACAAATAATATATCAAATAAGGCACAATTGAGGACTTTCCTTTGCAAATTGGGAAGGATTTGGACAAACTCGGATGTATTTGCCTCACTATTAGATAATCAGGTATGAAACAGAGGTCTTCCAGACATTCCCCTGTTCCAAATGCACACATTTAGAATCATCACTGGTTAGATCATATTAAAGGCCATGAGATAACATGGAACCACCAAAGGGAGAGGGTATAATCAGGGAAGAAAAATACCTAAGACATTCCATCATGGGGAGAGGAAAGAAGATGAGGAACCAACAAATGGAGAAGGGAAGTTGAAATTCAAATTGCAGAATATTATATATCAAATTTCAGAGTGCTCACGCCTCAGAGAACCAGAATATTCACCGAGCGCATGCTTTCTACTAGTCACTTCCACATCCTGGAATTTTCCTGAAAAAGAGATTGAACTCAAATATGCAGGGGCCAGAACAAGGAAAAAAAATCTCCTGATACAGGTGAGTTCAAGACCAGAGAGAGGAGTGAAGAGTGCTTGAGAAGGCAGTTCTCCTGCAAAGGAATTTTTAAAATACTCTTCTCAATTTTTTGAGCAAAGAAAACTACTTCTGTGGAACAAATATGACCTGTATGGGTTTTAACTTTGTGACACCTTCTATGTATTAACTCTTCAAAAGATAAAATATTCCTAGTTTCTAAGCAGCATAAAGGGATCCAAGGCTTTGAAACTAGTAGCAGGCCAGAGAGCCCATGTTCCTTTTACTATACGAAATTGCTTTCCTGAAATTTCTGAAACCAAGTAGACTGTAATCTAAGCATTAAGCTGGGTCTTGTATAACTTTTGAAGTGAACAAAAAAAGTAGAGAAATTTATTTCATTTGTTCCAAAATATTCTCACTAGAACTTTTATATTTCTTGCCCCATCCCATCCATGTTCTAAATTAAAAATAGAGCTTTGTGTATTTTTTTTCTTTTTCTTTTCTTTCTTTCTTTTTTTAAATAAAAGTTCTACATCTTTGAAGTGTGAAGGAAATATATGGAACCTCTTTTGGTTTTGATATGAAATTCCCCCAAAGTTCCTGCATTAATACCAGCAGTGAAATTATTAAATCATGAGAACTGTACCTATTACAAGGATTAATCTATTTGATGGATTAATGACTTGAAAGGAATACTGTATTGCATGGTAACTGTAGGCAGGTGGCGCACTGCTGGAGAGGTGTATATGGAGGTGTGCTCTAAGGGATTATATCCTGTCCCCTTGGCTCCTCCTCTTATTTCTCTCTGCTTCCTGGCTGTCATGATGGGAACTGCTTCCCTTCACCATGCCCTTCTACCATGATGTTCTGCCTCACCTCGGGCTCAGAGAAATGGAGTTGACCAACCATGAGCTGAAACCTCTGAACCCATGATCCCAAATAAATGTTTCCTCCTCTAAATTTTTCTTGTTGGGTATTTTGGTCAGTGACACACAACTGACTGACACAGACTCTAAACTCAGATGAAGAAGGGCCAACACACATCCATGTATCTTAAGGGCTTTGAGGAGTATTCATGGCTCCCTGAACATAGCGCTGGTAATTAACTGGGCCCAAATGCTGCCCATTGTTCCTGGACTTAACTTGCCTTTTTCTCTCTTTACTTTCTGATTTACTTTGGGATTCTGAATGCCTGTGTATAATAGGTGGTGTGTGGGCACTCTCTCTTGGCTGTACCCCTGTTTTACCTTATGGAACTCACAGGGGGCAGCGGGAAGAATGTTAAGACAGTAAGGTGATGAGTGAGGCCAGGCTCTGCCCTGTACTATCTAGGTGACCTTGCGGCAAGCCACACAGCCTTTCTGAACCTGTTTTTCATTTTTTAAAATTCTTTAATGGGGATCAAAAATACCATTTTTTATTACTTCCTCAGATGATCCTGAACCTACAGTAAAGTACTCGTCATTTCTCCCCTATAAGGACACTTTATTAAACTTTCTGAGCTTAAGGATTCTCATTTTAAGAGTAAGTATGGGGCTGGGGTTGTGGTTCAATGGTAGAGCACTCACCTAGCACAAGGAGGCACTGGAACCCTCAGCACCACATAAAACTAAATAAATAGATAAAATAAAGGTCTAAAAAAGTAAGCAAAGGGAAAATAATGTGATGTGGAGAGAGGAAAAGGCAGGTTTAAAAAAAATTAGAAGGTGAGCAAGGGAATCACCTTGGGATAGAGAAAGGAGTGCCCACCTAGGTGCAGAACTTACAAAACTCATGCTCTAATGTTATGTGCTTTAGAAGTTCCTCACTTCAGAGACAATCTTGTGTTCCAGGGAGTGGGAACAGTGTGAGGGCAGAGCTGAGGCCACAGCTGCTGGCCCAGCTGTGAGTTTTCTTACTCTGACTCTAAAGCAAAAGGCTGTCTGGTGTTCAGGAGTGCCTGGTCTGTGTGAAATTACATGACTTAAAATAAAGACTGTGAGTGGTACCTTCAGAACTGAAATGGGCTCCAGAAAGGTTGATTTTCAATCTATTTCAAATCTATTCATAAATGATGAATATTTAATGAAAAATTAAGTATTAAATTTACCTGTCTAAAAATATTTGTAAATCAAAGTATAACTCTTATAGGATATTGATGTTTATCATCTGACCATGAATCTATAATGATATCAGTGACCACAAGAAACAAGAAGACAAAAATCTGAAGAATCATCAACACCTATGTGTTAGCTTTGCATCATTGTGACTATTACCTGAGAAAAACAACTTAGAGGATAAAAGATTTATTTTGGCTTATGGTTTCAGAGCTTGGCCAACTGTCTCCAAGGATGAAACATCATAGTGGAAGGATGTGGCAGAGGAAAGCTACGTGGCTTATGCAACCAGAAAGGAGAGAGAGAGAGAGAGAGAGAGAGAGAGAGAGGAAGAAAATGGGACAGGGAGAAGAAATAACTTTCTAGGGCACGCCTCCAGAGATCTAATTCCTTGAACCGTGCCCCACCACCTAGTTTCCACCACTTCCCAGTAGTCCATTCAGTTATTGATGGATTAACACACTGATGAGATCAGAGTCCCCCAAATCCAATCACTTCCCAATGTCATACCTCTGAACTACCAAAGTCTCCATCTCTGTATTGGGGAATATGCTTTCCATGCAATAACCTTTGAAAATATGCCAGATAGAAACAAAAACATTTGACCTCTGGTATCCAAATGATCTTGCTCATTTCACATTGTAAAATACATTCAGTCCTAAAATACATTCAGAGTCCTATGGTCTTAACAGTTCAGCATTGCCCCAAATCCAAATGCAAACTCTTCTCTAACACTCAAAGCAAACTTTTAGCTATGATTTCCTATAAAAATCAAAAACAAGTTAAATATTTTCAACATAATTTCACAGGGCAAATATTTACATTTCAAAAGAGAAATAGGGGCATAGAAATAATGAATGGGACCAAAGCAAGATGGAAACCCAGCTAGTCAAACAATTCTTATAGCTCCAGTATCAGTGGCATATGGTGGCAGAATATGGCTTCCAGAAAGCTTGGGCAGCCAGCCATGCCCCTATGGCCTTGCTGGTTACAGCCCATGTGTTCTCTCTCTTAGGCTGGCTCTGCTTGCTGCCTGAAGCTTTCCTTAGCAGATGTTTTATGTTCCTGGCATCTTTAACTTCTTGAGTTCTCAATTTAGGTTTCATTCTCACAGCTTCATGTATTGCTCTCTCAGAGGATTCCTGCAGAGATTTTGATCCTGATCATATTGACTGGCTTTGGAGGCCTTCCTTTGAAATCTCAGTGGAAGCCTTCATGATGCCATAACTTACATTTTTTTTATGCCTGCCAAACCACCACCACATGAGTGATGCCAAGGTATGCTGCCAACAAATCTGGGCCTGCCTAGACCACGGTTGGAGTGGCCTCTGAGTGCCTGGATGACTAAGCATGCTGAAATGAAATGAAATGAATTCTGGGGTAATAACTTCCTAGGTGACCCTGCGTAAGCAGGGTGTCCCAGCAATCTCTTCTCAAAGTAAAGTCCTTCAAATGAGTTTACACTCTTACAACTTTAAAAATGAGATGGGTGGGGTCTTGCCAATTATAAAGATGCCCTCAAAGTATCTATCCTATTGTCTGCGTGCAAAGTTCTTAGCTTCTCTTTAGTGGTACTAATCTCTTCAGCAATCACAATTACTTTGGCCCCAATTTTACCTGAACTTTTCTGGACAAAAAGCCAGTTTTTCAATTCTTTCCATCATTCTTTTTGCTCCCAATTCTCATTATAAACCTGACTAAAATCTGCCAGCAATACCCATGCCATTGCCTGAATCCTGCTCTGTCTTGAAAGTCCATCAAATTAATTGATCTATTATCTTTAAATTCAGCCTCACAAAAAGTTTCAGGATAAAAATGTAGATAAGTTCCAGAATGTGGCATTCATGGGCTCTAGTCTAATTCCCCATAAAGTCCTCATGTGCACAAATCTTCATGTGTACAATCTTTACTGTCCACATTCTTATTGGCATTCTAGTCTTCCATGATCACATGAAACTCATCCATTAAGCTCTGCTTATAACATTCTAAGGCTTTTCTAGCCTGCAGCTTCTAACTTTTCCAAACTCCTTCTGAAAGCCAGTTCCAAAGTCTTCTGAACCATAAGGTTAGTTATAGTCACAGTAACAACCCAACTCCTGATGCAAATTTTCTGGGTTAACTTTTCATCACTGTGACAAATACCTAAGAAAAATAACTTAGATGTGAAAAACCTTATTTTAGCTCACAGTTTCTGAGGTTTCAGTTCATAGTCAGCTGGCTCTAAGGCAGAAACATAATGGCAGAAGGATGTGGCAAAAGAAAGCTACTCAGCTCATGGCAGCCAGAAAGCAGGGAGAAAGAGGAGGTATGGAAGAAGGGACCAGGGACATGAAATACATTTTCAGGCCATGCCCCAGTGATCTACATCTCCAACCATCCCCACCCCAAATAGATTAATACACCAATGAGATCAGGGATTTTATTACCCAGTCACTTACTAACATCCCCACTTCTGAAAATTGCTGTACTGGGAACCAGGTTTTGAGCCTTTTAGGGACATTCCAGATCCAAACCATAACAACTTAATTCAAAGTTAATTTAATATTTATTGCAAAAAGATTATGCCTGAAGATGCTTCAGGTCATTCACCTACAAATTACACATATAAATATCATTCTGGGATGCATAAATTTTCACACAAATTAGATGACTATTTTTAAAAAAGAAATTTATTTCATTTTTAGTCCACATTACATTGTACATGTAAGATAAATTAATTGATAATACTTAAATGATGTCATTTTTATCCCAACATGATCCAGTACAAAAACTAGACAATGATTTAATATAATTTCAATAAAGGTTGGAGTTTTTTTCATCCAATTACTGAGATAAAAATAAAGCTTTTTTTTCTAAGATTATTCTCCCTAAAGTGAGACACCTGGCATCATTGAGATGCCACTGTAAATTAATTTAAGAGGTCAGCATTAAAGACCAAATATTCTGTAGTAGTAGTAATATACATTTTTTGTAGAGTGTTATGGTAAAAAATATTATTACTAAATTAAGAATCTTATGAGAAGGAAATGTGTTAGGAATTAGCTGAAGTTCATACATATCATATATTCAGAACCAAATAAGCTGTGATATATAATTAAAATAGACATATCTGTTATAAGACTTAGGAGTATTTCATATAATAGTATTAAATAAATTACAAAATAATCCACTAAACAGTTTTTGATATTTATATGCAAGGGAGAATCTGTTTTCTCTATTTGATATATATCATTAATCAAATCTGAGGAAAGTTTAAGCCTCTAAAAAAAACTTTGAAAATCAGTCATATAAACAACTCCTCCAAATTTTTATTTGTTCAATATAATTTACATAATTTTAGGCAAGTAGTCAATGAATGCAAATCAAAAACTTCAGCTTTTACCATTTACTTTGAAAAGCTCTAATTATTAAAATAAAGCTCAAAACCAGAAATTCACTCAAATGTATTCCTAAAAAAGAAATGGAGAAACTGGAAAAAATGTGCAGAACTCACACATTAATATTTAACTCTGAAATTTTGGAATAGTATGTTAGAATAACTTTTCTATTGGAAGTCCCTTTTGAGGAATTTAATGGGATAATTTTATATTCTGCACTGAAATGGAATTTTGTAGGGAAAAACCTACAAAATTGCAGCATTTATATTTGGAACACATTCAAAATTATCATAAACAACTTCTTTTTTAAATTTTTTTAGTTATACATGGGCACAATATCTTTATTTTGCTTATTTATTTTTATGTGGTGCTGAGGATCAAACCCAGGATCTTACACATGCAAGGTGAGCACTGTACCACTGAGCCACACCCCCAGCCCATAAACAACTTCTTTGTGACTTTTGTTTTATAAAAATATTTGTTGAATGGAGATAAAATTGGTGAAAATATCATGGCCACTACATCTACAAATTCTAATGCAGAAAAGGTTAGAATTAATTTAGGAATTATGTAAAAATTAGGATTAATCTTTTTTTAAAAAAATTTATTGTTTCTTTTTAGTTATACATGACAGTAGAATGCATTTTGATATATATTGTACATACATGGATTATAACTTCCCATTCTTTCGGTTGTACATGATATGAAGTTACATTGATTGAATATTCATATATGAACTTATGAAAGCAATGTCTACTTCATTCTACCATCTTTCCTATTTCTATCCTCCCTCCCTTCCCTTCATTCCCCATTTTCTAATCCAAAGTACTTCTATCCCTCCCCGCCTCCCTTATCATATGTTAGCATACACATGACAGACAGAACATTTAGTCTTTGGATTTGGGGGATTGGCTTATTTTACTTAGAATAATAGTCTCCAGTTTCATCCATTTATCAGCAAATGCCATAATTTTATTTTTTATGTCTAAGTAATATTCCACTGTGTATAAAAAATAGTTGCAACTATTAACCAGAACCCAAACTAATGGGGCTTTAACAGAATCTAACTGACCTGCAAGAATGGAAATATTCAAGGTCCAGCCCCCTCTTCCCATCCTGTCATATCTAAGAAGGGAGAAATTATAACTTGTGCAATAACGGTCTAGAAGCATAGTCTCGTAAAAGACTGAAACTCAATAATAATAGGACTATAAAGCACTTCCGCTACACACACACACACACACACACACACACACCTTATCATCACAGTACTAATTATGCATTTATAGCAGTTCCTTTTTCTTAGTACATCATGTCTGGCTATCTACAAAAAAAAAAATTATAAGGTGTACTAGAGGGTATTAACACACGCAGTTTGAAGAGGCAAAGCAAACATCAGGGCCAGACTCAGATAGGGCAGGGATGTTGAAATGATCAGACCAAGAATTTGAAATGTTTTGGCAGAGTTGTTGGAATTATCAAACCAGCAAAGGACTGTGATTTATCTAAGTGCTCTACTGGATAAAGTAGACCGCATGTGAGAACATATAGACAATGCAAGTTGAGAGCCAAAAATTCTAAGAATGAAACACAATTAGATTCTAGAGATCAAAAATACTCTAACAGAAATAAAGAATCCTAGCTGGGCATGGTGGCACAAGCCTGTAATCCCAGAGGCTCTGGAGGCTAAGGTAGGAGCATTGCAAGTTCAAAGCCAGCCTGAGCAATTTAGCAAGATCCTTAGCAATTTAGGGAGACCCTATCTCAAAATAAAAATTAAATAGGGCTGGAGATGTGGCTCAGTGATTAAGCACCCCTGGGATCAATCCCTGGTACCCCTCCCCACAAAAAGAAATGAAGAATCCTTTGATTGGTTTCTTAATAGACTGGAAATTACTGTAGAAAGAATCTTTAAAATGGAGGACATCTCAATAGAAACCACCCAAACTGAAAAGCAAAAGGTAAGCATTCTGAAAAAAAAAAAAAAAAAGAACAGAGTATCTGGGAACTGTGGGGCATCTCTAAAAGTCAGACATATTCATGATGGGAAAATCAGAAGAAGGAAAAGAGAATGGAACAGAAGAAATATATGAAACAAGAAAGACTAAGAATTTCCCCACGTTAATGTCATACCAACCACAGATCGAAGAAACACAGAGAACAGACACCAAGTGGATACACACCACAAAAGAAAAAAAAGCAATTTATGTGTATAATTTTTAAACTATAAAAATCTATATATAAAGAAAAATTCACAGAAGAAATGAAAGAGAAAAATACTTTATTCATATTGGAGAGCAAGTACAAGAATTACTTTTGACTTTTTCAGAAACCATACAAAAAAGAAGAGTATAGTATGAAATATTTAAACTATTGAGACAGAAATGCCCCTGTCCTAGAATTCTGTGCCTTGCAATATTATTCCTCAAATGTGAAAGAAAGAAAATGACTCACTTAGATGAAAATTGAGGGTATTTGTTTCCAGTAGACCTGCCTCTTAAGAAATGTTTATGTACAGATGCATGATTTGATCTTTTTATTTGTGTGTGACCAAACTCATTGCAAAAAGAATGTGATCAGGTTTTCAATTGATAAAAAGGAAGGCAATCAGGAGAAAGGAAAAAACAAGGGTAGTGATAAGGTAACATTCATATTTGCTAAAAATGGGTATTAAATTTGGGCCAAAGTTTTCTAATAGCTAATTATAAGACTAAACAGTATAATCCAGAATACACTAAAATTAGTAGAAACTTGAAGGATCCAATTATTCCACCAGCCTTCCCAAGCTCTTCTTTCAGTACAGAAGCATTTATGAACTTCCTTCTAAAACAAAATCAGAATTCAGATTCCAGTTGTATTCAAAATAAAAAATAAATAGACCAAAAGTATTGTCCAGGTATATTACAGTGAGGATAAATTGCAAACACCACAAATTACACCTTAACAGGCTTGTATCCTAAAAGGCAGCGTCATTATTAATGCTCACCATGCTATACACTGTGACCTGAAGAATAGTGAGCAGTCCTTGACTTAACTGCTACAGGAGCAGCAAGCAGGACAGCTCTGGGCACATGTAGGTACAGCCCTCCTCTCCCATGTCACCACAAGGAAACCAGAATCCTCAACCCCAGCCCTGTAGGGGTTGGCTTAACTCTTTGAGTTCCCTAATGCATGGTGAAGTTAAACAGTTTGGCACCTCCCACAAAGCAAATGCAAGAATGACTGAGCAAGCCAGGCACAGATGCTGCAGGGAGAAAAGGAGCCTGTTGTGGCCTGCTAACAACTCCTGCTTACATCTGACACACAGAGGTGTACATAGAGACTAAGTCACAAGAGAAGCACTTTTATACCTCTAAGTCTTCTCTAAACATGCAACTGGAAGGACAAGCCTTGGTACTAGCTGGGGGCTGCCCTACTGATTCAGGGAGCCAAAGTAGAACAAAATCTGCAACTCTGTGGCCAGTCTGCAGTGAGATTAATGAGGACCGCAGAATTGCCATCAGCACAGTGTGTGTGCATGCATGCGTGTGTGTGTGTGGTAAGAAATTGTTCTTGCACCACACAGCTCTTATTCTGTCTGTTCTGTCTCCTTCTTTAGTGATGGTGTGTCTTCATAAAACAAAGTACACACTCTGCAGCAACTCCTCTCTCCTGCTTACCCCCAGCCTGGTCACCTTAGATGAAAGATTTGTTTAGTTACCACAAAGCAAACACTGCTGCTGGCAGAACTTTTGAGAAGAAAAGTCATCAACTGACCGATACCACTCACCTTTGGCTCTAGTGCTGGGGAATCCCAGGCCACTGAAACACTTGAGTGGTGCCCCAGTGTCAGATCTTAACCCAGCTGAACAGATGGAGCAGTCACCTTTGTCTCATTTTACATTGAGGTAGAGGTCTCAGATACAGGCACTGAAGGAAGCCATTCTCCCTCTAGCATGCAGAGGTTGAAGAGCAATATGGTCTAGGTTCAAATTTAGTTTTGTCAGGTACTCGCTGTATGATCTGGGAAAGTTACATTCCCTGCTTCTACTTCTTCAGCCAGAAGGAGGGTTTCACTTCTTCAGAGGGTTATTGTGGGGATTTAATTAGCTAATATATCTGAAGGGCTTAGAACAGTGACTGGCACAAAATCAGAGTTATATGTACAGTTCCCTAAATAAGGTGGTTGAGGCTAAGTAAACAAGGAGTGAGCAGATAACACTAAACTTGACCACAGGGAGCAGAGGCTGACATCTCCTGGCTCTACCACAAACAATCCAATGTCTCAAGCAAATCACTTACAGTCTTTAGGTCTTATTTTCTCCAACTTTATCTAGCAATATCAACTTCTTTCCAGGATTGCTTTAAAAGTCCATGAGATGTTGAAGCCATCAACATTTTGTAAATAAGTATTCAAATGTTGGATGTAAGTCCTTCTGTGTTTATTTTCTATTGTAATAGCTTTATTGACATCATACAGCTCACCTATTTGAAGTGTACACTTCAGAGGTTTTTAATATTTTCAGTTATCCAACTATCACCATAATCATAATCAATTTTAGGATATTTAGAACATCATTTTCCCCAAAGAAGCTCCATATCCTTTAGTAGTAATCTGTATTTCTCATATTCACCCTCAGAACTAGGCAACTTCTTTCTGTCTATATAAATTTGCCTATTCAGGACATTTTATATAAATGAATTATGGAATGTATTGTTTTGTAATGGGGTTCTTTGACATAGCATGATGTTTTTAAGGTTCCTCCATGTTTATAAAATAGATAACCACATGTTATGCATCCAAATTATGAGCAAATGGACATTTGTGTTGTTTCCTTTCTTGTGTTACTATGAAAAATGCTTCTAAGTGATAGTGAAGAGTTGGCATTTTTTTGTGTTAGTGTGCTAGGTAGGCATTGTGATCAGTGTTTTTCTAATGTCTTGCTCAGCTGAAGGCAGTCACTGTAAGGTAGGTAGAAATGTTGCTTGATTGGCCAGATGTGGGACATGGGTCCATCTGTGAAATCAGGATGCACCTCAATTGAGGGAGGAATGTTTCCTCAAAGAAAAGTTGAAACACACTGCTATGATTTAGGTATTAGATGTCCTCTAAAAGTTCATGTGAGACAATGCAAGAGGGTTTACAGGTGAAATCATTAGGTTATGAGAGCCTCAACCTAATTAGTGCATTAATCCTCTGATGGGGATTAACTGGCTGCTAACTGTAGGCAGGCAGGGTGTAGCTGGAGGACATAGCTGGGTCCCTGGGGGTGTGCCTTTAGAATATATATTTTTTCTTGTTGAGTGGAGCTCTTTCTCTGCTTCCTGGTGCCATGTTTTCAGCTGTTTCCCTTTGCTACCTGCTTCTGCCATGATATTCTGCCAGGAGGATTTGAGTCAGCTATCTATGGACTGAAATCTCTGAAACCATGAACCCCAGAATAAACTTTCTGCTTCTAACTGTTCTTGTCATGTCTTTTTGGTCATGTAGCAACCAAGCTGACTAAAACATTTACCAAAATGGAAATGCAGGCAAGCATTCAAGGGGAGCACTCACCTATGACTACACTTAGGCTTCGGCTGCACTAACAGAAGTAAAGCATTCAGATCTCAGTAAGTAAGAGCACATGTGTAGCTCTTTTGATCAGAACCTACCTGGCTGGTTATATAAAATGCTCAAGTAAGATTTTGACAGGAATAGCATTTTTTTTGTATTGGTTTGCCCTGAGTGGTTCCTCTTTGTGCCTTTTATCTGTCATTATTAGACACTGCTTTTACTCACAAGTACACCATACTTTGATGAAGTAAATTAGAGAAAGATACTAGAACTTGGCAAACAAGTGAGAGAGCATCAGGAGACATATGTCCAAGATGACAAAAGTCCAAGCTTTATAAAGTGCTGGGAAACCAGGGTTTTTCATCCAAGAGAAAGCTAACATGAGACAAGAGTTGTCCTCAACACACGAAGAACACCCAATTAAAGAGAAGGATAGAATTGTTTTATGTGATTCCAAGAGATGAAGTGGTACCATCAGTAGAATTAACAGGAGAAAATGTCAACTGTATGTAGGAATAAAATTTCTGAGCACTTTGCTATACTTAATCCAGTCATATAGGGGAGACACCAGAATGGGGAAAAATCTTGGAGTCTTGAGAAGGATTTGTGTGAAGTCACCATATGTAATAAATCAGACCACAGATCTTAAAGAATAAGCAGTGTCAGACATAAAACAGATTTAAAATAAAAACAAGAGGTGGATTTTAAAAAGAAAAAGAGATTGGAGGAAGGCAATAATTGTCCCTGCAGCTAAGGCAGGCTCCTGAGGTTTAACTCCTTGATCTGTCCTATGACATTGGTGTCATGGAGGAGATGGTACTTAAAGGGTTACCTAAAAGTAGTTTCAGTTCCTGCAGCAGCCTGGTAACCAGAGGCAATTCTTTCATGCAAGGTACTTTTGTGGACACAATATCCTAGTCAGGAAAGAGATGAGACCAGGAGAAATAAGATATGCCTCCAAATAACTATAGATTCTAATGCTATTATTTGTTACCTAAACAAAACCATATTTGATTCAAGTCATGTAAGAAAACTAATGTTCAAGTACCTTCTCACTTCATGACTAAAGGCAAAACAAACTAATATTCCTGTCAACTATTTTGTCACTATGACATTGCAAAAGTCAGTTAAAATCTAAAGACAAACAATTATTATTGACTAGAATTTAAACTTCTGGTTTAAATTCAAGGAAAAACTCACATGCTGGCTTTTGTCATGTCTTTATAGCTGAGTTGCCTAATACAGTAGACATGGCCACGTTAGTCAGTTTTCCCTTAGTGTAACAAAATATCTTGAACAACTAATAAGGAAGAAAGGTTTATTTTGGCTCAAAGTTTCAGAGAATTTAGTCCATGGCCACTTGGCCCTGGTGTCTGTCCCACAATGAGGAAGTACATCATGGTAGGAACACATGGGAGAGGAACTGTTTAACTTCTGGCAGCCAGGAAGCAAACAGAGAGGGTGGGTGGAGATGAGGTCCCAATATCCCTTTAAGGAAACACCTCCATTGACATTATTTCCTCCACTAGGTCCTACCACTGCCTAAAGATTCCACCACCTTCCAATAGCACCACAGGCAGGCAACTAAGCCTTTAACAAATGGGCCATTAGGGGATATTTATCCACACCATAGCACTGTTGAAACTTAATTAAAAGTTCAGTTACTTAGTTGCATTTCATAGATATAGATTAGTATTTCTACCATTATAGGATGTTCTAGTAGACACCATTGTTCTAGAATCCAAGCTGAGATTCTACAGGAAAGTATCATAAGATAGTTCTTCACACAAATAACCTAGATGATTTTAAAGACAGTCTGAAATGTGGAGGAAAAAAACTGAAGATATGAACATACACTTTAATTGCTGTATCTTAAATTATTGCTTAATTCATCAGAAAAGCAATTCATCTATAGAAATAAAGAAAATCCTTAAAGAACAAAATAAATAATATAATACAAAATATCAGAAATCTTAATATATTAGTTTAATTATTAATGAAACAAAGCAAAAGACTAAGTGAAATTGCATAGCAAAGGAAACAGCAATGTGAAGAGAGTTCATATAGAAAAGAAGAAAATCTTTGCCAACTACTCTTCTAGGTAGAGGATTAATATCCAGGATATATAAATAACTCAAAAACTTAACAATAAAACTGCAAATAACTCAGTCAATAAATGGACAGATGAACTAAACAGACATTTCTTAAAAGAAGTGCAAATGACCAACAGATATATGAAAAAAATATTTAACATATTTAGCAATCAATCCAATCAATAAATGGACCAAGGACCTGAACAGACACTTCTCAGAAGAGAATATACAATCAATCAACAAATATATGAAAAAATGTTCATCATCTCTAGCAATTAGAGTAATGCAAATCAAAACCATTCTAAGATTTCATCTCACTCCAGTTACAATGGCAGCTATTATGAAGACAAACAACAATAAGTGTTGGAGAGGATGTGGGGAAAAGATACACTCATACATTGCTGGTGGGACTACAAATTGGTGCAGCCAATAAGGAAAGCAGTATGGAGATTCCTTGGAAATCTGGGAATGGAACCACCATTTGACCACTATCCCTCTCCTCGGTCTATACCCAAAGGACTTAAAAACAGCATACTACAGGGATATAGCCACATCAATGTTTATAGCAGCACAATTCACAATAGCTAATCTGTGGAACCAACCTAGATGCCCTTCAGTAGATGAATGGATAAAAAAGTGACATATATACACAATGGAATATCACTCAGCAATAAAAGAGAATAAAATCATAGCATTTGCAGGTAAATGGATGGCGTTGGAAAAGATAATGCTAAGTAAAATCAGCCAATCCCCCCCCCAAAAAAAATGCTGAATGTTTTCTCTGATACAAGGAGGCTGATTCATAGTGGGGTAGGGATAGATTCATAGGAGGGATAGATGAACTCTAGATAGTGCAGAGGAGTGGGAGGAGAAGGGAGGGGGCAGAGGATTAGCAAGGATGGTGGAATGCAATGGACATCATTATCCAAAGTACATGTATGAAGACATGAATTAGTGTCAACATACTTTATATACACCCAGAGATATGAAAAATTGTGCTGTATATGTGTAATAAGAATTGAAATGTATTCCAATGTCATTTATTTTTAAACCATCAATTAAAAAATAGTGCATGTTGGTAGTATATCTTGAGTGACAGTATAGAATGTCAACATTCTTATAAATAACATTCATATGTATAAGTGACTGTAATTATAGGCATATATATAAATGAATAATTTTTAAGCAGCAATAAAATAATACTTCTTTTATTCAAAAACAAAGGAAAATGCAAATTAAAACTACACTGAGAGTTCATCTCACTTGAGTTAGAATAGTAATCATCAAGAATACAAAAAATAAATGCTGATGAGTATGTGAGGAAAAGGTACACTTGTACATTACTGGTGGGACTGCAGACTAGTACAGCCACTAGGGCAATCAGTATGGAAGTTCCCCAAAAAATTAGGAATGGAACCACCCCATGGCACAGCAATGTCAGCATAATATAGTGATATGCACATACCCATGTTTATAGCGGCATAATCCACAATAGCAAATATTACAGAACCAGCCTAGATGTTCATCAATAGATGAATTGATAAAGAAATGTAGTATATATACAAAATGAGTTTTTATTCATCCCATACAAAAACAATGAAATTACATCACTTGTAGGAAAAGTGAATAGAAACAAAGAGCATCTTATTAAGCAAAATTAGCTGAACTTGGAAAGTCAAGGGTCATATATTTTCCATCATATGCAGAAGATAGAAGAAAGAAAAACAGTAATCTTGTGAAAATAGAAGGGAGACTAATAGGGTAGAGGAAGGGAATAGGAAAAGGGAGGAGGAGAGGGCAAGGAGAGGTGCTGGAGTGACCAAATTATTTCATATACATGTATAAATGTATCCCAATGCACCCCAAAATTTTAAAATAATAAAATTTTTAAAAGGAGTAAAAGAAATGAGTTTAGAGACTGTTTTCTTCAAAATAAAAAAAAAGAAATTGCAGTATAATAGAGTACTAAACTGAAGTAGTGTGGGATCCAGATTAAGGCCCATCCTTGGCCACATCTCTGGATCTTTCTGGGTCTCACTTCATCTGTGATGTGAGAGGATTGAACCAGACCAGTGTTTTCAGATCGGTGGTGATGACTGATTAGTAATCAGCTTAAGAATTTGCAGTTACCTATTGTTTTTTTCCTTTTAGCAAGCATTTCTCTTTTTTGGAAATATACATTTGGAAAAACCCATCAAAATAAAAAGCCTGATGAATGTTGACACCCAGATCAAGAAGCAGAACCAGCACCTTTGTTCCCTGTGCTCACTGCTGCTTGCCCTCCCCAAGAGCAACCACTTCCCTCAATTCTTTCTCATAGATTTTTTTCTCTATAAAAATTGAGTCATTCAATATGTCTGACATCTCTTGTCAACATCATGTTTACAAGATTCATCTATGATGTTCTTCCTCATACTAATACTTCATTTATTCAGTTTTATTTATTTATCCATTCTACTCTTGGTGAACACTTAGATTATTTCCAGTTTGACAATGACACATAATGTTGCTATGGAAATTCTTTTGATATTTTAATGTATGTGATTTTGTTAAATAGATGCCAAGTATTGAAATTGCTCATCACACTTTCTTTTTTTCTTTTCTTTTCTTTTTTTTTTTTTGTACCAGGGATTGAACTCAGGGGCACTTAATCACTAAGCCACATCCCCAGCCCTATTTTGTATTTTATTTAGAGACACAGTCTCACTAAGTTGCTTAGTGCCTCTTCATTGCTGAGGCTGGCTTTGAACTCGCCATCCTCCTGCCTCAGCCTCTGGCGCATCTAGGATTACTGAAGTGCGCCACCCAGCAATCAACACACTTTTTTTTTTTTTAATCAGGTGAAACTGAATAAAATGGAAAGGAATGGAGTGGGATGAAATCAAGAATAGAGCAGAATAGTCTATCATATGTAATAAAATTAAGTCTGGGGATTTTTTGTTTTCTGTAGTAGTGGGGATTAAAGCCAATGGCTCATGCATACAAAGCAAGAACTATATACCTTCAGCCCCTTTTATTTTGAAACAGGGTCTCACTAAGTTGCTGAGACTGGCCTCAAACTTGTGATATTCCTACCTTAGCCTCCCGTGTAGCTCATATTACAAGCATATGCCATATCTGGCTCTTCAGTATTATTTTCAATAAATTGTTGTTCAGTCATAATGTAAAAAAGTTTTCTGTGGATCGTAGTCAATAAAATTTGCAAACAATATTGAAAAGATAATCTATAAAAATTTCCTTATGATTCTAACTTGCTTTTTCATTTGCATCACTATTCAAATATAACCAAATCAGCTGGCAACATGAAAGAGGCTGACAGCAATATTAGTGACATCAGCACAAATCAGTGTAAGAACAGTGGGCTGTATTCACAAACAGAAGCAGCCTTGAACCAAACTGGAGGCAGGGGGAGTTTTATCTTTGGGGAGAGGGAAGGTAGGGATGGAGATGGTCAAAATAGGGGAAATGGAAGGCTGGGTTTGATGAGACCTGAGTATGCAGTAGCCTATGGGACATATTTCCTGGATGAAGGCAGGGCTCCCCTTACAAACATGAACTAAATGCATGCAGATTGGTATTCTAAATCTTTCATTGCATAATTACAGAAAACCTTTAAGTTCAGCACCACTGGAAGAAGTAACAGAAAATTGTTTAATGACAGGACAGATATTCCTAAGGATATTTGTAGATGGCAAAAGAGGTTTCAGAATGGGCAGAAGAATATATCTGACAACTTCCTGTACTTCATAATCCAGCCAGGACCCAGCAGAATATGACTGCTGATGCTAGGCCAGTGTTACCCACCACAATCCTGCTTAACTTCCCAGGACCTGGGCTGGAGCACTAGGCAGTGTGAGAAATCAGAGATCAGAAAATTTAAGTGAACAGCCACCTAATTGTTCTCTAAAACTCAATTAAACCCAGGTCCCCTTATTGTCACTCCCAAGCTATGGACAAACTATCCTTGTCTGGGGCTGCCAATGAATTAATTTCGCCTACGTGCTTTTTGCTCATTTGTTCCCTCTCTGTGGAAAGTGTTTTCTTTCCTTTTCAGCTGTGAAACTTAAGTGTTGCTTTATGTCATCTCAGCTGTCCTGCTTTTCACACTTTCTAGCTAAATCCATTGCTCCCTTCTCTGTGCTTACGAGTGCTACTTATACCAGCAAAACTGTAATGTAGGTCCTTTCTCTTGCCGTGTTTGTTTGCCCAACTAGTTCTTACTCCAGAGTGAGATCTTGTATCCTTTTAGCACCAAATGAAACACTGAGCACTTAACAAACTGGTTAATATCTGTGGTCAGAGACAATGTCGCAACAGTGGCTGATGGACTTTTTCATCACAAGTAAGATATATTTATAGATCACAAATCATAAACTGCGTTAAAAAAATACAGACGAACAGCGCTACCTAAAGGATACCATTGCAGAAGTTTCTTTCAGACATATAACTTGCTCCTATGGAAAATCTTTTTTCTCTGAGCAGACAGTTAGGTTTTCTTTTCCAGATAATGAGAATTTTGTGGTTCATCATGTTCACCTCTGCCCAGACCCAAGAATATTCAGTCAATTGTGCAGCAACTCTGTAATTATTAAAGGATAAAGAGGACAGACATTTCTCCATATTTCTTTCTTTTTGGACTTTTTCTGTCTGACTCTTCTATTCCTTTTTCCCTGGTATTATCTTACAGAAGAAAATTTATCATATTTATATATTTTATACATACCTCTGCTTCTTTGAGGAAAAAGTCAGGAGAAAAAATTAAATGGTGATATAATAAAAATGTTTAAAGTATTTAAAAAACTACTTTCTTATCTATTTTGTTTTAAAAAGAAAGGAAGGAAGGAAGGAAGGAAGGAAGGAAGGAAGGAAGGAAGGGAGGAAGGGAAAGAAAGAAAGACAATTTTGGTAGTATTATGCAAACTGACTTCTCTATCTTTATCTCCATTTGGAAACAGAAAACACAAGTTCCTTCTTTCTCATTTCCACCATTCAAAATCTCCCCAAAGTCAGAATTCCATCTCTGATGAAGGACACTGCCGTGTTGCTCAGAGATGACAGCACATTCCCCTTGACTGCCCAGTAACCATGCAATTGCTCAAAATATTTGGCCTCATCAGCAGGATGCAAGCACAGGAGTCCTGCTCACTAGATACAACAAGGTGCTTGGCATCTCAAACACAGCTGCATTGTGTCTGAGACACCATGTCTGCTGCCTCCAGCCACGCAGCCTGTCTAACTAACGCAGGGAGTTAGTTATTAGCTTCAAATTTTGCCATGAAAATTTACAAAAGCCAGAATCTTTGACAACCAGCAGGTGAACTCAAACTAATCCCCTGTCACTGATTCCACCTCAAATGCAATTTGTTTACAGAAATAAATTTCCCTTTGACTAGATCATTAAAACTGCATTTTCCCATATACCATCACAGTTATTTAACAACCAAATATCACTCTAAAGCAAAGGAAATCTGCGATTCAACTTATAAAATTCCAATTTAAGAGTAATTTCATTAAAACATCTTCACTAAGCGTATTTAATTTAAAAACTATCAGAATTAGTGTAAGCACTTAAAAAAACACATTAATACCTTGGTTTCAATTAATCAGTTACATTGTCATCAGCAGAGCAGTCAGAATATAAAAATCTAGAAATATAAGTATTTAGAAGTATCTGAGTCATTTATCATTCAGGAGGAAAATGTTAGATTCCTTTTAGCAAATGTCAAGCAGATAAAATATTTTTTTCTCACTTGACTCACATTTCCTTTTTTTTTAACTGTTCTTTTCTTATATTTTTAAAATTCATTCTATTTGTTATATGTGACAGCAGAATGCAATTCAATTCATATTACACAAATAGAGCACAATTTTTCATGTCTCTGGTTGTCCACAACTGGGGACCTCCTTATTGTGGCTAATGACATATGCTACATACCTGAGTGCCCTTGTCCCCCATAGGAAGATAGATCACAGAGCAAAGGTAAATTGCTGGACGGGTAGACCTTTCGTCTTCTCTTAGCCAGGGATCAATCTCTCTATCCAAAACAATTGAAGCTGAAGGTAAAATAATAGAAAAAAAGGTACCAATAGGACATGTCAGAAACAAAACCATTAAATCTCAACAAGTACTCAAACTAATAAGCAAAATATTTAAACAGATATTAATAATAAAGTTACCTCTTAACCTGCCCTGAACGAAAATCCCCAATTCCAGATCTAGCTGTGGTTGCCAGGGCAGGAGCAACTCTCTCATCGACGCCAAGGATGCTGAAGCCAGCCTGGCCCCAAGTCCTGGAAATCTTGGCGGCTTAGGGAAGGTGCAGGGTCAGGTCGTCATGGAAACTGAGGGGGGCGTGGCAGATCCGCTGCGAGTGGGCGGGTCCGCAGTGGCTGCATTGAGGCGCTGCCGCAGAGGCTGCATAAACGTAGAGCAAAGGGGCGACATCTGGGTGCTCCTAAGGAAGCAAGGAGCCGCTTCCCAGCCCAGAGTGTCCCCGTTTACCAAATGATCCCAATGACGCTGGGTAGAAACACGGAACACCCCAATATCTCACCCCAGTATCTCACTCTGCAAAATCAGAACCTCCTTGGCAAGGACCTGGAATGTGGATTTAATCAGGGGCTGTTTTCACATTGAGAGGTTAGCAAGAACTGCTGGTCCATTCCTTTTTCTCAGGATCCTACAATGGTAAAAAAGATTCTCTACCCTGCTTCCCGGTTTCCTTCCTGGCGACTCCCAAACAAGTAAAGGTGAAGAGCGGCCTCTATTCACCTAATTAGAAACGTCGCGGTTTTGTGAGTGTTCCACTGGGGGGCAGTATTGTCCTTTGAAAAATTCACCCCATAACACTGTACCCCATGGTGTGGAATCTATTAATTTCTCCTGCAGCTTGGTTACCATAAACAGATCTAGAAAGCAGATCTTGCATGCAGAGAGACGCAGCTCCTTAGGAGGAATGAGACAGTGCAGAGCCTAGAGCTTTACATGGAAGATGTTCTTTGCTCGAATTCCTCCTTCACATTTAGGGTTAAGAACAAGGAATCCACTCTAGGAAGCGATCCTGGAGGATAATACATGTGTGCTGGATGACAGATTCCTCATCCCTCAAAGCTTTATCCTTTATTGAGCCATCAGATGGGAATTCAGGATTGATGTAGACAACACTGACCCAGCTCAACTTTAGGCCCTGGCTGGACCAGTGGGAACAATTAGCCTTCACTAACTTCAAGAGGTAACACTTGGGTGAGGTGAGACTCATTTTAGCACTCATGGGGAATCCTCCTAGTATAGTCTTCCCTGACTGTGAAATAGGGACCTGTACATTTGTACAACTTCTGTTAGCGATTTGGGGGAGAATTATCTCAGTAGAGTAAGATTATCTATGGTCCCTGGTCTTTATGCATTTACTCTATTTTATTTTAATATTCTGTTTATAGGTCTGTTTTCTGTGTTACTGTGTGCATGTATTAATAAGAACAGTTCTCTAATAATCTGGAACATACTTCCTCCAATGCAAACTTTGAAATCCTGAATTATTAATAAAAGTGAGTAAGGAGGCTGAGATGGTTAGGGCCAAGTGAGCAGATCACAGTATGTCCCTTGGGATAATAAAAGTTGTTTAACATAAGATCTACAGTCAAATTAGTATGTAAAATACTTGGTTAAACAATTAAATGTATTTTTTATTTGTTCTTTTTATATATATGTGACAATAGGCATATTTTGACATACATACACAGGATCCCATTCTTGTGACTGTATATGATGTGGAGTTACCCTGGTGATGTATTCAAATACAAGGATAGGAAAGTTATGTTAATGACAGTTAATTCTACTGTCCTTCCTTTTCCCCTTCCTACTCCCCCTCCCTTCATTCTCCTTTGTCTAATCCAATAGACTCATATTCTTCTATTCTTCCCCTTCCATCCTCTCATCCACATATCAGAGAGAACATTCAGCAGGTTTTGGGGGATTGGCTTATTTCACGCAATATAATAATCTCTAGTTCCATCCATTTACTCGCAAATGCCATAATTTCATTCTTCTATATGGCTGAGTAATATTCCATTGTGTATATATACAACACTTTCTTTATCCATTCATCTGTTGAAAGACATCTAGGTTGGTTCCATAGCTTGGCTATTGTGAACTGAGCTGCTATAAACATTGATGTGGCTGCATCACTGTAGTATCTTGATTTTAAATCCTTTGAGTATAGACTGAGGAGTGGGATAACTAGGTCAAATGGTGGTTCCATTACAGGTTTTCCAAGGAATATCCATACTGCTTTCCATAGTTGTTGCACCAATTTGCAGCCCCACCAGCAATGTATGAGTAATCCATTTATTGATTCTTGATTTTATTTCTTGCACTTTAGGATTCTAGTTGAGGAAGTCAGTTCCTAGGCTGACAATGAAGATTTGGGCCTACATTTTTTTTCTATTAGGTGCTGGATCTCTATTCTAATGCCTAAGTCTTTGATAAATGGGCTAAGGAACCCAAGAGACACTTCACAGAAGAAGAAATACAATCAAGCAACAAATATTTGAAAAATGTTCAACATCTCTAGTAATTAGAGAAATGTAAATCAAAACTACTCTTAAGATTCACCTCACTCCACAGAATCCCCACTAATGTTGTACCCTTGTTCACTCAAGGGGAATCCAGCCAAAATGTAAACTGGGGACTTAGTTATGTCACCACCATAACTAGAGCAGAGAGCTCAAACATCTATGTTATGAATCTAGAACTTTGGCACAAACAGGAATCTCAAAGTTTAAGAAACACACACTCCACCTTTTCCTCATTTAGACTCATCTGTAAGAGCTAGAGTAGTTGTATCTAGGTCTGATTTGGGGAATAAAAAGTGCTAGTACATAGTAAAAGCTGCATATTTATTTTTAAATTAGATATGTGTAGAACTGTATTTGTTGTGAACATTATAAAGCCAGTACAATGGAAATTTTACATGAAAATGATAAAAAATATCATGGTGGTGACATGCCATTTCACAAGCTTTTGGTCTGACACTCAGTAAACCCACAAGAGTCAACAAGAGTCACAGTCTTAGCCCTTGCCACGTTGTTTGGTAGTGCTGTGTCACTGTCATTTGGTGAGGCAAATCTCCAATTCTTATTAATAAGCTGAAGTTACTTGGCTCCATGAATATAAACATGCATTTTCTTAGTTTTATTTGGTTTCATCATTAAAAATCTACATACTGGGAAGTGTAAGATGTCAGGTCCTCTGTCCCAAAAAGATCACCCTCACCTCAGCCTTAAGTCAAGAATTTTTTCCATAGGAGAGAACTTTCCAGTTCATAATATTACTTGGAATATAAATACCCTTGTGAGAGACAGCAGCAACTAACTCACACTACAATATAAAAACACTTTTAGAACACCTTTTCCTTGAAAGGTTATATTATGGGGAATATGAAAGCTGCTTTGGGAACCTTCAGGATGTCATAGGAGGCTGGGCAAGTTTTCCTCTGTACTCTTCACATTATTCCATTAGAAACTTCCATTTTCCAGGTCCTAGTGGCATATAGTGGGGATATATATATATATATATATATATATATATATATATATGGTGGTGAGAAGGTTAGGAACTAAGTGTGCATAGAAAACAGAATTCTTTGAGCCAGATTGCAGGGAAGCAGAGTTTCCACAGGATGCTCACTGCCATCTGTGAACAAACACTCTTCTAATTTTAGGGAAGGAATGGCTCACTCTGGAATTATTTCTAATAAATCATTTCTTCCCCATCTGTATGTAGTATGCTTGTCTCTTATTGGTGGAAACAATTCAGTAGTGGAGCTTTCCAAATCATTATTTCTGCTCAGGTTGGCATTTGTCTGCTGCACTTAAGTATTATTTGATTGTTTTAAAAGATTTGCCTAGGGTGAAAAAAATATGTCAGTTACTAGGATGTACTCTAGTTAGTTCTTGAGGGCTGGGATTTGAGCCAAATCATAGTGTGACCAGCTGTGACTACCCAAACATTTTTTCATGGGGAAAGCATTCTGCTCAGCAGCTAGACAAGCAAACACTCATATCATGTTCTAAGAAACTGCAGCAGAGCAAGCCCATAGCACATGCCTGTAATCACAGTGACTCAGGAGGCTGAGGCAGGAGGATTGCAAGTTCAAAGCCAGACTCAGCAATTTATTGAGCCCCTGCCTCAAAATATTTTGAGATGCAGCTCAGTGGTTAAGTACCTCTGGGTTCAATCCCTGATACCAAAAAACAAAACAAGAAACTTCAGGAGAAGAAAAGTGAAACAATTACCAAACAATTGTCCTTAGAGAGCAGAAGCTAGGATTTCCTGAATTTTGGATATGCTCCATCAGCATGAGGTTCTTTCTTCTTGCATTTTTGTTAGTGGGTTGATAGCAAGTATTCAGTAGATGTTCTTCAAGACACCCAAACTGAAATATTGTGGCAGGATCTCATCATCCCTCTTTCCCTTCTCTCTCCTCTCCTAGGACCCTGTGTCATCCTTGTGGAAGAAAGCCTGGTGCAGCATATGCTAATGACATTATTTCAGGTTGATCCATAAAGGTAGGTCTATAGCCATTTGGGCTGGATGCAGAGGGGACGTTCTGATCAATTGACACAAGGCTGGTTTCTGGGAATCCCCCCAGCCCATTTATATATGTAGGAGGATGCAGGGTCCTTCATGGTTTCTCTGATAAAAAATTTGAGGCCACACAGCCACAGCTTTCAGAGTAGGGTACTGGAAGCCCTTCCTTTTGCAAGTACCTGACAAATTATCCACATGTTCCAATTCAACCTAGTGAAAGATAATATTGTTCCCTAGTGTTATCAGGTCTGGGCATGAAAAATCACGAAGCAGCAGTTTTAAAAGACACAGGAAACAGACATGGGTATCAGCTCTTACTAAACTAGATATGCAGCAAGCATTGTGGTAAGATGCTTCCCTGAAGTAAGTCCTTTCATTCAAACCCTATAAAAACCTCCACATTGTCTTAAAAAGTACATATATAACTTTTGCGTTGAAATGGACACTATACTATAGCTATATCAAAATAAAATACCTATAGAAAAGGAAACAAAGAGGGTGGGGAAATGCTGAGGCAGATAGAGGATAATCAGTGTAGAGATACTTTTTTTTTGTCCTGAGCATTGAACCCAGGAGTGCTCTACTACCGAGCTACATCCTCATTCCTTTTAATTTTTTTCTTTTTATTTTGAGGCAGGTTCTCACTAAGTTGCTGTGGAAGGCCTTTAACTTGCTGTCCTCCTACTTCAGCCTCCCAAGTAATAGGAATAACAGGCATGTTGACACCATGCCAAGAAAGTGGAGAATTTTTTATAACCACCAACTTAATTATGATGTAATAAAAACATCACTTTCCAACAGGACATTCTGTAATAATGGAAATGTTCTCAGTCTCAGATTCCAATATGGCAGCCATCAGCCACATGAGGCCATTAGGGACTGGAATCTGGTTAGTGTGATTGAGGAATTAGAATTCAAACTTTAATGGATTTAAACTTAATTTTAAATAGCCACTATGGCTAGTGGTTACCATATTGAACAGGACATGTCTTAACAACATTACTGCTTTGCCATGTCATCTTAGAAATAATTCGTTCTACTGAAATTTCCAGGAGAAACTGATTTCTGGCTGCAAAAAAATATATTTACTAAAACATAGTTTATGGCTCACTGTGGCCCTGACCCAACCCATTTCCCAGCATACATAGAATTGGTGCTACTTTGTTCCTCAGAAGCAGACTTCTAGAATGAAGTGACTGACTTACCCTCACCCAGGGAAAGTTCCTCTTCCTCTCAATGGGAGAAGGAAATGGGCTGCAGGGCTCCATGTCAACCATGAGGTATTCATTCAGAGAATGGGAACTGTGACTGAGTAATGTTGACTCTGAAAACAGACACAAGCCAGTGGTGTCGGTGTCCTTTGTGGTGCTGACCCCTCTCTCTCAGTGGCTACACAAGCTGAGAAGTGCCTCTAGATACACACAGTAGGTTAAGTGAGAAGTAAAGGTGATATAATACTCATGACCTATAGCCCTTCCTGTTTGCAAGGTCCTGACAAAGTATCCACATGTTCCAATTCAACCTAGTGAAAGATAATATTGTTCCCCACATGTCATCAGATCTGGGCATGAAAAATCACTAAGCAGCAGTTTTAAAAGACACAGGAAACAGACATGGATATCAGCTCTTACTAAACTAGATATGCAGAAAGGTTATTAAAGGTTGTGGCTCAGAGTAATAGGATAAGCATCAAAACTCCCTGCCAGACCTATGCCACCAATGTTCTATAGCTACAAGCTATCTTTCTGTTGCTGGATGTCCAGTGTCTAATATTCCCATTCATACCCTTCTCACCAACCAGCTATGAAATATAACTGTTTCTTCTTTGGGAAGGAATGTTCATATTAGCAGCTGTGGCAAGAGCAGATGGCAAGGAAACTATGCAAGTCTCTCATCAAAACCATTGACTGACAGCTGGGAAGCCTGGTTACATTGTGTTCTTGAGGAGACCAGTTGTCTACCCTGACAATATAAGAGATGGACACCTGCAGGTGGATAATTGCTATCTCATCCATCCCCTCCCCATATTTCCTGTCAAAACTAAAACCAAGTTATCCTTTGAAGATAGGGTTAAATGCCTTCTTCCACCTTGAAGTCTTTCTAGACTGCTTCTCACAAGACATTAAATAAGCTGGTTTAAATAGGTTTTTACTTCATTTTAAAAATGTAATGTAAAACTTAAAAAAATCCACAACTAGGTTAAAATAATGTCCTTTTGAACTTTTCTTTCTTACTTCTTGAAAACAGCTTAGGTAGGGTAATTTGGGGATAGTATTAAATGTTTTACTGTGTAAGAAAGCTGAATTCAATATAAAAATCCTTCCATCCTGCATACTAGTTAAGTTTCCTCCAAGCCTCTTCCACTCCCAGCTAAATTATGACTTCTAAGTTCAGGGTTTGGCAGCAGAAGGATGGGCAGTCTGTTCTTTTTTTCTTTTCTTTCCTTCCCTATCCCTCTCAAGCTCCAAGATTGTGAACTTTGGTAACTACCTGGTTTGGGAATAAGACACCAGTCTCCCCATATACCAACTGTATCTCTGCGTCAATTCAGTGTAGTGAATTAACTAGTGACTTCAAAAGGGAAATAAAGACACTTAGAAACACTAATAAATTGTTTAAAATTGCTTATTTGTTGTAGAAGTCATAGAAGTTGTCTCTCTAACATCCATTTCAACCTCCTTGAGTGACTACCACAATGCTTGCAATGTATTGGTCTCATCTTCAGATCCAAAGGAGGGCCCTAATTACTCTAAACCACTTAGAACAATTCTATTTCCTTGTCACAGTGATGGTATGGATCTAAGCCAATCAGAGAATAACATTTCCCCAGCTACCAAAATCTACAAGCTGTGTGGTGGCTCGTGATTGTGTGCCCAGCCAGACTGCGGCATTTGTGCCCAGCCAGACATTGGCATTTGGTGGCCCGTACGGGGAACTTCTGAAGCTTAGAGGTAAGTGAAATTGCTCGCCCCTGAGGAAGAGAGAAAGAATGGGTGAACATTTCAAAAAACAATGTGTTATTGTTTTGATTTATTTTGTTTTTATTTCAAGTTGCCTGTTCCTAGAACTTTCTCAGGCAAACTGGGGAAAATGGGTGACTCAAGGTTTGAATTTGTTCGCCTCCGAGCAAGAGAAATTGTTAGAGGAAGGAGGCACCCCAGTGAGACCAAGAACAATTAGGGCATATGTTGATACAATACAAAAATGTAGCCAATGGCTTTTTAAAGACAAGTTATTAAGTATATCAATGGGACCATCATGGTATCCTGTAGAAAGATTTTTCTTCAACAAGAAAGAGAGGGCTAGTTCTGTTTGCTACACTTGTCTAAGATCTTGGTTTCTACAAAGTTCTGATTAATTTACAAAGCTAAAATGTTGAAACAGCAACCACTCTTTACTTATTAAGTTCCATAAGGTAATATATTTAAACATTATGTGTGTTTTCATAAATTGGTAAATGGAAAAATGTTTAATATTGCTTTGGTCTGTGTCTTTGCTAAAACAAGGTTACTAAGTGTTAAGATTCTATCATGTGTAATTTATATACAAAGAGTAGAAAAATTTTCAGTTAGGTTTCAATTATAGTGTTATAGTATCATAAAAAACATGAAAGTCTTTCATCTTATTAAAGTGGAGTAATTTGTCTAAATCAGAAATTTTATAAGAGTTGTTTCAAAATGTGAATTTATAAAAAGGGTTAACGGTTAAAAAAGAGAGAAAAAGATTCAAGATGTGGAAATATATTTTAATATATAAGGTTAAAGGAAAAAAATGTTTTTAGATGAGATAATCTCTGTGTGGTAAAGTAAAAAGTTGTAAAATGCCATTTAAAAAATTTTTGAGGAAACTAGACTTACTTTAAAAGCTTGAGAAAAGAAGAAATAAAAAAAAGGTATTTGTACATGGCAGATTGAGACAAAGTTTCTCAATGGAGTTAAAAAAAAAAAAAGCCTTTGGTTGAAGGGCAGCCATGTAAACTAACATTAAAGAGATTTAAACAGAATCTAAGCCTCGTTTAAAAGAGTGAAGCTGTAGGTGGTGAAAAAGTATATTTAAAAGTACTGTATAGATGATAATTGGAAGGCTTTAAAAGGTTAAATTGAAGGTGGTCGAGATACCTTCATGGCGGAAAAAAGATTGCTTTATTGCATCATTCGAAGTCTAGTTAATCTTAAAGGCATTACTTAAAAAAAAATGGGAAGATAATAGGATAAAAGATATTTAGATAAAGAAGATTAAAAATTTAAAGTGAAAAACTTTAAAAACAGAAATACAGAAAGGTAAAAAAAAGAGAGAAGATGTAGAAAGATAAAAAAGATATAGGAAGATTAAAAAGATGTAGAAAGACAAGAATTTTAAACCCACAAAATAGGAAACAAAAAAACTAAGGAAAAAAAGCAACTAAGGGTGAATGTACAAACCTTAGGGGGGAAAAAAAAAACTGGAAGATAGAAATAAGATAAAAAATGGTTGAAAATGTCAAGTAAGGTATTTCAGATAGAAAAATGCAAAAAGCTAGACAACTATTAGATACAGACATATACTTATTAAAGCAAAAAGAGGGAATTTGAAAGGGGTATATATCCCCCAAAGATAAACTTAAAATAACGCTTTTTACTCTAAACTTTTTAAATTTGGATTCATCAGGACTTAGTGCTGCGGAAAGGCATATGTATCCAAAAAATGTACATAAGCCTAAAGTACTTTGGAAAGATATTCTAACAGGACAATGGAAAGGTCCTGACCCAGTGATTATCTGGAGTCGGGGGTCTGTTTGTGTTTTTCCACAGGGAGAACAGCAGCCCATTTGGATTCCAGAGAGATTAACTAAAACAGTTTCTACAGATCGAAAAGAAGATGATTTGACTCAAATCCATAACAGCTGATATCCAGAACTCCAGCTTGGCCATTCTTACATCTGCGACAGTGATTAACCAGGATGCTTTTTTCAATAGCTATTTTATTATTGCATTTTTCCACATCATAAGGTTCTATTTTTATTTTTTGAGCTCATACAAACCTAGGTTAATGTTTTTCTGATCAGTTTTATTTTTTGACTGTGGAGTTTTTAAACATTGCAATGGAGATTTCACCTAGGTAAAGCTACAAGGCCTTTACTATTTTCTTATGTGTTGTACGTTTGTGTACACTCTTGTGTTTTGTGTTGTATGTCTGTATGTGTGTATGTCCATATTTCTTATATGAGGAGCGCTCATGAAAAAATGGATCCGAATTATTATTATTTTTCTATTCACGTGATTTAAATGGTTTAATTTAAATTATGTAAACAGCTGTTAAGGATTGTTTTTAAAGGTGGTTAACAGATCTGTTTGTTTACTAATTTAAATTAGGTAAAAGGCTGTTAAGGATTGTTTTTAAAGTAGGTTAACAGATCTGTTTGTTTACTTTCACCTTTCCTTTTCATTATATTTAATAATTCTTTTCAGGATAATGTCTCTTTAGCATCATTGCCAGAATTCCTATCTCCATCCCAGTGCCGGTGAAGAACTCAACAAGTAATGCTCAATCAAAGAGTCAACTTACTTTGGGAGGAAACGGATTTTGGGAGGAAATGGACATATTGATAGACCCCTCCGCTTTGAACTGCTTGCAGAACTTGCCTGGACTATGTAACTATCATTTGGTGCAGTGAATTGTGGTAATGCTGGCATATCTTTGCTGATGGTGTCACTGGTGATGCAATTTTTCCTTGCCAGCGCACCCCATGTTAATTGTGGTAGTGCTGACATATCTTTGCTGATGGTGTCACCAGTGATGCAATTTTTCCCAAGGAGCCGTCAATTGGCTTGGTGTCGTGGCATTTCTGTATCCAATTAGAGTGAAGCTTGGGACTTTTGTATCATGGTTCTAAAAACTTCCCTTGGCCCTTGCTGGGTCCTTGCATATGAATGAGCCACCATGACTGTTGCTAGCAGTCATTTTCTGAGGCCACCCCTAAGCCCCAATATGCAAATGCAGGCAAAAGTGAGACAATGTAGAAAAACAGTTGACCAAACCACAGCCAGTTACTTTCACATATATGAGCACCCTGAATTCTTACAATATCCTTTGAGATTTCTATTAAAGCCTCCCTAACCTCCACCCCTATTTTACATTTGGGGAAACAGGTTCAGAAAAGAAGAGTAATTTACTCCAAATCAAATAGAATTTAATATCAGAGGCAGGATTTGAGTCTAGATTATTCTCTTTATACAAATTTTCTGTCTTTATGATATAAAACTGGAAACCTGAGAGATCCTTAATGATAGATAGCAAGAGTTGGAGGAGCTTAGAGGACACCAACATACACTGGTTTCAGACTGCATTATAGCAATTACAGTTTCTTGTATTTCAGATACACTTAAATATATATACTTTTATTTATAAATAAAATCTATATTATAGTTTTATAAATAATAAATATAAATAAATTACATAATTAAATTCACAAACAAGTCTGGTCCTTTGTCTTGGGAGTAGCAAAGATAAAGAAAAGAACTCAGTTATGTTTGCTACCATACACCTGAATGAAACACAGGATTTCTGATTCTGATGGACTCCCTCCTCCTTTTCCTGAAAAGATATGATACTTTAGGGGAAAACAATGTTTCTGAATTGTCATTCTAGGAAGTGCCTTTTGCAGCTTAAACTTTACTACTTGCTTCATCCCTCATCTACCATCTGTTTGACCCCAAAACGGCTGCAAAGATTGATAAGAACCATCAAAATCACAACAAAGAACCCTCTGTGATAGAAATACCATGGCATGAATTTGTCTCTCATTTTGCAATTCTTCCTATGCTGGCTTCATAGGGCCATTCTCTTAAAATCTCCAGGATAC
This sequence comes from Marmota monax, assembly GCF_021218885.2. Classification (NCBI taxonomy): domain Eukaryota; kingdom Metazoa; phylum Chordata; class Mammalia; order Rodentia; family Sciuridae; genus Marmota; species Marmota monax. Next base: position 359,962 of record NW_026693639.1, read on the forward strand.
TATCACAAGATGTCAGGTCTACAAAGGCAGCCCTTCCATCAGTGCACTGTTCACCAAAATTCCACTGAACCAATCTCATAATCCAGTTTTGCAAACTCATCTCATCCCCAGCTCTGTAGCCAGTCAAGCTTGAGAGAATTTAAGGAAACCTGTTCCAGTGATGAGAACTTAAAGTGATCTTAGTCTGTTTGTGCCACTCAAAGTGATTTACATAGTACTAGGCACACAGTAGGCATCATTCCTCAGTTCTAATCATTAGCTTCTTCCCTCATTTCTGTGAGCAAACCCACTGTCTTGTGCCCCTGTTTTAGAATCTCCACCCCAATATTTTCTCCCTGTGCTCAAGTTTTTAGTTTATCAAAGGATGAAGTTCCTTTTAATATCAATTTAGTCCTTGTAAAGACCTGGCTAGGTCTTTGATAATTGATTTTATGACTCTCTAACATCTACATAATCATTTTTTCAATATGTTGTTTCTTAGAGAATTTCCCCAGGTGTTAATGCTAGTCATGAAGTGTCTTAGGTTATTATGCTCCCTGAAAGCAGAAAGCAAGATGTGAATATTTAGGTAAGTGATAGAGTGAGGGAACACTGTAAAGGCGGGGGGAGACAGAAAAGCTTAGGTAAAGAAGCGAGGCAATGATGTGATTTCTTAGGGCCCTGTGGAGAGTGAATTTTACCAGATTATCCTCCCCATTTGCAAGAGTGCTGGGCTGATACACCTGCTATTACACAGTTATGGGCTCTGTGGGGGAGGATGGGTGGAAGCTAATGTAAACTCTTAAGCTTCTCCAGACCAGGTGTCTGCTATCAGGCAAGAAAAATCCCTCTGGGGAGATTTGAGGTATAAAATTAACAAGCAACACCCATTGCTATCTGGGGTGTAAGTACACTAGAATGACACAGGGGACACAGGTGGGCCTCAACAGTATCTACTGCACAACAATACCTAATGTTTAGTCTCTGATCTAAAGCAGCTAACCCCAGAGGGGCTTCATAGAAATAGATAACCATAAAGCAACATGTAAGCAGAGTAATAGAGCAATGCACATGAGTACTAGGCAGAGAATCAACCCAGCTGGTGTGAGGATGGAGTGGAGGTGAGATGGAAGTGGTTGTCTCCCTTCTTCATCCTCTGTGGACTGATACTAGGGTAGAATCCAAAAGTGAGCCAATGGAAAAATGAGACACAAAGCAAAGATATACAAAACATAAGCCTTAAGCCACCCACCAGAACTCAGACTCATCCCAGGACCAGCTCCACCCACTGTCAGAGCTCAGGCTCAGCCTGTTACCACCTTGCCAACCTGCACAAGAGCCAGGGCCTGGGTAGCTCTGAGTCCATCTAGCCACTGACACAGCCCTACCAGGGCTCAGACCTGGCCCAGATCTGCCTTGCCAACTTGGGCGTGAGCCAGGGACCAGGGTAGGCCTGGGTCCATCCAGCCTCTGGCAGACACCCACCAGAGCTCAGGCCTTGCCCAGAACAGCCTCGATGACCTGTGAGGGAGCCAGGGCCCAGGGTAAGCTTGGGTACATCCATACCACCAACACCTGAGAGCCCAGAAAAGGAGTTCAGAATGTTCCTAATTAAAATGATATGTGAATTAAAGAATGACCTAAATGGGCAAATATAGGTAAAAATTGATCACTCCAACAAAGAGATAAGAGAGCAAATACAGGCAACCATGAATGAGACCAATAAACAGATAAAGGAGCAAATACAGGCATTCATTGATCACACCAACAAAAAGATAAGGGAGCAAATACAAGTAGCAAAGAGAGAGAGAGAGAGAGAGAGAGAGAGAGAGAGAGAGAGAGAGAGAGATTCTTAAAAAAAAAAGACAGAACTCCTTGAAATGAAGGAAACAATAAATCAAATAAAAAACTCAATAGAAAGCATCACTAACAGACTAGATCACTTGGAAGACAGAATATCAGATAATAAAGACAGAGTATACAATCTGGAAAATACAACTGAACACACAGTGAAGATGATAAGTATCCATGAGCAGATGATCTGAGAATTATGGGATAGCATCAAAAGAACAAATCTAAGAGTTACTGGGATAGAGGAAGTCACAGAGTTTCAAACTAAAGGAATGCATAATCCCTTCAATGAGATAATATCAGAAAATTTCCCAAGCATGAAGGATGAATTGGAAAACCAAATACAAGAGGCTTACAGGACACCAAATGTACAAAATTACAACAGATCTACACCAAAGAACATTATAATGAAAATGTCTAGCATACAAAATAAGGATAGAATCTTAAAAGCCCCAAGAGAGAGGAATCAGATCACATATAGGGGGAGACCAATTTGTATCTCCGCAGATTTTTCAACCCAGAGCCTCAAAGCCAAGAGACTATGGAACAATATATACCAAGCTCTTAAAGAAAAAGGATTGCAACCAAGAATCTTATATCCAGCAAAACTAAGCTTTAGATTTGAAGATGAAATAAACACTTTCCATGATAAACAAATGTTAAAAGAATTTACAACTAGAAAGCCTTCACTACAGAACATCCTCAGCAAAATATTCCAAGAAGAGGAAATAAAACACAATGATGAAAATCATCAGAAGGGGCTGGGGATGTGGCTCAAGCCATATCGTGCTCGCCTGGCATGCATGTGGCCCGGGTTCGATCCTCAGCACCACATACAAACAAAGATGTTGTGTCTGCCGAAAACTAAAAAAATAAAGATTAAAAAATTCTCTCTCTCTCTCTCTCTCTCTCTCTCTCTCTCTCTCTCTCTCTCTTAAAAAAAAAAGAAAATCATCAGAAGGAGGAATTACACTAAAGGAAAATCTAATCAGAGGAGAAACCAAGTCAAATTAAATGCCAAAAATAAATAAAAATGGCTGGGAATACAAATCTTGTCTCAATAATAACCCTGACTGTTAATGGCCTAAACTCACCAATCAAAAGACATACCAGATTGCATAAAAAAAAGACCCAACAATATGCTGCTGCCAAGATACTCATAGGAAAAGACATCCACAAACTGAAGGTGAATGATTGGAAAAAAATCATACCACTCACATGGACTGTGGAAGCAAGCAGGGGTTTCCATCCTCATATCAAATAAAGTAGACTTCAAGCTATAGTCAATCAAAAAGGAAAAAGAAGGATATTATATACACTAAAGGGAACCATACACCAACAAGACCTAACAATTATAAATATATATGCTCCAAACTATTGAGTGTCCACATTCATCAAACAAACTGAAGTTCAAGAGTCAAACAGACCACAACACAATAATTTTGGGTGTCTTTAACAAACCTCTTTCATCACTAGATAGATCTTCCAAACAAAAGCTGCACAAAGAAGCTATAGAACTCAATAATACAATCAATAACTTAGACTTAACTGACATATATAGAATATTTCCTCCTTTAATTAGAGAATACAATTTCTTCTCAGCAGCACATGGATCCTTCTCTAAAATAGAACATATACTATGCTACAAAGCAACTCTTAGCAAATATAAAAAAAAAATAGAGATACTGCCCTGCGTTCTATCAGATAATAATGGAATGCAATTAGAAATCAATGATAAAATAAGAAATAAAATCCACTCCAACATCTGGAGACTAAATAATATGTTACTGAGTGAACAATGGGTTGCAGAAGACATCAAGGAGGATATTAGAAAAATTTTAGAGGTGAATGAGAACACAGATTCAACATATTGAAATCTCTGGGACATTATGAAGGCAGTACTAAAAGGAAAGTTCATTTCATGGAGTTCATTCCTTCAAAGAAGAAAAATTCAACAAATAAATGTCCTAACATTACATCTCAAACCCTAGAAAAAGAAGAACTTATAAACACCAAAAGCAGCAGAAGACAGGAAATAATTAAAATCAGAGCTGAAATCAATGAAATTGAAACAAAAGAAACAATTGAAGAAATTGACAACAAAAAGTTCGTTATTTGCAAAAATAAATAAAATTGACAAACACTTAGGCATGCTAACAAAGACAAGGAGACAGAAAACTCAAATTACTAATGCACATGACGTAAAAGAAAATATCACAACAGACACTACAGAAATACAGAAGATAATTAGAAATTATTTTGAAAACTTACACTCCAATAAAATGGCAAATATCAAAGGAATTGACAAATTTCTAGAGTCATATGATTTGCCCAAATTGAATCAGGAAGATATACACGGTTTAAACAGGTCAGTTTCAAGCAATGAAATTGAAGATGCCATCAGAAGCCTACCAACCAAGAAAAGCCCAGGCAGTACTAAAAGGAAAGATGGATACACAGCTGAGTTCTACAAGACCTTTAAAGAAGAACTAATAGAAATACTCCTCAAATTACTTCAGGAAATAGAAAAAGAGGTGGAAATTCCAAACTCATTCTATTAGGCCAATATCATCCTGATTCCAAAACCAGGCAAAGACACGTTAAAGAAAGAAAACTTCTGACCAATATCTCTAATGAAGTTAGATGCAAAAATTCTCAATAAAATTCTGGCAAATCAAATACAAAAACATATCAAAATACAAAACATATCAAAGGGATGCAAGTTTGGTTCAACATAAGAAAATCAATAAATGTGATCCATGATATCAATAAACTTAAAGATAAGAACTATATGATCATTTCAACAGATGCAAAAAAAGCATTTGACAAATTAGAGCAGGGCTTCATGTTCAAAACACTCAAAAAAATTAGGGATAACAGGCACACGGCTCAACATCATAAAGGCTATCTATGCTAAGCCCCAGGTAAACATCATTCTAAATGGAGAAAAATTGAAGGCATTCCCTCTAAAACCTGGAAGAAGATAGGGGTGCCTACTTTCATCACTTCTATTTAACATAGTTCTTGAAACACTGGCCAGAGCAATTAGACAAAAGAAAGAAATTAAAGTGATACACATAGGAATAGAAAAACTCAAGTTGGCACTATTTGTTGATGATATGATTCTATACCTAGAAGACCCTAAAATTCCCACCAGAAAACTTCTAGAACTAGTAAATGAATTCAGCAAAGTAGCAGAATATAAAATCAACACCAATAAATCATGCATTTCTGTATTTCAGTGACAAATCATCAGAAAGGAAATAAGGAAAACTACCCCATTTACAATAACCTCAGGAAAAATAAAATACTTGGGAATCAACTTAAGAAAAGAGGTGAAAGATCCATATAATGAAGATTATAGAATGCTAAAAAAGAAATTAAAGAAGACTTTAGAATATGGAAAGATCTACCTTGTTCTTGAATAGGCAGAATTAATATTGTCAAAATGACCACACCACCAAAAGTACTATACAGATTTAATGTAATTACAATCAAAATCCCAATGACATTCATTATAGAAATAAAAAAGCAGTCATGAAATTCATCTAGAAAAATAAGTGCCCCAGAATAGCTAAATCAATCCTTAGCAAGAAAAGTGAAGCAGATGGCATCATTATACCAGACCTTAAACTATACTACAGAGCAATAATAACAAAAATAGCATGGTATTGGCACCAAAACAGACTGGTAGACCAATGGTACAGAATAGAGGACACAGAGACTAACCCACAAAATTACAATTGTCTTATATTAGACAAAGGCACCAAAAATATACATTGGAGAAAAGATAGCCTCTTCAACAAATGGTTCTGGGAAAACTGGAAATCCATATGCAACAAAATGAAATTAAACCATTATCTCTCACCATGCACAAAACTCAATTCAAAGTGGATTGAGAACGTAGGAATTAAACCAGAGACACTGCGCCTATTAGAAGAAAAAGTAGGCTCCAATCTCCATCATGTCATATAGGACCTTGACTTCCTTAATAAGACTCCTATAGCACACGAATTAATATAAAGAATCAATAAATGGGAGGGATTCAAACTAAAAAGCTTCATCTCAACAACAACAACAACAAAACAATCAGTGAGACAGAGAGCCTGGGAACAAATTTTTACCAAATGCACATCAGATAGAACACTAATATCTAGGATATATGAAGAACTCAAAAATCTTAACACCAAAAAAAACAAAGAACACAACCAATCAATGGGCCAAGGAAATGAACAGACACTTCTCAGATGATGAAATAAAATCAATCAACAAATATATGAAAAAAAAAATTGTTCAACATCTCTAGCCATTAGAGAAATGCAAATTAAAACTAAGATTTCATCTCACTCCAGTCAGAATGGCAGCTATTAAGAATATAAACAATAATAAGAGTTGTCGAGGATGTGGGGAATAAGGCACACTCATACATTGCTGGTGGGACTGCAAATTGGTGCAGCCCATATGGAAAGCAGTATGGAGAATCCTTGGAAAATTGGGAATAAAACCACCATTTGACCTAGCTATCCCACTTCTCAGTCTATACCCAAAGGACTTAAAAACAGCATACTTTACAGGGACACAGCCACATAAATGTTTATAGCAGCACAGTTCACAATAGCTAAACTGTGGAACCAAACTAGATGCCCTTCAATAGATGAATGGATAAAGCGGTGTATATACACAATGGAATATTACTCAGCATTAAAAGAGAATAAAATCATGGCATTTGCAGGTAAATGGATGGAGTTGGAGAAGATAATGCTAACTAAAGTTAGCTAATTCCAGAAAACCAAATGCTGAATGTTTTCACTAATTTAAGGATGCTGATTTATAATATGCTGCAAGGGAGGGAGATGGGAGGATTAGATGAACTCTAGATAGGGCAAAGGGGAAAAGGGGAGGGAGAAGAAGGGAGGGGGCATGGGAGTTGGAAAGAAGTGTGAAATGTAGTCCTGGGAGGAATGAACATTTTAACTTTTATTAATTACTTATGCCTTACTGGGAGTGATATGTAACACAGTTCTTCAAAGCAGGATTTCAGAGGGGGATATAAACAACTCTAAAGGCACTAATGCTAAGAGTGGAAAAGAAAAATGAGAGGTGATAGGGCACCAAATATAGTGTTCCTTTTTTTCCGAAA